>NC_143013.1:274104362-274416029 GCF_055824585.1 Amblyomma mixtum
GACCAACCAGGGAATTACCTTACGGAGAAACCGGGTCTTTTATGCAAGAGGAGAACCTAAGTGCTATCGCATTAATAGGAAGACCACTGCTTGCTAAGTATTTGCAGCTAAGGAAATTAAGCTTACAAAAATTAAGGAAACTGGTTTTTTAAAGTGCGCGAAATTAGAGCTTAATGACACAATTCCTGTGAAAAGTAAATAAAATAGAACCCTCCTACCCTCCATGTGAGTGAACTGGCGCCACGTCTTACTGTCGTGGTGCAGTGTGCGGCAACACTGATCCTGGAGCTTTTTGGCATAAAATATAAATATTCTGCTGACGTAAGGCAGCTTGGGGCCCCGCCGCAGTGTCTCAGTGTCAGGGCGCCCGGCTTCACAGCTAGAAGACTTGGGTTGAGTCTAGGCTGCGGAGGCCGTGTTTCAATGCAGGCGAAACTCAAGGCTCCTGTGTACTTGGTCATGTCCAAGCACGTGAAGGAGCCCCAGGGAGTCGAAAAATAATTCGGAGTCCATCGCTAAGGCGCTTTCTAACCCCCATGTCGCTTCTGGACACTAAACTCCATGTACCATGGTGTATACCTTAGCGTAAAGCCGTTTTTCATTTACTCACCAAAACACGTTTTTAACATTAAAGTGGTCTTCACCGCCTATGCACTGGTAGCAGGCACAGCTGCTGAGCAGCACATAAGCAGCACCTCTCCTGAAGATTTGATACTCTTCATGCCATCTTTGCTTAACATTTATCTTGATTTGACGTATCAGGGGCCGAAGTTGAAAGGGCGTCTACAGTACCGATTACTCTACTTTATCGCGCAGAGGGAAACTGTTCTTCTCAGCCCGCAACTACCAGTAATTACGTCAATAGTGGCATTTCACTGCACTCATTCAAGGCATGCCTAGTGTCATCATTTTCTGGGGCTCAAAATCTCTTGTCTTAGTACAGACTAGCCGGCAGCCTGAGGCCGCCAGTATTGGCGCGAAGCACCACTGCCGAGTTCTTAGGCTGGACCTTCCATGTTTTGTCCCTCTTGTGATAATTCATGCAAAAGCACAACAGCTTACAAAAAGCATGTTAAGCGTGACTATGAGTACGAGAAGTGTTCTTTCCGGTTCCCTGAAGTTCCGGAAATTATACATGCAAAATGCACGGCGTTGAGTTAATTTAGTAAAAGCTTCTCCGAACAAAAACCTTGACTTACTAAAATACACCATCTCGTTGTCCACAGTATAGAGGTAAGTCTGAAATCCATTCAAAGAAAGGCGTAGGACAATCTATGACAGCTCACAGTTGGTAGTAGTCGTGCTCTTACTATGGTTGTAGGCCAGATGACAAACCTGAAAACTCGCCGCGACACACGACGACGAAAGAAGGACAAGCGCTCCTAACCAGCCAGAAGAAACGCCAGAAAAATGTAACAACTAGCTCCACTCTCCCTTTTACTGCAACCCTGTTGACACTGATTGTCCAGTTGTACGCGCCCAACTTTAAGCACTAGCTAAGCTGAGCGCGACGTTTCAAATTAACTCTGAAGATTAAAGTGTTGTTTCTGCAAGCTATGTCACGCTAGCATTCAGTCCCATTTGACGCAAGTTGGCTGGGCAGACTTGGGAGATCGCTCGGCAGTACAATCCTCTGCAGCACAATAGCTCCGTCTTTCGCCCGCACATCACGCTTATTCCAGCCGTGTGACGGATAGCGCGCGTCTTACGTTGCGAAACAGCGGACCGACAAAACTTTGGAAGATATCGAGAAGCGTTCTTTTGTGTGTAACACCATCGCTCACCGGACACGTATTTCTTTTCGTCCCCGGAGACATGCGCGAGAATAAAATGCGCGCTTCTCCCGCTATTGGGCGAACCAGACCCCTGCTGCAGCGTCCAGATAAATAAAATTTTCCACGGAGATGGGGACGCGCAGGAAGCTGCTGACACGTCTGGCTCGATCGGCTGGCTCGCCTGCGTTAAAGATGAAAGCTCTGGTCAGCTCCCGGCGACAGCGTTCGAAGCAGAATGAATTGACGCACACTCGCTCCATTTTGTGCGGAGCCGCGTTCCGCGCCGATCGCTTCGCTGCAGTGTCAGGGGATTAGCGGTTGCGCATACGAGCCAGGCCGGTCGGTTGCGGTGACTGCGGTAATGAAGGAGACAGTGAGGATAGTATAGTATGAGCGTGTTGGTGGAACAGAGATGGGAAGAGGGAGTGAGTGAGGGAAGGGTTGACTCTATTCAAGATACATAAGCCCTAAGTTAGGGGACACAAAAAGGAGGAAACGGTCAGTAGGAGCAGGATCAGGAAAGGCGGGAGACATACTTTCTCTAATCGCTTACAGAAAGCAGATCGGAGCTCTCTTTCTATATACTGTATTTGTGCATAGTGTATATTGTTATCCTACTCCTATCCTTTCTTCTATAGCTCCCCTCTTTCTTTCCCTCTCCCTGTCCTCTCCTTGTCCTTTTATTTGCGCTAGCCGCGGCTCAGGTGTTTCAGGCTTTTTATTTATTTATTTATTTATTGAATGGGCAATACATGGTACTGCCCGTGGGGTAGGACAAAAGGAGTTAATTGTCTCCTGACGAGGCCCTGGCCCCACTGGGCACAACAGCAGCGGTTACAAAATACAATTCCGGTTACAAAATACATGGAGACAGTACACATACAATTGGATACAGCAGTCATCACCGTACAAAAATGCACATGGAGCAAGTTCAAAAAGAAAAACACATATTGTTAACACTTTGTACACAAATATAGAAACGAGAACACAATAAGTTTGCAATTAGAAATCATTATTCGTACATGTTTGGCAAGCTGTTTGGAGTGAAAAGAAGTTGTATTCTGCGCTTGAAAGTTCTCAGACTTCTACATGATTTTGCGATCTCGAGAATGTCTGGGTAATTATTACATAGTTTCATAATTTGATGATCAATTGTCTGTTTAGCATAATTTGTCCTTGGTTTTTCTATGACAATGAAAGTCCTACGCAAATTGTGGCCAGTATCTCTATTTAGATAATGACTAACAAATCTACTGTAATTGCTTGATACTTCAGAGAATATGTAGGCAGATAATTTCTGTGTGTATATTTCGTGAAAAGGTCGGATATTTTGTGTTCTCATTAAGGTTACAGGGTGTACATTTTCTTTATATAATGTTCTAATCGCCCTTCGCTGCAGTGAAGATAATCTATCATTATCGGTCTTAATTCCAGTTCCCCATATTAAAGCACAGTAATTAAAGTGTGAGTGTACAAGTGAAAAATAAAGCTGTTTTTTGAGCCTGGCAGGGACGAGATTTCGAAGGCGGCATAACATTCCAATAGATCTGGCTACTTTCATTCTTATATTTTCTACATGATAGGACCATGACAAGTTCGACTGAAAAGTAACACCTAGAAAGGAATGACAATCTACGCGCTCAAGCAATGCATCATTAAAGTTCAGGTTTAGGATACAGCAGTCATCAGATGCCGGTGGCAGATGCCGCGGCTAGCAACATCTGTTCCTTCCATTTTTATTTTATTAATTAATAGCCACTAACTACAAAAATAAATAAATCTGAGAAAGCACAAGAGTTATACAGATACGCTTGACTAAGTACCATCAATCCAAATTCTGCGATTATAAGGAATCAAAACTTACGGCAGTTATTGGCTGTCTTAAAAGGCACATGCATAAAGTGCTTTACTCGTATAAGAAACATGGGTACTCAACTGGAACCACAGAGCGGCGGCTAAGGTAAGTCATGACTACACCGAAGGGCGAAGTTGTGTGGAGGTCGTCATAGCGGTGCGAACTGCGCACGAGCCACGGTTCTGACGATAGGAACGCAGGCAAAGATAACAGATAAGACTACAAAGGAGACGAGGTCGGATTCGGAGGCGACCTTCGAATTTTCTAACGCCTAAATGTGTGCGCTAAAAGTCAGCATTGTATATTTTCACAGCTTCGGTCCGAGATGTCCCGTAATGTCCATATTTTTTTTTTCCCCGAATAGCGAACTTCACTTAGGAACTTCACGCGCTGAAACTACAAGCTCATACATCTGCTAGACGAGCAATCCGTTTTACATTGCTGCGTCGTACTTTCTTTTTCTTGCAGTTATAGCAAGACCAGAAACAATTTACTCCTTCCGCTGAATGAAACCCGAACGGCCATTTGACGCACTTCCTCTAAGAGCTCCCGGGGATGATATGAGTATGCTTGAAGCGATAACGTTAAATCGCATTATTATACCGCTTGCGGTTCGGCACTTAACATTCCGAGGCGAAAGTTATTTATTAGAAACCAGTCTGTACGGAAATCACTGCGGCTTCGGGGATGCAGTTGTAAAAAACAGCTAGTAATCGCCAGCATTAATTTATAACCAGAATATTTTTTAAGCAATCTGTCAAATAAATCACGCCAGACAGTTGCCAGGCAACAAAAATTTGTCCACTCAATTCGGTTCACCGTAAGGCCTTTCAAAGTATTTACGAAAATTTTCTGAAAACTGCACAGCCCAAAGGAAACAATTCATTTGGCTGAAATCTGCATGACCATTTGTGCGACTTGATGAAGAGTTAATTCTTTTTATTTGTAACATCTTTGGGTCTCAGAAAAGAAATCTTCTGTACGAATTAAATTCATCACCCGTTCTGCACACTCAACTCCAAATGTTCGATGCAGGAAAACCTTCCGAAGCCAGAAAAAAGCACGCAGTCTGATCAAATTAAACTGAATCCCACATCACGCTTTTTTGATCGTTTAACTGCGATGTTCTGTCTCTCTCCTTCAACGGGGAGAAAAATGCGAAAATATTATTATTTCCGAAATTTCGAATCGAAGCTGCTACAAATCACGGCTTTGATACTTAAACGATAATTTTACGCCCCCCTCTCGCCTATATAAGTGTGGATTACATATCCCTCAGTTTAATGCTGTGCCTGGAAGAAACAAGAGCACTTTGCTTCGTATTTATCTCACTGTCATGTGCCTGCACGGTGTCTCTGTGACGCTCTGTTTCTGTTCGCCAGTGCTTCGCAAAAAACTATTGAGCGGTTGTTATCAGATGGAAAGCGATTTCAATAAAACAACCTTTTTCGCGTATCCCCGCTCTATTTCATGGCAATGCGAATGCTCAGATGGAGACCCCGAGTGATTTTCATGGGTCTTGCGGAGCCGCTATATCGTCATTGCTTTCCTTTCAGATACACGAGGAAGCGAGGGATAAGCGGGAGGTGAAGCGCGCATCCCGAAATTACGAGCCAAGACGGATCACTCCGCGCCCACGTAAAGCGCTTCAAACTCGGCCCGTGGACGCGTCAGTCTCTACTGACGGATCACTTCCCATCGTTGCGCCGGCAAAAGAATCACTCAGCAAAAAATATTGATCACGAACGATGGCCGGAAAAATGGCGCGAGCCGTGTCTATAGAAGGTTACCCGATTATTGATCGTACTGTCCAGAATCTGCGTTGCCATAAACCAAGCCGGAAAGCATTGATTGCATAGCTGTGAGTTTAGATGAAGTCGTGTTCTTTTATCCACTCCTCTGTCAGGCATCCTTGAAAATGCTTCTGACAGCGTTGAAATAAAAAACTGAGCAGCAACTATGCTTTAATGTTTTTCTGTTCTCTTTTCAGGTGAGACAATAAGGCGAAATTTTTAAGCACTGATTGAGAGAAGAAAGCACGTGAATTACCCAGCAGTTCAATGCTTGATTATGTACCTAGGAGGCCTTCGACCTGGAGCACACACTTCCGTCATTGAATTAGAATAAAATACCCGTGCTTACTTGCTGTCCAAACAAAAACATTACTCTCATTTTCCAATTTCCTCCAACTTATGAACGCCCCTTCTCATGAAAAAAAAAAAAATCAGCTCCGCTTTGATGGAACAAGCAATTCCTCATATTACCCTAAAGCGTAAAAAGCCTGCAACTTGATTGTCCGCTAGCGCGATATAGAAACCGAAAACATTTCCTGTAAACCACCGCCTTTCTCATTTAACTGTCAGTGGAATGAAACATAGTGGTTATTGCCTAAAATAGCCACTGGTGCTCTTCTCAGGGTGCTTCAAGTTTTAAATTAGTCATTTTTTTAATCATATCAAGATACCTTACAAATAAATGAGAACGGTGCCCTACCAATGAAGGCAAGATAATTAGAATAACTACGTCACTATCACGGTAGCAGGTACGTGAGTGCGGGCTGGGAAGGAACAATAATACAGGCAGGTTTAATTAGGTTTAATAACGCGAGCAGGGCTTGATGAAGAGTGTCTAATCACTCAAGCGTCATGGTTACTTGGCTGTATTAGGCCGGTTGCTAAGGAGACGCGCACAATGAAAAAGAAATGAAAATACGAAATTCTTTCAGGATTCTTTCCTGGGTCAGTTGGTCGATTTTGGCATAAGTAAAGAGCGAGAATGGAGCGCTCTTTCTTTTCCCATCTTCCTTTCGCCTTCGGGCACCTTCATTTGCGCTTCTTTAGTTACGCTATGCGAAAATCCCCCGCGCCGCATCGACTATGGTCTAATTGGCTAATGGCCCCTGCAGTTGAGCCTCTCTCGCTAAGAAAAACGATTTAACCTCTCTCTACGCCTCATATCTGATATTCCAATAATCGAAAGTCTTTTTTCAGTGATTGCGCAGTCACGTCCGCACGCGCTGGATCCCCTCACCCAATCGCTCGTCGTCAGACGGAGCGTCTTGTTAATTTGGTCGACGCCATCCTAACGCCGAGGAGGAAATGACGGGTTAAGGGCGGGGGGAGGAGGAGGTGTCAGAGCGGGGAAGGATTTTATTTTTGCCGTTGTGCTTGGCACGGCAGAGTGTCAGTTCATGCTTGCACTTTAATGGCTTATTAGTATTGGCGCGTTGTAGTGAGGGGGCTGAGCCAGCAGTTAGATTCTGCATGATGTATAGCTTTGACGCAATGCGTTGCGAGAAGAGGCGCTAGTGTGCCGGCCGGCTCATTCCGCCTTAGCGCAGAAAGGTGCGTCGTCACCATACGCGTCTGGCTGGACAGCAGGTGAGCAACCAGTTACTTGCCAGGGGAATAGAAGATAAAGGTAGGTTCTCTTCCATGCCCGCTCAATCAAGCTGTAAACAGTGAAAATGAATGGCACTGAATGTGAGCTTTGTAGGCTTTGTTTTGCAAAGGCATTGATCGTGAGGACGGCAAAAAAACTATACATTATCAGGGAGCTTGTCCTGGCAGCGTGAATAAAAAAGCTTTAGCTGACAGCTTCATTCAATGACAGCCAGGAAACGAATGAGGCGCCTTTTACGCGTTTCCTACTGACAATGTCCCTCTGCCAAAAAAAAGTGGTGGGGGGGAGGGAGGCGGGGGGGGGGGGTCGTAAAGAAGGAAAAATGACCCACAGAAAAGCCTACTCTTTCGTACGATACGAGCTTTTTCAACTTCCCTCCATAGCGAAGGCGGGATCCACTTAAAGGGGGCCGTAAAATGCCCCTTGGGGACATTGATGGACGGCAAGTAACGGTGCAACCCTTTGTGACCAATGGGGCAGCGCTAGCGGAGACGAGGCTTCCACGGAATGCTTTCAATGTAGATGGGTTGGACGGTTAACATTACCCATTGTGGTGGAATGGACGAGGATTAATCGTTGTCGACTACGCGCTCTCACAGGCGGGCTTTTAGCACACAAATCTCGGCCAGCCGGAGACGGCAGGAGAGGCGCGGCCCATTTGGAGTGCGAACGGTCGCTTCAGGGAACGTATTCTATTGTCCGAACGCAACGAGGCACTGAAAAGGGCAGGCACATGCCCGAATTGTGGGGCTCAGCTCAAACGAATTGTATGGCTCAGCTTAATCCCCTGGCTTGCACGGCTAATCCAAGGCTTGTGTTGCACTCGATACCTATTTCGTTCAAGGAGTGGCTCTAAAGCTCTTCACGAACAATCTATGCTACTGATCTCAGTCGGGTCACTAAATGCCAACAATGTTAACTCCACTGTCCCTACAAGAAAGTTAGCGCTGCGAATACTGTTTCCTTTTTCTTTATGTTATATCATTAAGGTTGTAGTCATGCAAAAACCACGCGATTTATCGGGAACGAAGTTCCCCGATTGGCCGAGAATATGAGGATTAGAATGTTCGAGTATCTTCCATTAGATTATCATTCGGGATTGTACTAACCCGATCCACGCTTCCAGGTTAATCCACCCACAAATCCACCTTTTGATTCTTGGATCAAAAGTTGCCGGGTTGATGCAAACGAAATTTTCGTTTCAGTCACTTTAGCACTTATTTGTGCTTTTTTTTAAAAATTCCGCTGGAAGCGCTAGGGAAGGCCTTTTTCTCTTTACAGGTCACCATTCTGACAGACAATTCGGATTTTCAGGCCGTTGTTTTCTACACTGGTTTGGGCGTCAAATTTGCGGCACTTTTCGGAATACGTTCAACAGAGTTGCCTAGTTGGCAGTCACAGCTTCGTGCTATCTCTACGTATTTTGTCTACCTTGTAGCTGCGGGTTCTCGCACTTTCCCTACTGGCTTTATCACGAATAAATAAGCCATGTTGGAAGTGTTTAGAGTAGTATATTTGTAGATACGTGAAAGGCACTCCAGCTTCCGTCTGAAACAGAATACTGCTCCTCAAAACAGTAAGAAATTATAAAGTACTTAACTGCTACTAAAATCCCACTGTTAGTTTACTCAAGGCGAGGTCGTATAAAGCTTAAGGCCCATTTTTCTCACAAGGATCGCAAGTAAAGTTTTCGAACATATAATCTGAAAGCAGCTAACATATTTTGTAGAGCATGAAAACCTGATATCACCAGACCACCATGGATTCCGTACTGGTCTCTCGACCATGACCCAGTTAGCTGAAGTCGTTCATGACTTCGTGCTCAGCATCAGTAACTGCAGTCAAACTGGCTTGTACTACTGGATTTTTCTTAAGCGTTTGCGGACATATGCCATAGTAGTCTAACCGCAAAGCATGGTCGGATACGGGGAAGTTCTGGGCCGGGTTCAAGATTTTTGATCTAACCGTTTTCAATTTGCTACCTTTGAAATTATGCCTTCTAGAATAATCGTAGTTACTTCGGGAGTTCCGCAAGGCTTCGCCCTTGGTCCATTGCTATTACTAATTTATGTGAATTATATCATTGCCCAAATGAACTGCAATATAAAGCTATTTGCAGAGAGATGCATCATCTACAGAGAAATAAAAACTCATTACGACCATATTGTGCTTCGCAAATCGCTAGACTGAGTGGTGGATTGGTGCGAGTAGGCAGATGACCCTTAATTAAAAAAAATCTTTGTGCATGACCGTGACGAGAAGAAAATAACCCCCATGCTTCCCTTACAGCATTGATGGTCCTCCACTCATAAAGAGGTGTCACAGTTGCTCAGTGGTAATGGCGATTGCCTGCTCACCCGAAAGACTTGAGTTCGATCCTAGCCGCGACGGTCGCACTTCTGATGAAGGCGAAAAGCTAGAGGCACGCGTTATGTGCGATGTCAGTGCACGTTAGGGAACTGCTGATGGTCAAAATTACCCGGAACCCTCCACTACGGCGTCCCTCATAGCCTTCAGTCGCTTTGGGACGTAATCCTCATAAACGAATGAAACCCCTTATGAAAGTTTCCCACCATCAATATCACGGTGTCACACTAAACGCTCTTTTCAGCAACGAGAAATGCATCACTAACGTATCCTGAGCAGCATTACGTGCACTGTTTTTCCTGAGAAGATGCATACGGCTTGCATCAGCATGTACTATGGCTCTCAGTATACATAATGCTCATAAGATCTATTCTAAAGTACGCCCGCACTTTTCGGTTTCTGCGGACAGCCGGAAATAAAGGAAAACTAACAAAAAGTACAAATAAAAGTACAAGAGCTAATCTATAACAAGAATGAGTGTACTTAGTTCCTACCACTCAAAATAAGAGCAAGAAATGCGTGATTGAAATTAATACATCCACTGGTTCAAAACAAATATAATCCATTCATATAAAGAAAACGTTACTAAAGAAAGTTAAAATATCCCCATCTCAGCCTCGAACGATACGGCACATATGTAACCTGAATGTCAATTGGCGATGTCATTAGTGTTCAGGTCAGGAACAATATCCGCTGTCCAATGTCTCGCAATTCGCTGACTGGTCAAGAGTGGTCACGTGACCTTGTGACTATACAATAACCTGCCCATAGGACTGTGCGCAACCTTGCTTCTAGATAGCAACCTAGATGGCATTAGAGCTCAGGTCACGAGCAACCCGGGGCCGCCCGGTGTCACGGAATTCACATGGAGGAAGATATAGACAAAGACTAACCTAAAGAAAGGGGTCTAGGTGAATTAAGTGCCTGAGTTGAACAAAACATGTAAAAGGAAATGTATGTGAAAAGTCAGAAAAAAAAAAAAGATATTTGCAAATGTCGGCCCCATCACAGCAAAGCGGATACCTGTTTCTCGAATTAGCAGCCTGGATACGGTGGTTGATGGACCGACAATTGCAAAGAAACTGACGCAAACACACTGCAACAAATATCAAATATAATACTATCTCATTCCACTCTTCAAGAGAATTTAGCGCCCCGTGGTTCTTGCTCCCACACTGATGCATGTGACACCCGCACCGCTGTGTGACGCGCGTTCGTAAGCGGAGGCTCGCTTTCTGGCCGCTTGGTTTCACTTTCGACCGTGTGAGGCCCCAAAATGGTTTGGCCTGCAGAGGCGAGGAGAATGAAATTTTCGAAAATCTAAAAACTTTTATGGGCATTATCTGCGGTGCGCTAGAAGTCTCTCAGTGAGGAACCTAACAATAATAGTTCTAAAGTTAACTATTCAGTATTAATTAACCGGCCTACTGGTGCATGTCTTAGCTGTATTTTGGTGGACTGCACCGATGAAAATGCTATATAACTCAAGTCGCCTATTTTTGAAAATTCCTGAAAGTCATAGGTGAACACCTTGTATATCGTCCTGGAATCGCTTTCGTGGCCTACCTTTGGTTCCTATGTCAAGAACATGTTCCTTTCCTTCTTTCTTTCTTTCTTTCTTTCTCTCTTTCTTTCTTTCTTTCTTTCTTTCTTTCTTTCTTTCTTTCTTTCTTCCTTTCTTTCTTTCTTTCTTTCTTTCTTTCCTTCTTTCTTTCTTCCTTTCTTTCTTTCTCGCTTTCTTTCTTTCTTTCTTTCTATCTTTCCTTCTTTCTTTCTTCCTTTCTTTCTTTCTTTCTTGCTTTCTTTCTTTCTTGCTTGCTTTCTTTCTTTCTTCCTTTCTTTCTTTCTTCCTTTCTTTCTTTCTTTCTTTCTTCCTTTCTTTCTTTCTTTCCTTCTTTCTTTCCTTCTTTCTTTCTTTCTTTCTTTCTTCCTTTCTTCCTTTCTTTCTTCCTTTCTTTCTTTCTTGCTTTCGTCCTTTCTTTCTTTCCTTCTTTCTTCCTTTATTTCTTTCTTTTTCTTTCTTTCTTACTCTCTCGCTTTCTTTCTTTCCTTCTTCCTTTCTTTCTCTCTTTCTTCCTTTATTTTCTTCATTCAATTCAATTTTTACCTCACTTAGCCCGAACTCGCCAGAGCAGAGGGGTTACAATGATTAAAAAAAACACATCTTCATTCATACAGCACACTTGCTGACCTGAAAGGCAGTTTCATTCACTGATTCTTCCTTTCTTTCTTTCTTTTTTTCTTTCTTTGCCTCTTTCTTTCCTCCTTTCTTCTTTCCTTTTTCTCATCCTTCCTTCCTCTCTTTATTTCTTTCTTTCTTTCTTCCTTCCTTTCTTCCTTCCTTTATTTCATACTTTCTTTATTTATTTCCTTCTTTCTTTCTTCCTTTCTTTCTTTCTTTCTTTCTTTCTTTCTTTCCTTCCTTCCTTCCTTCTTCCTTTCTTTTTTTTTCTTTGTTCTTTTCTTTGTTTCTGTCTTCCATCCTTCCTTCCTGCTTTTCGTTCTTTTTCATTGTCCACGTTTCTGTGCGCATATTCAATCACATTTGACCTTTCTGTACCTTTCTGTCGCTCTCTGTCTTCCCCGCCGTGACGTGACATGGAAGCCACTGAAGCTATATTGCCAATCATAGCTCTGAAAAACGGTATGCGGAACACGATAAAACTCGCAATGAACACCATAACAAGAGATTGGTGCGAAGAAAAACACGAACACGTAGAGCGGTATGCCTTCAGCGAAACCTGCGCCGCCTGAATCGCGCGCCTCCAGCCATGCGCCATGCGGGTCCGTGCTCATCCGTGCCCGACGCCGCTTGCTTATCGCAGGAGTGCCACCGCACCAAGCAAGAGCCAGGCTGCGGTGGCGGTGTGCGCACTCGCGGACAGCTCGTCACTCGGGCCATTCTCCGGGGGATGAAATGGTAGGCCTTCGCTCTCACGGGACGTCACGGTGTTCAATCCGCGGCTCTAGCGCGCATGAGCCCACAGAATGTTGGCCCACCACCTCAACGCGCGTCCAATCGATGGCGCACGCATCGCATCGGTCTCACGCAGCCACACCAGTCAGCAGCTCGGCTTTGCTTCGCAGACAAGTAAACCCAGTCTCAGCAAACAAAAGCCTCGTCGCGTTGCTAGCCTTCGCTTCGGGATCCCCCATTCTTCATTCCGCTCACAGCTGCCACTCGCGGCTATTGATTTCCGCGCAACCATTTGGTGGCATTGTTGTGAGAACGCATAGCGGTTGCACTAAGTCGAGGCTTTCTACGTGACTCTCTCCGCAGGAGAATGAAAGGCATTTCCCCGTGGCATCTGCTCCACGAGGAATTCACTTCGAGGCAGCAGCAGCGCACTACGTCGTGCGGCAAAGATGGAAAAAAAGGGAGCTATGTGCGCGACACAATATGCATGCAAGTCAGTGAATATGCAGCAGAGTCAGTGAAAAACGACGAGAGAAGAAACAGTGAGACAATGGCGTTAGAGGTAAGCGTTGCTCAGTGACATAAGAAAAATGTTTATAAAGTCAGAGAGAAATCAGAAATCGTGTTCTATGGCGTGGAGTAGCGCATACGAGCCACGAAACAACTGCAAGCCCTTCTAGGAACGCAGTCGCGATTATTTTGGAACTATCGGTTACAGTAGCTTTGCTGCGGCGTCCTTGACCGGGTCGTTGTATTTAGGCCGATCGGTTCAACATTGAGTTGCCGCAGTAAACCCATAACGTATTTTAACCGAAGTTTAAATGCAGTCAGCACGACGAGAGAAAGACAGGTTTATAAAACAGAAGGCCTATAGGGATGCCCTTGAGGCGTATAGGTATGGAAAAAAGTAGTGATATGGTTTTGGGAAATCATGGTGGGGAATGGGGAACCATGGATGTCGGTGGAGCTCGGCATTTGTAACCGACTTCGCTATCTTACAGGCGAATCATGACCGAGACCAGTGACCTGATTTTCATTTCCTTAAAGAGATCGAGCCATCTTATCCAGTTCGAGAGGCAAAGTTTGCGCTTTCAGGGACGTTGTTAAAATATTCGTAGCTTTACGGCTTGGCGTTAAAGTACAATACCATGGCTTAGGCTTCCCTTGAATGCAGCGGTGTGGCAGAATGTACCCAACATATCTTCAATTATGACCCTAGCACAGCCTCTTAAGAACGTGGCCAAATAAACGCAGTGTAGTCGTCGAGCCCAGTTCAATGGAAACCTGCGCAGATGCACTACATAATACACCGCGATGGCCATGGAGGCGAAGGCCGATTACAAAATTTCCCAATACTTTAGAGCCAAAAAAAATGACGAATTGATTTAAAATGTGCATCTTGGTGGTAGTTATGAAATGGTGCATTCGCCCAAGAAACTTTGAAAATGAAACTTATTTGCGCAATTCTCCAATGCTTCTTTCTTCAGTCCACGCAATATGATTTCGAAAACAGGGAGCCAATGCAGAGGTGTCTCAGCATTAAATGAAGAAAAAAAATTTCTGCTCGACGATGACTTTGATTGAGTTACGCAATGAAGATCATCTTGGTCTGGGTGTCTCGATAAAGCCTCGCCAGCGGCCTATAGTTTCCAAGGGTAGTAAAAGCACGAAAGAGCCCCACATATCGGTGGCACGCCGGTTTGATTTCTCAAAAAAATTCTTTTAGCGAGTGCGTTTTAGTTTTGTCTGCGAAGAGTAGACGTGAAGACAGGAGCTGCGCTCCGCAGATCCCCGGTCGTCAACTCTGAGGAGTTCTCTTTGTTAGGATGCTGGGATTAGCAGGAACAGATTTCTCCAGTGCTTAGTGCACGCATCTAAAAACACTTGAATACTCTCGAATGGGACGGAAGAATAGTGCGGAAAATTTTGAGGAAGAACTTTAGCAAATTGGCTGTATGTCGCGGCAACTATACTGCTGTCACGCTGGCCAACAAATGACTTGAATATGGAGGCCTTTTGATTCTAAGGCGCATGCTGTGCAGCTGAGCGAGCGTTAACGCCATCGGCAGAGGCCGAGAAGCTTCGGTGGCATTGCCATTCGGCGTAAAATGCTAAAGAGTAAGGTCAGGAAATATAATCATATGATAAAATTTAGGAATTTGTTTCGAAATATTATACAAGCACCTCTGAACACTTAAGTTTTTGGGCAGGCGCGCATTTTTCGCTCTGATGAAAAGGCAGGCAATGTAAAAGCAAGATGGTGTGCTCATGCCGGTCGGGATTACAAAGATGTATTGCCGCTGACCAGATAACATGTCCTCTTTAACTGCGGCAGTGACTTGTGGTCAAGCAAGAGCAAAGAAATCTATATGTTCAACGAGTGAATAAAATGCTCCACTGAAGTTCCGAAACTAACTTTGACACCTTTGGTCTAGATATAAATTTGAAAATTCGGCGCCCGCTCCACAGTTGAGCCGCACCGCGTACACACCTTTACACTTTTCATCCTTGGTTGAAATGTGACGCGTTTGCTGGAGAGGCCTTTGAGAAGTCTCAAGTCTCTTCTGACGTATGTCTTATGAAGTCTCAAATGGCGGACAGCTGCTCGAGGCGCGTTCACTTTCAGCAAGCGAAGTGATGCATTTCAGCAAGCGAAGTGATGCATGCCTGCTCCAAATAGGGAGAAATGAGGACCGTCAGTGCCATTTCACGGTCTATCCTTCGAAGAAACTTCGGGGTTACCAGATACATCATGAATAAACTCACTGCCATGAGTAGAAGCTACATGCCAAAGGCTAAATGCGCGCTGCGCACACGCTTTCAGAATTTGATGTCACCTGAAGGTATGGTTTGCAAACTGAACATTTTTCTTTAGGGTAGAGACTCTGGTAGAGATTTTTTTAACACCGCGATATAATAATTAGGCGCATCGCTTGGCTCCACAAATGACGACGACAAAAGCTGTGTGTCATCGGCACCTGTCCGTGACGTATGATTCCGGTCTCTCAACGGTACAGTCCCAAAGTTTCCGGTTAAGCCGTGTCAGCACATTGCTTAAAATGACGAGAGTCGTTTGTAGAATGATTAACAGCGGACTTAAAAGCGCTCATTGCCGTCTCGTTTGTAATTGGATCGATTAGCGATGCAATATAATAGCTTCTTTCACAGCAAAAAGGCTGTTTTAAAGAGCTCAACAACAGCGGACGTCGCAGTAGCCGATACTCCGACAGAGGCTTCGGCCATAAATTAGCCGCAGTGGTGGCATCGGCCAGGCCGGCGTGTCCCCGTATCTGCGTTTCGAGCTTTTGAGCGTTATCTCTAACTGCTTCAGTCCGGCGCTTACGAAGGATGCGTTTGAACGTACTCATAGGATTGGTACATTTACGGATGATAAATGTCGCCCGGTCATCGTGAAGTTCTGCTCCTTTAAAACAAAGCAACAAATTCTATCCCAGTCAGCCAAACTTAAAGATGAAGGTATCACCGTAAGTGAAGATTACTCGTTAGAAACGCGTCAGGCCAGGAAAAAGCTGCTTCAGTTCGCTAAGGGTCAGGACTCGTTTTACAAGCTTAGGTACAACAAACTGTACATTAAGAACAAATGCTACAGTTATAACCCTGCTCGCGACTGCGTTTTCATGGAGGCTAATCTTCGGGCATCAGCAACTTTTCTTGATAGTAACTCGAGTCACGGTAGCGCTGCTTCGTCACATGCTGAGCAGACTGATCGATTGTCTCCTTCGCCAGTCCACAATCAGCAGTCAAATCACGGTACCTCTGGCTCGACCTACGCGCCGTAGGGCTGCGCTAGGGGCAGTGGGCCGGTGTCCGATACTGGCAACTCGCTTTCTTTTCTTTTTTCCAACATACGAAGCTTACTACCCAAGCGGGATGAACTTAATCCTATCATTGATACGTGTGATGCTGATGTCGTCTTACTAACCGAAACATGGCTTTCTTCCAAGATAGCGGACATTGAACTATTTGACTGTAAAAAACGCTATAACGTGTTTACATCTGACAGAAGTGAGAGATCTGGAGGAGGTGTTTTAATAGCTGTCGCGGATAACTTTGTAGCAACGCCTATTAATATTCCAACTAGCCTGGAACTGGTTTGGGTGGAACTTAGTGTACGTTTTAAGAGAATGATTTTGGGTATATGTTACCGTCCCCCGTCCTCGAGCCCAACATTCGTTGATGAACTGCATGATTCGCTTAACATGATCACTGTACGATTTCCGAGTACACCTATTGTCTTAGCTGGCGACTTTAACTACCCTAGTATCGTGTGGACTAATACATCACCTTATCTCAGCTCTTTTTCTACGGAGTGTAAAAAGTTTTTGTCAACTTGTATGGATTTCAATCTTTCGCAGTTAGTCTCTAAACCTACTCGAACTACTTTATCCTCATGGAATGTTTTAGATCTTGTTCTAACTAACGTGCCTGATCTTATCCCTTCGATTTTTTACCTACCTGGTCTCAGTGATCATTCTTTGCTCCATTTTGATGTACAAATTCTTGTATCTGTCCGAGTTAGTCAGACTAAACAAATTAGAGATTATAAACGGGCTGACTTTAACGCTATTAACTGCGAACTAGCTCGTTTTTTGGACGATTACTTACCAGGCTTTTCACAGCGTTCTGTTTACACTAACTGGGATTTGTTCAAGGATATCGTTGAACATCTCATTAACACTTTTGTACCATTAAGATCTCTGAAGTGCGATCGGGAATCACCCTGGTTTAATAATGTTTTAAAAAGACTCTGCAATAAAAAGAAGCGCTTGTTCCGCTCTGCGAAGTTGTTGAATTCTAAACAACGATGGGAGGCCTACTTTTCCGCAGCTGCAGAGTACAAAGGTGCGCTAAAAAACGCAAAGGACACATTTTTTAACCACTCCCTGCCTGCTATGCTGGTCAATAATCCTAAACAATTTTGGAATGTAGTTAACAAGAAAGACGCTTCCACAATTCTACTTACTTCTTCTGATGATGTTGCCTTTTTTCCATACGAATGTTCTTCTGTTTTAAACAATACATTTGCTGCGGCATTTTCTAGCAATGTTTCTCTTGTTCATCGCGTGTGCCCTGTTTTTGATGCTCTTCCTATGGATCCAGTTGTATTCGACGCGTCAGGCATCCAGTGCATCATAGAAAATCTTAAGGTTTCCTCTTCCTGCGGTGTTGACAACATTAATTCGAAGTTTTTAATTAATACAAAGTTCTATTGTTCCATAATTCTTACTAAATTGTTTGAACAGTCTCTTGTAACAGGTTGTATTCCCAATGATTGGAAAATTGGGAAGGTGATTCCACTGCATAAGTCCGGAAATAAACATTCTCCTGATAACTTTAGACCTATATCGCTCACTAGTATTCCGTGCAAGATCATGGAACACGTCATATATTCTCATCTCATCTCTTTTTTAGAATCTAACTCCTTTTTCAGCATTGCCCAGCATGGTTTTCGTAAGTCTTTTTCATGCGAAACTCAGCTAATATGTTTCACACATGACCTTCATTGCATCCTTGACCACGGGTCTCAGGCAGACTGCATATTTTTGGACTTCTCGAAAGCGTTTGACACTGTTTCGCATGAGCTTCTCTTTCTTAAATTAAGCAATCTTAACATAGACCCTAATGTCCTTGCATGGCTACAATGCTTTCTTTCTAACCGTTCACAATTCGTAACAGCGAACAATATAAACTCGCATTCTTTGCCTGTCCGTTCCGGAGTGCCTCAGGGGTCAGTTCTTGGGCCCCTCCTTTTTCTCATCTATATAAATGACTTACCGGCTAACATTTCTTCTTCAATTAATCTTTTTGCCGATGATTGTGTTATTTACCGCGAAATTAAAGATGATAATGATGTCTGTTGTCTTCAATCCGATATTAACAAGATTCTTGACTGGTGTTTTATTTGGAACATGCAACTAAACATTAATAAGTGTAAACATGTACTCATTTCTCGTCTCTCTAATGCCCCTTCCTCTTATCACATTAACAACGTGTCTCTCGAAACCGTGTCATGTTATAAATATCTGGGTGTTTACGTTTCTTGTAACCTGTCTTGGAAAACTCACGTTGAATACATAATAAATAACGCTGATCGCATGCTTGGGTACCTTCGCAGAAATTTCTCACGTTCATCTAGTTCAATAAAATTATTACTTTATAAAACATTGGTACGGTCGAAGTTAGAATATGCTGCATCTGTCTGGAGCCCTGGCATCGATTCACTTGTTTCAGATTTGGAAGCTGTGCAGAACCGCGCATGCCGTTTCATTCTTTCTAATTATCACCGAACAAGCAGTGTAACCGCCATGAAATCAAGTTTGTCCCTACCACTTCTTTCCCACCGCAGATCAATAGCCTCATTGTGTCTTTTTCATAAAATTTACCACAACAGCTTTCTCAACCCTAAGTTACTGTCAAGACCATGTTACATATCAGCACGCGTTGATCACCGTCATAAAGTTGGAATCCCATCTTGTCACACCAAATGTTTTCATGACTCATTCATACCTCGAACTTGTGCCAGCTGGAATCACCTTCCCCACGACATCGCAGGTATTTCTGATAACAATGAATTTCGTCAAGTCCTTAATGTTTCTTTCTGAGTATGTGTCGTTTATTACTGTATAAAAATTGCCTTTCACTGTCTACACACTGTTTTAATATATCCCTACTGCATTCTTGGGATAGCGCGAAAGAAGAGAGGGATCAAAAAAAGAAGGTCACCCTTATTCATGACAAGCTAAAAGTGGATAAAGATATGTTTTTCTGGGATAAATCACAAAATAAACGTGTAAAGATAGTCTACCAGGATAAGAGAGTAGATCAGCAGGACAAGGATTGACGTGATTTGCAATATCAGAGCAAACATTTGCGCATAATAAACATTAACGCGCGTAGTTTAGTTAATAAGGCAGACTTGCTCGAAATAGCGCTGTTACACCATGATCCGCACGTTGCAGTGATTACTGAGACATGGCTTCACAGTGATGTGAATGATGAGGACGTTTTCCCTCCTTCTTACACTGTATTTCGAAAAGACAGGGAATCTAGGGGTGGTGGAGTGGCTGTCCTAATTAAGAAACAAATTGAAGCTGTTTTACAAGATGACGTACATGATATCGAATGCCTATGTGTGAAACTCTCCTGTTGGGGACAAAACTTTGTTTTATATGCTCTTTATAGACCCCCTAGTTCTGGAACCGACTACTTAACTAAACTAGAAAATCATCTCTTACAGTACCAAAACAGTAAAATTTTATTGATGGGTGACTTCAACTTGCCAGGTGTGGATTGGGAACTTCTTGAGTGTCTCGGTGCTTGCACAAAGCAAGCCAACATATTGTTTAAAATAATGCTTACCCACAACCTGACGCAAATAGTTCAGGAACCAACCCGTAATGTCGGTTCCACGAATTCGATATTAGATTTGCTGTTCGTCCCTCGCGACATTGTGAATTTTACTGTTTCTGTAGAACAAGGTCTGCCTGACCACCACTTGGTTAGTGCTTCATTTCCTCTAGTACGGCAAACAAAACAGAAACACTCATCTTCACGTTACTTTAAAGATTATTCGCGTGCCAACGACGCGTCTGTCATTGAACATCTTGAAACTTGCCTTGTTGATTTCGATTACGCCGATGTCTGCGCACTCTGGGACAGTTTTAAAAAAATCTGTTTGTATTGTATCGATACTTTTGTACCAAACAGGCACAAAAAAGAAAGAAAGGAAACCCCATGGATGACACGCAATATAATTCAAATGAGGCGAAGGGTAAAACGGCTCAAGAAAAAACGCGCAGATCCTGATGTGCTGAGGGAATTACTGGACAATCTAGCACGTGCCTTACGTGCTTCAAAGGACTATTTCTTCAACACATCCCTTCAAAACTTTATAAAAACCGAGCCAAGTAAGTTTTGGAATTATATTAGTGAAAAAAAGAAAGCAGTTACACAAATTTTGGTGAACAACACTGCGGTATGTGATCCAAAGGCTATTGCTCAGCATTTTAATAGTTATTTTCAAAGTGTATTTTCTGCCCCGAGCTCATGTACCGACAATAGCCGAGTGTATTATCCCGCCGAAGTGAATTTTATTACTTACCCTGGTGTCCTTTCTATGCTGTTGAACCTGAAAACCAAAACGTCATGTGGCCCTGACAACATTCCAAACGCATTTCTGCGACGCTATGCCGAAACTCTGGCTAAATTCCTTGTAATAATTTTTCGCGCTTCAATCTCAATAGGTAAAATACCTGATGACTGGAGGACAGCCCGAATTGTTCCCGTTTATAAAAAAGGAGACCGTCTTCTCTTGCAGAACTACCGCCCCATATCATTGACGTCCCCGTGCTGTAAACTATTAGAGCATATAGTTGCACATTGTATGAACGAATTTTTAGAAAAAAATCGCGTGCTAACTAGCTTCCAGCACGGGTTCAGAAAAGGATTCTCGACGGTAACACAGCTAATTACAGTAATAAATTCATTTGCTTCTTGTGTAGATAATAAAGGCCAAATCGATGCAATATTTTTGGATTTTAGCAAGGCATTTGATAAAGTTCCTCACGATAAACTAATTTTTAAAATGAAAGAAATTGGCATTCCTGATATTTTAGTGACATGGATTACTGCATACTTAAAAGACCGCAAACAGTTTGTTGAAGTGGGTGGACGACGTTCGGGCTCTCTTCCAGTTTCATCCGGTGTTCCCCAAGGAAGTGTTTTGGGTCCTCTGCTTTTCCTTTTGTATGTCAATGATATTGTTCAAGTTGTTAACCCACCAGTGCATATTCGATTGTTTGCTGACGATTGTATTCTATACCGAGAAGTTACAAATAAGGAGGATCAAAGTGACCTGGACAGTGCCTTGAACAACGTTTTTGAATGGTGCGACCGATGGGGCATGGTTCTGAATGCTGACAAAAGTGTATATATGCCGATAACCCGAAAAACCATACTTCATAGCTACACATATAAATTAGGCTCTCTCCCTCTTCAACAAGTATCCAACTACAAATACGTAGGAGTAACAATAAGTAGCAATCTATCGTGGAACTTGCACATAAAAAATATCTGCTCTGCGGCATTTAGGAAATTGTGCTGCTTAAGACAAACTAAAAAATGCTCCTTCTAAAATTAAGCTACTTTGTTATTCTTCAATAATTAGACCTAAACTCGAATATGCATGCATAGTGTGGGACCCGTATACTAAATCTAACGTAAAAAATTTGGAGAGAATACAGAGAAGAGCTGTCAGGTTTATCTTTAATAAATATGCAAGGTCTGACTCCCCCACCACTTTAATGGAGACTAATAAAATTGAACTACTTGAACATCGGCGAATAAAGCTTAGGTTAGAATTTATTTCTCTTTTATTACATAACAAACTTGGTTTGGATCCCTCATCATACTTAACGCCGGCACCAACCACACAAACTCGTCAACACCATCCCAGTTCTCTAACCCCTATATTCGCTAGAACACACACTTACAAGTTTTCGTTTTTTCCACGCACAATAACAGATTGGAATGAGCTAGTTAAACCATTATCCCAAGAGTTTTAACCAATTATTTTTTCTATATTGTGTTGTTCTTTTTGAAATGTTGCGTTTTTTGTGTCTCTTGATTGACTTTGTTCGCCCACCCTGCTTGGACTCAGTGTCCGCAGTATTTTGTAAATAAAAAATAAATAAAATAATCTTATTTCCTTCCTGTGTTTTCAATTTGTCATGTATTCCTGGTTTATTTTTGTTTTCTCTTGTTGTTGCTGTTTAGACTGAAAATTTTATGTATTCCCACTCCCCTCTGTAATGCCTTCGGGCCCTGAGGGTACAATAAATAAATAAATAAAATAAATAAACCCCCCCCCCCCCCTCCCACGCGTGATCCCCGCCCTCTCCCCGCTGGAGGATAGTATATTTTCGTGCCTATATTTCGGAGCACTCCCTCTTCCTCCCCAGCCCAGCATCCTCTTAAGGGCGATCTCCACCAGCAGGAAACACTACGCGTTGCTCTTCAGCTGCTACTCCAGCTCATTTGCGGTGAACGCGCCGACGCCGGTGCCGGCCGGCTTTAAGGAGGACGCTCCTAGAACCTGCTACCCAGGAGGAGGTGGGTTGAGACTCATGAGCGGCTGACTGCGCTAAGTGCACCTGTTCACTTGGGCTACAAAATAGCGCGGTTACCTCTGTCGAAGCTGTGCTGGATTTAGCGTTAGTGTTGTGGTGTTGCAGCGGCTCTCCGTCGGTGTGATAAAGAGTATTGATCATCGTTTAAACCCATCGCACTGAATTTAAAGGGGTCACTGTCATTTTTCCCCAGCTCTTCGCATTCCTAACGTGGGAGGAAGGCAGCGTGTCCTGACCGGCTCTTGGAATGCGCGGCCGTTGCCCAGGCGTCAAACAGCTCCGGGAATGCAACAGCGGGGGCAGCTTTTCTCTTAACTCTTCGTGTTCAAACCTTAGCTGGTGTAATCCCGCCGTCTACCATGGGTGTGGTTACTTTTAGGCTGTGTCAGAGCATTCTTCGTAGTGAAAATCGACCGTTAAATAAAGTCCGGACGAGTCGGCGTGCGAAACTAGAAGTTACTACACCGTCGAGAGACTGGAATAACGCGCCCGCCGCGCTGAGTCTTCGTCGCTCAAGCGTAAATAGAACGCAAAGCATCTGTGTGTTATTTGCGCACAAGTAAATAATTTTCTGGTCGTTTTCCTTTCAAGCAGATGAGACAGCTACGGAATGCCATCGGCTGTTCCTGTATTGTGAAAAAAATTTTATAAACGTTACATGTATTAATGTTCACATCCGCTATTATTATCAGTGTCGCCAAAAAAGAAATTTTCGATAGTTTTCATAGTACCGTGATCATTTCCGTTTTTTTTTTCTATCCGGAAGATATCACTAGCGTTCGCTCTCTTTGTCACGACATGGAAACACTTACATAGCCATTCATGGGTTTAAACATTTGCGACCACAAATCAGGCGCGCAACCACTTTTATTGGCATAATGACGAAAGACTGTATAACGGCATGCTCATCTGCCACCGTGCGATTGGTTAACGTGGCATAGGTTTTGTCAAGGTTCAAAGGTCAGTCTGCTAGTCATTTAAACCTGTCTTTATCCTGTACATAGCTGCATCAGTTAGAAGCAGAGTTTAGGGTTTATCCGCCCCTGCTACCTTCACAGAGGTAGAATATCGTGAAATTAGGCAAAACATATTTCGCCGCTTGGACTCTCAAAATACCCGGATGCATCTGTAGAGTCTAGTTCATGCAATAAAAAAATATGGCAATGTGTCTATCAATGTGTTTAGGCACGGAACCCAGGTTCAAATACCTCGCTCACGACCACAGCAGTCCACCCAACGATAAGCGGCAGGGAAGATAGGATATCCCCACTCCGACCGTGTGAGCGTTGCCGCGCCATCTGTAGGCTGAGTCAAGAAAGCGATTGTTACACCCTCCCAAGCTCGTGCTGAGCGCAAAACGATGCGTCGTCCCCAGAACCTCAGAGAAATACTCTATGTCACCGACTATTCTCTTCGCATTCCTTGACGTGTGCGAACGTCTGCTCTGGCCACCTGCTTGTCCTCTGTCCCATATCCTTGCCCCTTTACTAAAGATTACTTTGGGCCTTACCCAAATGCCATTACTGGATACGTGCCTACGGAAAGGCAGCGCCGAATTGGCGTCCATCTTTCTTTTCCTCCCCCTCTTTGCTTCGTGGGAGTGCTTGCCAGGCGATCCGTTTCACGCCTGGATGTCCTTACTAATTAAGTAAAATGTAGTATGGAATTTCGACACGAAGTGGAGCACCTTTTACTATGCTTCCCTTGCGTGACCTCCCATTGAGTTCCAATGTGTCATTCATTTCCAGTCATGACTTGAGCAGAGCCTAATTTTACAACATTGGAAATAAATGTCGCACAATGCAGTGGCTGGTTTCAATACAGACACGGTGGATTAAGTATGGATCCTATCGGTTCGTCAACGCAAACAGCCCTGTAGATGGTTTTATTTGGGTTCTACTTATTTTTAACAATAGAATAAGAAAACATGCCATGATACTATGTTCCGCTGTTTTTTTTTGTCAAATAAGCAGCTAAGATCAACATGCGCGAAGCGCATCTTATCAAGATATTCAATACGAATCAATTACGGCTCCATCAAAAAGGTCAATCTTGCAGAGTGTTGGGAAATCCTGTATTTGCCCAAGAAAGCGTCCGAGAGCAAACTCTACTTGCACAATGTTGTAAGTCTTCCTTCATGAAACTGCTCTACCCAATTTCGAAACCAGAGATGAAATGAACAGAGCTTCGAGAAGAAAGTTAAAAAACGAAAAATGAATCGTTTTGTCCGGCGATGACTCCCTTTGGGAAAAAATAGCGTAGATTACGCCATGACGTCTGGCCGATTTTGGCCAGGCTGTCTAAGTGAAGTCTCACCAGAATCTCATTGTCTCCGAGTGTCGTATGAGAAAAGCGAGAGCAGTAGTTCTTTTATTTCTTTAGTTTTTTTCTTCACCTCTGGAACAGAGCCACAAAAAGCGAATGCCCTTTCCGTTTGCTCTCGGTGACTGAGGTACGGAAAACCAGAGACTGGGCCCTTAAATTCGTTTCCAGACAAATGAGCAGTTCTCGCTAAACAATGGAAAGGTTTCTACTTGCAGACTCCTTAGATGCTGGCTGCAGTGTTTCAACAAGTGTCAAGCGTAGCTGCCTCCCCAGCTTTGTCAGTCGTTCTCTCCGGGAGAGGGGACCAAACATAGAGAATTTGGCGAAGGTGAGCCCATTGGTTGCAAGTAGCCGCCACATAAGAACCTGACACTTAGGCACTCAAATTCCCTTAGAATAAAGTCCTTTAATTCAAAAGCCCATGTTGTGCATTTATATCGCACCACGTGCCCATATAAATGCACCACGTGACAAGCACCACGTGACATGTGCAAACAAAAAACAGTTTAAATCGAGTAGGCACCAGCAGGAACATAGGAGCGTACCGGCAGAGCCTGGCCAAAGATTAAAATTTTACAACTCCCTAAAGGCATCAACGTTGCACATCATAGGTAAAAGTAAACACTGTTCCTGTTAACGGAATTTGATGCCAAGACTAACCCAACACCTGAGTTACGTATCTGTCATTTTAGTGGTTAACAGATGTAAGCACCATTAAATGCCGTAGAGCTGCTCTCCAGGTTGTATGGTGTTGAACTGGGCACAGGACAGTTAACAAAAGCCAAGGTTCTGTGACCGTGGTCTTGCCTTCTATCCGGTCAGAAAACCTTTTTGAGCCATCCTGTCCTCAGCAACATCAGTAAAACTGAAGATGACTGCGCACTCCTTAAGCCATATTAATCCAGCGAGAAGCGCTGGTCGGACAATATCTAAATTAAAATCTTTTGATGTGGGCGTTGAGAGAGCTGGTGTTGTTTTATAAATGGCGGATTATATTAGTGACCTATTTCCAAGAAAACTTTAGGCAATATGTTTTTCTTGGAAATATACTGCTATTACAGTGCAGCCGCGTTTTCACTTATTGAGCAGCGCAAACACGTTACATTAGCTCAGATAGCTTTGTCTTTTCCAGCAGTGTTTTTCTCCTCATGGTCGGAACAGCATAGGTTCCCCCAGCGTTCAGATCATTCAAAATTCATGCGACATATTTCAAACCCCAACGCTCACAATCAGTTCAATTAAACTGCATTATTGATTATTTCTGTACATTGTTTTCGAGATAAGGTGTCTATAGTGCTGTGCTAGACTTTTTTTTTTTCATTTCGTGCTGAATTGCGTCCAGCATTGTCTTCTATAACACGGTGAAATGTTCACTCTTAATGCCATTACCATTGCTAAAGTTCACGTAACTCGCGGCAAATCACCTGACATATGCAGCGCTTCGGTCTAGGCGCCTTGGACTAGGGGTGCCACCCAAGTTGCTCGAGCAACCTTCCTCAATTCAAATAAAAGTTTTCTCTCTCTCTCTCTCTTACGCCTTCCGATGCTTTTTCGACAGCCGTCAAACTTCCTTCTCTTCACAGGTAGTATTCCGTGTACCTGTTTAGCTCTACAAGAACTGGCCTCCTGTTCTCAAGTGTTACACCAGCGAGGTCACAAACTCTTCCTCTTGAATAAACAGCGCGAACAATAAGGTCCATCGTCCAGACTGGCGCCAACTACCGCCTAATTATATTCACTAGAGGAAGGAAAAACTTTATTTTACTCTAGTCCTTTTTCCTGCGGTTTCGGAGCATCTTCAGAGACGTTTTCTCCTTGATTTTACCCCCAGGAGTCTTCTCTGTCGAAGTCGTCCGCCTCTAATCAGTGGTCGGTTGCCCTCAGTCCAGGGCTCCGCTGGCCACTGCCGCCCGTTGAGCTCGCTGTACCAGACCTTCTTGGTCTTCACAGCGGTCGCTGGACAGCAGAGTCTCCCACTGCTCCGCACTCGGGTTTTGTATTTTGGGGACCACGTCTATCTTTTGGCAGGCCCATGTGATGTGATAGAGAGTAGGTTTTCCGTCGCACCAGGGACATTTGTCCGCGTATATGGTAGGGTGCATTTTGTTTAGTATATGTAGGTTTGGGAAAGAGCCTGTTTGTAATTGTCTCCAAGTGACAGCTTCCTCTCTGCTGAGAGATTTGTGCGGTGGGGGATACCGCAATCTTCTGCCTCTGTAGTTTTGTAGTATGGCCGAGTAATCCCTGGGTGCTGGCGCGAGTTCCGCGGGCTCATCGGATGCTCGGAAAATAATGTATCCTCGAGCTATCCTGTCGGCCTCTTGGTTCCCTGCCACCCCCGTGTGCCCCGGTACCCACACAATTTTGTGTGGGATCTTGTCGCTTTGTTCTTCCTGGTTTTTAATTCTGTCGCTCGCGGCGAGGAGTATACGGAGCGCGTGACGACCTATCCTGCCATTCATGTAATTTCGGCAGGCTGTTTGAGAGTCGGTGAGTATTGTTAGCGACCGCCCGGTTCTATAGCCCTCCGCCACCGCTAGAGCAACGGCTACTTCCTCGGACTCTGCAGCTGTGCAGCCTCGGAGAGACGCGCTGGTCATTTCGCGTAAAGACGAATCGACCACCGCCGCCACAGCGATTTTGGTGTCTCCTCCTCTCCAAGACGCGTCTGCATACACGGTCGTGGCTTGAGGAGCGTATGTTCTTTCGATGAAGTCGGCCCTCGCTTCTCTTCTGCCTCGATGGAGGTTGGGATCCATGTTTTTTGGTATTGGCGCTACCTTGAGGGTCTTGCGAAGCTCGTCGGGGATCGTTGCCGTCCTCGTCATTTCTCGCATCTGCTCGCGGTATCCGAGCCTCTGCAGGAGCGCTCTTCCAGTCGTTGTCTGCAACAGCCTGAGTTTTTGCGACTCAAGCTGCGCCTCTCGTAGCTCCTCAAAGGTGTTATGTAATCCCAGGGCCATGAGTTTTTCGGTTGACGTGTTGCGCGGAAGTCGGAGCGCTGTCTTATACGCTTTGCGTAGCAGGGCATCCGCTTGTTGTATTTCGTTTTTGTTGAGGCACTGGTAGGGTAGGCTGTACGTGATTCTACTAACTACAAGGCTTCTGACTAGTTTGAGTGTGTCCTCTTCACGCATGCCATGTCGCCTGTTGGTGATGCGGGTGATCATGCGTGAGACTTGTAGTGTTGTTGCTTTGAGCAGGGTAAAAGTGTGAGTACTGCGCTGGTTGGATTGAACCCACATGCCTAAAATTCTTATTGTTGTCTTTTCGGGTATGGGTGTCCCGTCAAGGTAGACGAGTTTTAGGTCCTCGTTGGTTGGGACGGTCCGGTTTTGCTTGCCTCTCCAGACTCTCAGCAGTTCCGATTTCTCGGTCGAGCATGCGAGTCCTCTTTCTGCGAGGTATTGCTCTACACAAGAGGCCGCTTGCTGTAGCCTTTCTTCCTTCTCTCCGAGACAACCCGTGTTTGTCCAGACTGTTATATCGTCAGCATACATTGCATGCCTGATGCCTTCGATGTTCTCTAGTTTTCGAGCTAGGCCTATCATAGCTATGTTGAAAAGTAAGGGGGAGATAACTGACCCTTGGGGTGTTCCCTTATTTGGAGTGCGAATTTTGTCCGATCGAAGGTCTCCTATGCCGATGGTGGCAGTTCTGTCGGACAGGAAGGCTTTGACGAAGCCGTGGATTCTGCGCCCGCAATCCAGCTTGTCTAGGCCCGTAAGGATCGCTTCGTGGCTGACGTTATCGAATGCCCCTTTGATGTCCAGGGCCATTATGACATTTTCTCCCGTCCGAGGTACGTTTCGCAGGACATCTTCTTGTATTTGGAGGAGAACGTCCTGCGTCGAGAGCTTCGCTCTGAAGCCGAACATGGTATGTGGTACACAGTCGTTGTCTTCCATGTAATTTTGCAGTCTTAAAGTTACCACCCGTTCGTAAAGTTTGCCAAGGCACGACGTGAGTGATATGGGCCTGAGGTTTTCAATTTGTAGCTTTTTACCAGGTTTAGGTATCATTATTACTTCGGCGTGTTTCCAATCTTCGGGAACCGTCTCCGCCTCCCAATGTTTGTTAAGAAAGCTGACGAGCTCTTGTAAGAGGTCGTCGCTCAGGTTGCGGATTAGGGCGTTGTCGATTCTGTCCGCTCCGGCTGCCGTGTTTCTGGTGGTGTTTCTTATGGCCGCGTAAACCTCTTCCACAGTTATGGGGCGGTCGAGTTTCTCGTTTTCGGCTCCTCGATACGTTCTTTGGTATCGCGGGGGGTTGTGATCGCCGAAACATTTTTCTCGTGCCTTCTCCAGTAGGGTGATGTCTGATCCCTCGAAGGAGTGGATGAACCTGTGGATGGCTTTATTGTTTTCTGATTTTATTTTGGTCGGATCGATTAGTGCTCTTAAGAGATTCCAGGTTCTGGCCGTGCCTAGAGTTCCCCTAAGCGAGTCGCTGAGTTGTTCCCAATTTTGTTTCGCGAGTTGCATCGCATATTCTTCCGCCTTTGCCGTAATTTCTGCTATCTTTAGTTTTAGTTTCCTGTTGTGTTTTTGCTTCCGCCATCTTTTGGTGAGACTGCGTCTCGCTTCCCATAGTCTGAGGAGGTGGGCGTCTACTTCAGGCGTTGCTGTCGTTCTCCTTAGACTTTTTGTGCATCGTTGTCGCGTTTCTCTCAGCATGCCGCTCCATTCCTCCAGTGATTGGATACCGCCTTCAGATTTGTTGCAAGCCCCGCGAAACGCGTTCCAGTCAGTGATTTTCGCCTGTCCAATCTGGCGTCTTATGGTGTCGGATGCTATTCGTGTCCGGAGGATAAAGTGATCGCTGCCTAGATTTTCCATCAGGTTTTCCCACTGTGACTCCCTGCTCTTCCTTACGAAGGTGAGGTCCGGGCATGTGTCCGTGCTCACGCTATTTCCGATTCTCGTGGGGGTCGCAGGATCTGTGATTAGACTTCTGCAGCCCAAGGCATCATCCGATGCGCAAGAGCATTCTATAATACTCAATTCCAAGCCAACAAACTGTGCTGATAGTCAGCGCCCGTCTTGCGGAAATTGAGAGATTCCTTCGTCTTGTCTCTTCTCGAGGTTTACTCAAGGTCCAAGGGACTGTACCAGTCAACAAAAGCCAAAATTTTTATTTAACCTTATAATTTATACAGTGTTCTTGTCAAAATTAAGTAACTGCCTCTTCTGTCCATAAGATCAAAACAATCCAAATTCTGTCCCGAGAGCCAAACAACAAAGGACTGTTGTTGAAAAACATCACGAGGACTACCATGCTTATGCAAACCCTCAATATGTGCAGGTTAGACTCCAAAAAATCGCACTACTCTTCAGCGTAGCTTTTGAACAAGACGTCCATCCAGAGTCTCTGCTGAGGCGCAGGGAACATTTTAGGCTCTTTCTTTTCCTTTCTCTCTCAGCTTTGGCAGAGTGTGACTGTGCAGGCGTTTGACCAGCACCTTGCCACTTCCTATAATCCACCACAACCAGATAAAGTTTTCGTATAATCAGGAAACGTATCAACAAGGGGCTTTTTAAATATACATGTCATTCAAAACTTCTCACCAGCAGCAATTGTACCATTGGGATTCCAATGTACATACAGCCTAACTTTCAACGTATTTTTCTCTCTGATATTTCACCCTTACTTTTTTTCTATGTTGGTGCACAAATTATTCGAGCCGTACAGCTTATTTTAGGATGCTTGGGCGTATTCCATAATCTGTAATTTTATTTGCTTTCTTATTGAATCCTACGGTCGCAAATTTGTGACGCACTCTCGCAAAGTCGCAAATAAAGCTGTAGACACGTCGTTGACTTGAAGTTAATCGAGTTTGAATCCCTTTTTTCACCACTCCTCCGAAAACGTGCATACATGTTCCTCTTGAGGAAACGGGAATTAGAGGAAGATAAAACCGTTTTCTTAATTTGTATCGTGAGATTTCCCTTTCCTTGCTTACCTATTTCCAGCCCACATATACCTTTCCGAGTGCCACCTCATCGTGTATCTTCTATACATAACACAGCCTTATATATTCGACCTATTAGGACGTACGGCACTCGCATCTATCTCTCTATTTCTTTCTCTTTCACACGAGTGAAAAAAGAGGAGAGGAAGGCTCTTCTTTAGGCGGCAATATTTCTTTTTATATATTTCTGCCTCATGGTGATGAACCGGGAAAAGAAGGCACGACAGTCACTTCGCTAAAAGCGCGCGGAGCCCGATGTGGCGGTGCTTTCCCAATCGAAGTCGGTCGTTGGTCTCAGAGTTCCTTCTACGCTGTCTAAAAGATGGCGTGGTGCGAGCAGAGAGAAAAGAAGGAGGAGGGAAGGGTTCTGCCTAATGGCTTTTTCCCGTGAGAATAACGGCCACTGCACCTCAGAGTGCGGCGACAAAATTAGGCAGAGTACCCATCAGAGCAGCGCAGTGATCCTCACTCGACACATCCCCTTCATCCGCCAGGCCTCTTCGTCCCTCCCTCACACTTATACTCTCTTTCTTTCCTTTACTCGCAGTTCAGGACATCGATGAGACACTGGAAAAAGCGCTGGGCCCATTTCCATCTGACAACCCTGGTGCGCTTCTCCTCTTGTCGACAAGTTCGCTTCTTGCTAACCAAGAGAAGCTGGAGCTGCGCGTCTGGCGAACGTGTCTCAAATCGGCCGTTTTCGTTCTAATTAGATGAGAGACGGACTAAGTTCAGAGGACACCTTCTTGTCAAGGATACGACTTTTGTTTATGTTTTTACTTTTTTTAAGAGAACATGTGGGCTTTTCTTGTAATACCATTCATGTACATCTGGTGTCGATGCTCTCAAAGTATGTCGAAGCGTAGTTACTCAACGCACCCTCTACCTAATCATAGGAATAAGCATACAGATTAAGGAGGATCAGAAAAGGAATACATGAAATCAATTAGGAATGCAATGGTGACATCTTCGGTATTTTTTTTATCTGCTTACTTTTTTTCTGTGCGAAAGCCGTAGAACAGCAATACCGCTCGGGCTTTCACAAAAAAGTCGTGCGCATGCAGTGGTCCTTCGGGTACCTTCAGCAATGGAGGCTCCAAACTGTAATTTGATAGCGTCATTTAGCTTTCCCAGTTAATCGAGGCAACAAAGCTTGCGTCGAAAGGTGTACACTCTTTTCGTTGTTCGTGTAACGGATAAAATACGACGCTTTCCCGCTTCGCTGTTCGACAGTGAGACCGATGCGAAGGTTCCTCTTCTCGATCCTACAATAAAAGAAGAAAGTTAAGAGAGATGAGTGGGAATTCAAGGGTGCGATGGAAGACTGCTTTAAAGATGATGATGACTTCCTAAGCACAAGTAGATATTTTTTCGGTGCGCTCCTCTTTCCTGTACCGATGAGTTCCTTGTAGAATCCCGAAACAGTGCTTGATACTACACAGCACATAGTCGTCGTCTTCCTTCCTGTCTGCAATCCATGCACACACAATGGCTCAGCGCGCGGTTGCGAGAGCCGAGACAGGCAATTTCATTTAAGTCGGCCATGGCGTCAGAACTGTGCGAGTGACTGTTTACAGCCTTGGGGAACGACATGGCAGAGAGCCGGACGACGATACAGGAAACATTTAAGTTCGTTCTTCTTTACCTCCCTCCCTTCCTCCCTGTTCCCTATTCCTTGTTGAGGTGGTGGGTGGTGCGATCGTGATGGTGGAATTGAGGGTCAAGTGTTCCCGCGCCCCGTGGGATCCGACGTTGGCGCTAGTGGGGGCGCTGCAGCTACCGGACGGACAAGACAAACCAGCCCCCATCTTTCCTTACAGTCCACTCGGAAATCAGTTTCAGCGACTGCTACTGCTTCCGCGACGTGGACGAAGACGCGATTCTTGCCGCCGCTCATCGAAGAGAAACCGGTATCCGGACGAATTTGGCTGCACGTAAAGTTCAGCGACTTCTTGTTCTTCGTGAAGTCCCACTTTGCAAAAGCTGAACGTGCGGCGCCAGCAGATCACGGAGGTGAAATAATATGAGCTCTCGTCTCGTCAGGGGAGCAGCAAGAGTGAGCACGAAGGAAGACATCTACAGAGGTCCGGAGTTCCTAACTTATTTATGCTGAGCTCACGTCGATGAGGCCGGGACCTCTCGTCTTGTCGGGACCTCCACAGGCACTGCTGTCGGCTGCTTCTTTTGATATTCGAGAGCAGCGCTCGTTGCTAAGGATCGACAAGTTTGATTTTTTTTCGCTTCATCTGCTGCTTCCCGCTCTTCTTCTCTAAAAAACACGATTCAGAAGTCCAAGTTTAAATAGCCCCTCCTGGGTTTATGGGAAATACGCGTGTATTTTCACGCTCTTTCTACGGTAAAGGGAGACGAAAAGCGGTCAACACCCATAAACACTAGTGAAATGTTTATGCTAGAGAGAGAAAAATTTATTTATAGTTGAAAAATAAAGCGATAAACTAATAAGAAGTTATTCACGAGTTGCATCTCCGTGATCTGCTGTACATGGAAAGATGATGTCGTGTTTGAAACAAGTCTGTTGTTCGCAGGCAAGCTAAATTGATAAAAAGCATGTAATGAGGCGCATTTTACTCTAGCAAGTAACCTTGTCTGTCAAGGGGTCTTTACTTTTTCGTTCACAGAAATTAATCGCACTGTTACATTTTTATCTCCTGTGATGCTCCTTAATTTTAACTTTAATTCGCGTGTCTTGCTTAGCCATTTATGAGCAGACACTTTGTCGTCCATGTACGCATCGTCGCTTGGAAGCCCCTGATCCGCCCTGGCACTTATCGCTGACGTCAGGTTTATTTGATGTCTCTGACTTTGCGTTATTACATGATATGTCTAGGTGTCAAAAATGATATGATACATGATATGAAATGATACATGATATGTCTAAATTTCTCAGGGCGGTCATGTAAAGTTTCGTTTAAATCAGCTATAGAGTGTTTCTAAAATGTTTATTAATTCGCTAGCATTGAAAGGGTCTGTGCTAGCAGAATTGGCGACCGACATCTGTCAGAATCCAATGGAAAGGCTACAAACTAACTCAGTATACGACCTACACAAACACTTAATATACTGCCTCGAATATTACTATCCTTAGTATTCCAGCTCTGAAATAACGACCTTTCGTGTGTTAACCTCGAATATACCGAGCTTTAGGCCACCTCAGATATAAGGAACTTCAGTGTGTTATCCTCGGATAAATCGAACCTAAGTACGCGACATCGGATGTGACGAACATTCGTGGGATACATTGTGCATAACGAGCGTTCATGCGTTAACTTCGGATAAACCGAAGTTTAGTATGTCACCTCAAATATAATGCGACCTCTGTGACTGTACCAGTGTTATATCTGGATTCATACTGACTCCAACATGCTCAATTGTTAGGACAGATTTATCACACAGTGCTCATGCGGCATTCTCTTGATTGAATTTCATTCTGTAGCTTCAAGTTCTAAGACACCCTTATCGGGCTTCAAACTGTAGGGCATTGCCTCTCGAATTATCAAAAAATATTTTCCCTGATTTCCCTTTGCCATTTGGCATACAGGTCCAGAGTCTGCTTTTTTACATTGAAGAAATGAAGTTCTATCCCTCTGCGCTCTTTTTGACCGGCTATTTCAAGCTCTTTACTTGGCTGCTCTGACCTGCTGCATACTTATTTGTGAGTTTCTACTCATTTTTCTTCAGTGTGACTAAACACGCTTAATGTACCATCATTTAAATACCTTAGCTGCCCATCTGTTATATTCTAGTTTCCTCAGGCCTTCTTCATAGAAAAGATAAAATCACAGTTCACCACCTTCATTATAGCTGATGCACGCACAAGCAGTCAACTTAAGCTACATGTGTATGCAATCCCTACATACTGAAGAGAGACAAGAAAGCAGCCCTTGGTTTGCGCAGCTTTTACAAGTGACGACAACTCTGACCCCGACATGAAAGGTCATAAGCCCGTGAATCCACGTGAGGCGCGGGGAGGAAGGATGGAAAAGGCTTGACAGTGTCGGGGAAAGGCGGATAACAATGGCTCCCGTGTATTTTTCTCTCTATTAGTCTTACGTCTCCCCTTTTTCTTCTCCCGTCGCTGCCGCTGTCACTGCTCCGTCCGCGGCTGACGGATATTGCGTTTTCATTGTCGTCATGGATGCCCCTTACTGCGGCTCTGGAAAAAGAAGCCGCCATGGGTGTCCCGTAAAAGCATAATTCATTCCACGTTGCCGCCGCAGCCGGCGGCAGCTATTCCCGGCTGTCCCGCTGATAGAGGTGCGACACAACAAAAGGGGCTAGCGTCACACATAGCGTGAAGAAATCGCTGCAGCGAAGGTGGCGACAAGACTCCGCTCTTCGGCGACCGCCGCCGGTGTATTGCCGCCGAACGTTTGCGTCTCGTCCCCGACCAGTTTGACGTCGTCCGCGTCGTATGCCGGCTCAGCGCGAAGGATTAGAACGGCGGGATCTAGCTTGTGGTTGCGCCGATTGGAGGCGGAGGGCTTCCAAACTGAGCGGCACCTGACAGTCGCTATTCGACTCAGTGCGGCGCCAGTTTACGGCTGCTGACGGTATGTGTACTAGCAAGCCACAATATGCGCAAGTACCGAGTGGTAGCGCCAGATTAGGCCGCGTGTTCTTTGAGCGCGATGCGACTACCTCATCAGGAAATGAAATAGATGAAAGAGCTTTAGAATAGCGTAGACAGTGGTTGTTTTGTAACCCTGGTCAGTACAAACGTTCGCCAGCTGCTTGTCTTAATAGACATCATCTCGCTGTCGAAGGAACGGGTGCCATCACGAACGTTGTTCGTTGCAGTAGGATGCTCACATTTTCTATATAACGTTACAGAAAATTAAATTATTGTATAACATAAGTGACCAGATCTGAACATGGCTTGTCTCCCAGACTGGCCCCTGCGTCGACCTTAAACTTTGGGTTGCTTGGGAGCTCTTCAATAGAAATCATAGGTAAGCAGTTTCGTTTATTGCGGCGTGTGGTGACACTCAGCGGACGGTTTGTTGTATACACACTAGAAAAAGAAACAATGACGTATAACGTGTCACTTCTCTCATAACCCCAACTATTGAGAATAACACCCCCCCCCCCCCCCCCCTCCCTGCATGCACTCTTGAAAACTTGGAGGAAATGTTGCAAGTAGGACAGTCTCCGAATCGACTTTAATTCAACCTTTATTGTATGCGCCCAAAATTCGAGTGGAATACTCTTTGAGCCACATGTTCGTGCTCACGTGACTTGCTTGGCTCTTTGTATTTTCACAAAACGACCATAACATCCTCCTCACGTAACCCAAAGCCGAAACGTCAACGCTCCCAGGGATCCCAGTAGGAGGGCTACCTAGCAGCACAGTGCACATATTACGTGACCTAAGAGCCCCTCTGGAATGAAGCGTGCCTGGGAGAGGCGGCCTGATACTTGGATCTTGGTTCACTTTCGTTTCTGGACCCGCGTTAGAGCGCTTTAGTGCCACAATGAGCAATACACCAATCCTGCACCTACATTTCTCTGCAGGCTTTTTTCTTTAAAAACCACTTACGTTATTTCCAGCTTACGAACGACATTCGGCACCCCATAAGCGTCTTTCGGGCAGCGCTTCCGATAACGATCTAGAGATGTGTCGTTCAAACGGCAGGCCCTAATGCGTGCATCTTCCACGCCACAGAGGCCAATTTGTAGCACGACAAGCGATCTATCACAACGGACCACTCACTTTATCTAACATACACTGAAGGTATTCCGCACAATATTGTGTGCCTATGTGTGATAGGTTCCTTAAGAGCAACGGCGCCATTTCCACTTCCGACCGGAAATTCATCGCTTTCCCTTTTTTCGCCCGCACGCCAAGGCCGGATTTACGCACTGATTGCCGGCGCTGTCTTTTCTGGTTCTGCACAGGACACAAACGAAGGAAACGAACAAAGATGGACCACAGAGTGGCCGCCAGGAAATGACCACTGCTTCCCGTCCAGGCGTTTTACACTACATAACCCGGAATAGACGTGTGAAGAGCACCACTGTAACAGGACCCTGCTAACGAGAGAGGGCGCATTATCCGACGCCGCTCTTTCTTGCGAGGCACACACACGCACGCAGTACGCCAGCATCTTGCGCGCGCTCTGAGTTAGTGATTCCCGTGGCAGACCGCGGAAACACGCGGCTGGCAGCGAGCCCTATACTACTCCGTCTCGTGGCTCTTGTCGGAGCCGCATTGGGCGGTGAGCTACAGCACTGCACGCCGTTTCTTTCGCCTATTTTTACCCTCTCTGTCTCCTCTCTTGGCTTTTTCTTTTCTTTTCTCCTTCGGCTGGTAGTGCGCTTTCATGCGATCCCCCTGCTGCCTCAGAGATCACTGTGCTGGTGGTCCTCGCGTCATCTGCGTGGAGATACAAGAGCGTGCCCTTAACAGCGTCTCTAATGCGGTGCTTTCTGTCTTGCATGAGGCGGCGTTCAAGTGCTGCACTGTATGCATCTCCCGTATTCCAACTGCTTACATACGCATTCGGTGAGCAATAATTGCCTAGTTTTTAACACGATTTTTGTAGTCCCATTCAAAATTACGTTTCCCAAACTTTTTGAAGGAGGTAGTTGACTTGTGGGCAGGTATAGCCTTGGAAAGATGCTTTGGCCACTGATACTTCTGATAGACGTGTTTGCATGAATCAGTAATTGCGGTTTAACATTATTTATTAACTTGACAGAACCACGGTATGGAAATCAAATCTCTTCGTGCTTTAGAGAACATTTATTCTGCTGTGTATACATTTGGCATTTATAATGTAGCTGGTTCATCTGGCGTGGTTATGATGGCAGCTGCGATGTGAACACAGCTGTCAAGAGACAACACTACCTGCAATCAGATATTGGAGGGTTGTTCGCAACGCCGAGCGGTAGAAAATTTTCTCCGTCCTCGGCGTTTAAAGTGCATTCTACAAACTAATTCTAGACGAGATAAGCTCGCATGTGTGCGCTTTCACGACGCAATGGGAAGGCTACCGTTTCCTTGCGTTTTTTTTTGTTGTTGTTTTATGTCGTGCAACAGCTCTGTAACTCTTTCGGCAAGCCAAAGACAGGGTATTTTGACGGCAGCTATTAACTGAGCCCTCTTTTGACGACATCCTTATGGCATAAAAAAATTTGAGTGACATGCAAGTGATCTTAGACAAGTGCTGACAACCACGAGTTAAACAAGAAAAAGTTCCAGCTATGGTTCACTTCCAAAGCATATATTGCCCAGTAACTCTGGCCTCAAAGAATTGCAGCCACCTGATCCAGGCTACTGTCGTCAAACAAGCAAAAACTGCAAATGTTTCTTGGAATGGTTCTTTGCTTGACAAAGTTCATTCCCAGCTTTTAACAAATCACAAGCTCTCTTCGTGAAACTCCCAAGACGGTTGTCCACTGGAACCAGACACAACATAACGACGAAGCCGTCAAACTCATGAAGTTAAAGTCTTATACACCCAGAAGGATCTTATACGCCCACAAGGATCAGACAACCCGTGAAGTGGTAGAAGGGTAACACATCGCAAAAGACCAACAGAACTGCATAAGCAAACCAACTGTTTTTCTGTGTGTAAGAAGGTTGCATTTCTCGATAGTTCTTGAGAGGGGGGGGGGCAGTATTGAGTGATCTTTTTCTGCTGTGCTTTTAGGTTTTTTGTTTTCATGCCTTTTCTGTGTGTTCCTGTATATATGAAGGTTTAACTAATCAAACCTTCAGTTGCGAGTCAGCGCTCGTCCTGTGTTGTCCTCTCTCTCGTCCGTCGTCTTTTGCGCTGTTTTATTATGAATCCATACCAACTAGCCCAACTCAACGTTTTGCTGAACCATGTTATATATCTTGATGCTCATGTTTACCTAACCTAGCCAAATGCCCAGGTAATCCAAATAACGGGGAAGCCAAATAACGCAGGAAAAAGAACACACAAGATCGAAGACATTTAGATGGGGGCCAGTCTTCCGCCCACTGCATGCAACTGAATTTCATCGGCGATTCGTGCGTCTCAGGCGGTCATAAAGAGTGGCTAGCGCGAACCCAGAGCAATTGGTTCCGGAGATGCCGCCCGCCAGAAGGCTGTCGTCAGTACCCTGCGCACCTCCTGTGGTTGTCTTGCCAGTCAGTGATCGAGAAGGATAGACCCGGAAGTGCGTGGGCGTCCGGATGGTGCACGACCTCCAATGGAGCGTCTGTGCTCTTTAATGACCAAATATCCCTAAGTTTTACGTCCTAGTTTATTGAGGAAGGCGACATCAGACGTCACCAAATTTTTTGTGGAAACACCCGGATCTGCGAAACTTTCTGCGCTGCTTCTGAGAACAGGTGAAGTATTTCTTTGTGCATGAAGTGATCACAAAAGATTAGATCAAGTTTCCCTTGGCTTCTAGCTATTCTCCGAAGACCTTTACCCAAATTTTGCCCATCACCAGTCATAAAATAACAAATCGATGCGAGCACTGCATCGCTTGCTGCGAGTGGACAAGAACCCGCGACTTCCCGCTCCTAAAACGGAAATTATGCGAAATTAGCCGCAATCCTATCAACACCAACAGGCGCTCGCACACCCTCATTCTGAGGAAAAGTATCGAAGAAACGCGCTTACTTTGCGATTTGGTCCAAATTCAGCAAGAAAAAAAAAACAGCGGCGACATTTAAGCATCGCCTTAACGGTATGACAAGATAGTTTTTGTGGGTTAATGTCCATACATGCAATATTAGTCACGCTGAACTGAACTTCCATAGATCAGTTGGAGTCGTCATACCACTCTCTGCGCAACGATGGAGCACTTAAGCGATGCGCCACTGCCATGGTATCGCATGTGCGGCCGCCGGTGGGTTGGTGAGACCCAGGTTGCTCTGTCCGAGCAGCCTCTCGCGAACAATCATTAATTTAACTGGCACCTGCCACGCTGCGCAGTTTGCCTACAATCTAGCGGGCAGGTCGTGATGGCACCACAAGGTTACGTGACCTTGGCGGCCCACCTGCCTCATAGATTGCTTCTCTAAGGACTTTTCGCGAATATTTCGCTCATGGACAACGACAACGGATTTTCTGCCATAGGAGCTCCTTAACGCTATTGCGTTAAAGAAAGCCAGTGTGAAACTCAACGTGTCCAGAAGGCGGCCACTCGCATCGTCGTCGTGGGGTTCTGGAAGGGTCCGGATAATTTCGACTACCTGAGGCTCTATAACATGCACTGACATCGCAGAGTACGTGGGCCTCTAGCATTTGCCTCCATCTGAATGCGACCGCCGTGGCTGAGGTCGAACCCACGTCTTTCGGGTTAGCAGCCAAACACCTTAACCATTGAGCCACAGCGGCAGCTACACCATAGAGGCATTCGTGAAAATGTCAGCTTCGTTAAAGGACAAATTATTTCCGGGAAAATTATTAGTAAAAACATTTTTGTAGATACTACTTCAACTGCAATTATTCAGTTCTGTTATTAAATCCTAATGATGAACACGCAAACACTCGATAAGTTGTAATAGCTTAGCCTAGGGTTTGTATATGAAGTTCAACTCCTCCACAGAAGTTGTAATTTTTTGTTTCATTCAATCAAGTCTCATTATTGCATCCTTCGGCCCACCTACGCTCACTACTTTACCAGCTTCGGCGCAGATTTCAAGAGCGTACCGCAACGCCTCTGTCGCACATATCCCAGTGAGCTCCGCTACATGCCTGCTTGGACTATAGACGGAGCAGGTTCAGGGAGGGGGAAAGGGGTGAGCAGGGAAAAGGGCGGGTTCTCTCCGGCCGTAACTCGGGCGGCTCGTAGAGCACGCTGCTAATGAATTGGCCCCTGTTAATGTCCGTAGCAAGACCCGTCTTCTCGGCGCTTCGGAACCTGCTTCAACCCAGCCTTGGCCAGACACCAACGTCGTCGCGGCGAGGCTTTGTCTTCGGCTCTGTTCCCCCTCTATCCCGTCGAAGAGGCACCGGCTGAAGGTACACTGAAGATGGTCGTCCGCATTGTCCGAGCAGATTCCCGAACCACGTTCGCGAGTTTCGTTCTCATATAATGGCAAAAACTGGGAAGGCTATTGTAAAGCTAAAAATCTGCTCAGGTGTTAAGCCAACCGTAACACTTCTAACGGAGGAAACCAGACTCAAAGAATTCCGCTCTTTTCTCTTCAACGCATTCTGAACAGGAGAATGAAAAAAAAAAAAAAACATGCTGACACGGCGCTGAACATTCTGTTCAAGGAAGTCGAATGAGGACTAAAAGCGACATTGTGACTAGGTACTGTGTGGTGGTGCTGGTTGTGCATCATTGGTGGCATTGCGAATGATAACGACACTATTTCTATGAACGAGAGGGAACCTCCTATAGTTAGGGCATGTCTCATGCGGAAATTAGGCAGGGGAAAGAAAAAATTAAAAATTAAAATCATAAGGCATGACTTATAAAGCGTGAGTAGCGCGAAGCAAGAGGAACAAGACAGTTACAAGCGTTGCAGATTAGAATGATTAAGGAAAACAAATATAACGCGCCTTGCCCCGTCCAGAATCCCGCAGGTGATCGAACAAAATGAACGAATTCTGGTTTTTCCTGCAATGTTCGCTCCCACTTGTAAAGTCATGCAGCGGAAACTTGTCAGTGCTAGCATACAGTTTTGTCCAGCACTTTGTCTGCGTAAAACCAACATTCCATCGACGCGACTAACACCAAATGTGCGTGGCATAAAACTGCAAATTCTCATTTGTATGACTTCTACAAGAAAAATAAGTGCAAACTAGAAGTAATATCATAACAGCGCACAATAAGTGCTTTCAACAATTCCAGTCATTTTTTTTTTTGTCCCAAGAAGATCGCATTGCTTTCTTAAAAATCCCACTTCCCGGGTACCTTTTTACTGAAGTAAGAAGAATAGAGCTGACTGACAACGTAAAGCAATCGCAAATTGCCAAGGTATGAAAAGCATCACTTAAAGGACACCAGGCACTGATTCCACTCTGCCTGTGAATATTCCCAGCGTCCATGGCAGCTGTTCACACATCGAGGTCCTCTATTATTTAACAGAAAAAAAAAGCTAAAATAATGCGTTGTTTCTCAGAATTTATTGCATTACCTCGAGTTGCAGCTCCGCAACGAAAAGAGGCTGTTAACTGTTAATTGGTGGCTCGTGTATCAAAGTGAGACGTAAGAGAACAAGTTCAAAAAGAAAGCTACGCTGAATTGAATTAGAAAAGTTGCACGAAGCTACAAGAACATTATCGCTGACTGAACTTGACACCGTCACGTACAAATCTTCACGTACTTTTTGCTTATGCGCTTTGTCTCCCATAGACAGAAATTGGCATGAAAAATAGTGCAAAGTACCGTTAACTTCAAGTAATATATATTAATCCGGCACTTCAAGCATTTCTCACTGATAAATGCTTCACTTTCCGCCAGTCAGCTGTAATAGCAAACGCCTTCCACTCTATAGAAAGAGCGAAAACAAAAATAAATGAAGGAAGGTCAACAAGAACTGCATTTGGTTTTCTAGCCTATGCTGGTGCAAATAAACCGCAGAAGACATAAAAGAAGAAGACGGAGAGAATGAGAAGGAGAGAAAGAGATGACACGGAGTACATTTACCCTAAAGTACAGGAATATCTCACCCGTCTTTCTTATTTAAAATCATACGACACAAAGACGCGCATGTTCAACGCCTTGATCTTACTAAAATATCAATCAATGATAAATAAGCTGAGCATATCCTCCGTTGGCAACACTATAAGCTTGCAGTTCCCGCTTTTTAAGCTCCGCAATGGGAAACGCGAATAGGTTGATTAATGAATAACGCCTTTAAAGAGATGAGACCAGTGCGTTGTCTTCGCTCTCTATGCGACGTGGTGGCTTCGTCACCCGTGCGTTAACTGTTATTCCATAGCCTGACTACGGTGGCCTTTCTTTCCAGTCAAAACGTAAAAAGCAGTTGCAACGGAAGTTGCTTGAGCACATTAAATTTACTGCTGTCACTGTTAGAGCTCAAGAAACACCACGGGTGTCTTGTGCTTCATGAAGAAGAAACGTCACAAAAACAACCATTTCCGAGCGTCAGCAATGCACGTACATTTAGCACCCTTTTTTGTTTTCCACCTCTTTTTTACAAAGTCCTACCCATGTCTTTGCTCGAGGTCGGACAGCGACAGCTTCTGTATGAAATGATGCTGTGGTTCTGTCAGCGACGCTTTTCAACTAAGACTTCATTTTTCTTTCTTTCCCTTTTCCACCACTGCGCGTTTTTTTTTTTTCCGTCTTCCTCCCAGATATTCGCGAGGTATCATAACAATCCACAAGAATCGTGCATCGCAATCGTTTCTTTTTAATTTTTGAATGAAGAAAGAGATGCCGTACGAAAATAACAGTTGTGTTTTTCTTGAACTCGGGTGCTCAGTGCGATGCGCAGGTCGGGGAACGTATACGGGTCGAGGAACGTACAGGTGTTTATAACTAGCAATGTACAGTGTGCTTAAGGTGCGTTTAAGAATGACCCTGAAAGAGTTCCTCGAAGCTATTTTTACATGGTCTCAAAACAAGAAAACTATTTGTGCGGCGTAACTCAAGTCTGCAAAGTTCTGAGTGATGCTCGAGCGCCCCATTTCATGGGCTTACGGCCTGGCGACCAAGCGTTTCAGACCACAATGATCTGGCTACGCTACTCTTTTTACTCGAAAAGAAGAACGTACATTGCAAGTCATACTATTGAACTTATTCGCCAAGAGATTTTGTGTCGTAGCGCAGACCGCGCCTTAGACGTCCGTGTTGCGGTCACCTTCAACTTTCTGTACGAAGTAATCGAAGTCCTTAAATTGTTCACTAGTGTTTCCCGCACAAAACAAGCGTCGGTGCTTTTATTTTCGCTGCTCTTTAAGAACCTTGAGAAAACACTCCTCATTAGTGTTTTTTCTATCCTCTTTTTAAATTTATTTCTTGTTTTACCGCAACCTCCTTGCTCCTTGTCTGCATGGACTTGATTATGTCTTGCCTTGGGACAAGTGTGCGCACGCTTAACCATCCTCGCACTACTACCCCTGTCACAAGCAGGCTGTCGCCTAGCAGGAGTCTAATTTAGCGTCATGCCTGTCGCTGTGCACAAAGGCGCGTCGCTACCGGTGTCCAATCCTGCGACAGGCAGCAACTACGCGGCCACTCTCGCATTCTTTTCCCGCCACTCCTCTCTCTTACTTGGCTTTCAGCTATTTATCCATATTGGTTTTCTTTTTTCCGCTTTTCATTTTCGGTTCTGCAGAGCTACTGTGGACGTGGTAAAGGGCGCACCACTATCGTTCTAACCAGCAGCGTTTTTTTTTTTTGTCTTCGCCACAATAAGGGTCTATATAAGGTGGTGCACCCTTTACAGGCCAAAAAGTTCGGGAATGTCTGGTCGGGTTTCTTCACAAGGATCATGTGCCGCGTGCAATGACCTCTTCACTCTGGTTACAATATAACTTATTAAGTGAATCAAGCACCACGGTTTCAAACAGCTTCTACGCCTAGTTTTTACTATTCCATGCTCGGTACTCGATGCAACTGTTTGCGTTCGACTCGTTTATGAATACTTTTATATTCAAGAATATCCACGAAAATTCGTTTTTTTTTCACACAACGCCTCTAGTGCTGTCAAAATATGAATTTCACAGCAGATGGTGATAGTACTCAAGTGATTCCACTGACTGGTCGTGAAACTGCTGAGGCAGGCACATTGAGCCGTTCTTCTTTACTGCCTCCTTTTTCTCCCGTCTTTCCTGTTTTTCTTCTTCCTTCCTTCTCTCCATGTCTTATTTTGGCCTGTCTGTCTTCCTTTCTTTTCCATTTCTTCCTTTGAGCCCATTCAATAGAAACATTCACAGCAAAGCTAAAAGCTGGGAAAGCTCAGCATAAAGCGGCAATAGCAGCGTGGAGTTGATCCCATCAAAGATTTTTTTTAAGCAAATGTTCAATGCCTGGTGGGATGTGACAGCAAACCTTTTTCACTAAAATTCTCGTAAGCAAGCGTGAAATTTCAAAATGACAGCTTCCCTTTGCGAGTTCCTTCTGTATTGAACAAATGTTCACTTTCTGTTAGGAAATTTTCTCAACAGAAATCTGTTAAAGTCTGAAAGTACTTGAAACGCGCTCTGTCCACTTTTTTCTTCATTTATTGCCAGCGTGACCGTACCACCAACCTGTGGAATGTTCTACGTAGCAAGAAATGAGGCACATCTAATCACTGAGCAGATATGTAACAACTCCGATTCATTTCTACTTGCATTGAGTTCCCAGGGGTAAGTGCTGCTTCTTCACTTCTTGCTATGTAGCCGTTCGTTCTATTCTATAATCCCTACACATACTTTATGCATCCTTCAGAGATGCAAACAGGAAACAAAAATCGCATTCAATCCAATGCCCTTTGTTCTTTAACGTTTTCATCTTCATTTTTTTAGCCCGGCAAACTTGCCCGGCCTGTTGATGCCCAATTCCTAAAACAAATTCTGCTTGCTGTCAGGAGTTTTCAGCCGTGTATGAAGCGCCCTGGTTGATATGCAAAGACACAGCATGCGCACAACACAACATTGTACAAAGCTGTCACGTCTGTATGTAGTGACGAACACAAATGCAAGTAAAGTGCAAGAGTGCAAGTAAAGTGCAAGAGAGGAGGCCGGAAACGTGAAAATCAAACACTTCTATTGACAGAAGAAGTTGTTGCGAAGTTGTTGCCAAGTTGTTTATTCAACAGCATTTTCATGTCTTGCACGGGAAACTTCTGCCGAGCCCTACAGCCGTGGCCCAATCGCTGGCTTTTGATTTCGAGAAAAAAATGTCTACCTGCGGTAATCTTCGTAGAAAAGTTTCCACATGAGAGTTTCTGCTCGTCAACCGAAGCTCTCTGACGCACTTGTTCGTTCGACTACAACGTGAACTATTAAAAATATACCACTTTTTTGAAACTCTGTAATGTAAAAACACCTTGACGTCTCCCCTTCCGCTGAGTAAAAGCACGAACAGAAACAGTTTTATAGTGCATGCGGTAAATTCAGGACAGCTTTCATTGCAGTTTATACATCAGAGGTGTTTTTTTAATTGTTTGGCTTCTCAGGCTGCCTCACTGTTCGTCCTCGTGCTGCTTACATCGACTCCTTGTTTCATCACCTACTAAGTATCATTGGGCGCACTTCTTACAATCAGCCAATGCAGCTGGGATAGACTATGCTTAAGCTTTTTATTATAGTGTAGGGACTCCTAGACCGCTCTCTGGGGCGTTTATACAGTTTCTGAAGCAAGCACTCAGAGAATTGATGCATTAATGCAAGGAGAAAAGCACTACTTGCTCCAGAACGCTGTTCTGATGCCAAGGATAAGTCAGAATAGGAGAAATGCGGAAGAATGAAACACATGCGAAAAACCTTTTTTATGCGAAGCATACTACTTTAGCTACCACGTCAGCATTTCACCGTGGTTATGCGCCTTCAAATCACGTGATACATGACGTCACACCACGTGACACTATGACGTCACGACAGTAGAGAAATGGGGGCCCACCTCGCGCCGTCGCTGTGGTTGTGCGCTTCCAAATCACGTGATACATGACGTCACACCACGTGACACGATGACATCACGACAGTGGAGAAACGGGGGCCCACCTCGCGCCGTCGCTGTGGTTGTGGGCCTCCAAATCACGTGACACGATGATGCCACACCACGTGACACGATGACGTCACGGCAGTGGAGAAACGGGGGCCCACCTCACGCCGTCGCTGTGGTTGTGCGCCTCCAAATCACGTGATACATGACGTCACACCACGTGACACGATGACGTCACGACAGTGGAGAAAATGGGGCCCACCTCGCGCCGTCGCTGTGGTTGTGCGCCTCCAAATTACGCGACACGATGATGCTTCGCATTTTCCAGGCTTAACCAAGTTAAGCCTCAGCCATTTTTTTTCATTTTTTGGAGAGAAATCGTCTAAATGCATACAAGAGGTGGGGGTGATAAGTCTTTTCGAACATGCATTCCATAAGTATGCAAGAGCTCATGTAGCAAAAAAAAAAACACGTCGTCCTCAAAACGCGTTTTAGGTTTTATTGGCTTTTCAAGTATACTTGCTCTGTACGACTGGGCGCAGCATGGCAAGAAGTCAGTGGTACACATCCATGAAACTCGCTGATTAAAGCGCTTTACCGCACGCTCGAAGCACTATGAGAAGCCAGTGTAAGGGCGAGCGTCGAGCAGAAGGCAAACAAAATTTTATAAATGAACTTCGGATAGAGTGCTCGTGAGTCCCCAACGGTGATTACAGGCGCAGAGTGCAAATATTTCTCTCCTTTTTGTCTAGCTGGCTCTTTTTGCAGCAGCGAGCTGCAACAGTAAGTGCACCAATCCGAAGAGCTCACTTATGCATGTTACTGCCTAGGCCCACTCCCATCTGGACAGCGCCGTCTAGTTCATCATCACATATATTAATATTAGCTTTATTTGCAGAGCTAACGACTTTGTTCGAATATTCTTAAACCATTTCTTCTTACTGTCTCTCTTCTTTTAGAGGTTACCTTCTGTATACAACCTAGGAATCCATGCCTTATTTCCGCTTGGTTCATGAAACCGCAACGTGGAGAGTTTTTCGATCAAAAATAGTCACAATAAACAAAGACCGAAGTGGAGAGCATGGGTCTTTCAAAACGGAAGTGTCGTTAGTCAAAGTTGTGCACGTTAAGAACGATTGAAAGAATCCATTTAAAATCCATGTCAGAGATGTCTCTAGTGTTAAATATTTTAAAGGCCCTTGTGTACAGCCCCTGCAAATAAAGAACTAGCAGGCTGCCTATAGGCACTCGACAGACTTGCACGTTGCACTTTTGCTGAACACCAATGTTTATACACTCGATCCACATATCTAAATTTCGCAGTAAAATTTCGCTTTCTCTTCTACTAATAGCGTAATAGCACGGAACAGTAAGCAGTCCATGCAATATTTTTGACGAGCTTATCAGTAAAAAATCTGAGTACACCTTTGGACGAGGTGCAGAAGCAGGAGTGCTCGACACGCCCCCTGGCGCCTTCTCAGAGTTCATTATAGAACGGCGGCGCACCCAGAACATGCGCGTGGTGTACTGTGGGGAGTTACTTAGCACAAAAAAATCACGTCGCCACTAAGGGTTATGAATAGGTGAGAGGGGTCCAGTGTGGGGCCGTTCTGGTTGGCGAGGATTTCTCTACTCTACCAGCCCCTCCCTCTGTCCTCTACATCCTCCTGCCGCTTTTCGCTCTGTATCATTTTTATTTGTCTCTGTGTTTTGTTGCGCCAAAGACCTCTACGAAAGCATAGAAACAAAGGGTTGTCAACAACAAAAAACTTAACTCTGCGAATAGGAGTTTCAGTTGCATTTGCTAGGCGAAATTAACTTTTTTTGGTTTTGGATGGCAATATAAAAATTTTTGTTTCGTATTTGGCCTGGCATCTCAGTGATGTAATAATTTTTTCGTATGGCAAGGAGATTAATCTCTTGCGCAAAATACAGGACCTTTCGCACTTCTGACATTTCCTTTCATTGGTCTTCCCAGAGAACAACTTTATTACAAAATTCGCCCTCACAGAAACCGCTGTTCACCAAAAAGACGGTTGTTAATAAGGCGCTTGGCTTTTTGGGGAGACAATTTGTTTTCGCTACTCAGGCCATGTCACTCCTCTATATAGGTACGAGTCGCAAGCTTTTGGATATAAACAAATAAAAATGGGCAGTTCAGTTCGAAAATTGGGTGTTCGTTTTATATTTCACAAATATGACATAAATTTGCCTCCTCCTTTACTTGTGTCTCATCTGACGCCCACTCGACTTTTCTGACGTAGTCACTTTGAATGTTTAAAGGTCTTGCCATATAATGAACACTCCGCTCTTTGAGCTAATCGGCAACTATTTAAAGATTTTTAAATCATCATCATAAGAAACTACCAAAAGTTAAACATTTTACTTTGCAGTCCACGCACTGGCCGCTTAAAGCAAGACTATTTCCGGTCATTATACAAAATTAAGAACTCGAGATATTTGAATTCGGAGCACTACTCGTGCTTTGCCTTTGAAATAATTTTTAATTTTTGCGATTTGTAGCTGCCGTGTTTTTACCGTGCGTTTCCGTGTGCTCTCATATGCTGCTGATATTTATCATTTGTGCATGCAACTTTATATTTTATCTGCTCCTGTCATATACTCACGCAAGGCTGCAGTATGTAAAAATAAATAACTATACCGAATAAAATACGAATAGGCTATGCCCTCTTTAAGTAGCTTGACCATAAGAAGAACATTGTTGAGAAAGTCCACGTAATATGTTTGCCGAATATCGCCACCGGGCGCGTCAGCCATTGCCGATCAAGGACTGGGGTTCATTGCAGTGCTTTCGTGTACAATACCAACATGTCGGACTCGCAGTTTGTAAGAAATTTCATACAGTAAACAGTTCAGAAATAGTTGCGATGTACGGAAAGACCTGCGCATACTTTTCTAGCCAGCGCGCCTTAACAGCAAGTGCGAACAAAACTGCGGCTCCACGCTGAGGACTGGAGAGAGACGAGCTGCCCGTTAAAAGAAGAAACCAAGGCCTGTATTCGATGCATTCGAAATTTTAACTAAGCATACAATAAGCGGAGGCTACGACTTTGTTCACCATCAATTTCACGTTTCTCCTTCGTCTACATTCATACAGGTCTTCTAATGGGGCCAATAAAGATTTGTGAAACTGATAGCAAACTGCGAGAGGCATACGTAATAAATCTGAAATCTGAAAACGAGAAACAGAACAAGTTTGTTGTTCCTCCCGGGAAACAAAGCCTGTGTGTTGTTCACCTGTAACCACAACCATTTTCTCAAATTAATTACCTTGCAGTGCAGGCTGCATAGTGCGTTAAAACAACTGGGTAAGTAAACATTTTAAATGTTACTAAGGGAGCTGCATGGCCGAGTGTAAACTTAATTGTCTCGCTTTTGCATATCAGTTTAAAGTAATCGTCATTCTATTTTGGTTTGGTTTGGCTTGTTGGGGATTAGCGTCCCAAAGCAACTCAGGCTATGAGGGTCGCCATAGGGAAGGGCTCCGGAAATATCGACCACCTGGGGTTCTTTAACGTGCACTGACATCGCACAGCACACGGGCCTCTAGAATTTCGCCTTCATCGAAATTCGGCCGCCGCCGCCGGGATCGAACCCGCCTCTTTCGGGTCAGTAGCCGAGCGCCGTAACCACTGAGCCACCGTGGCGGGGCCCGTCATTCTATTTTAATGCTACTATGTTCTCACGTGCTCGACAGTTACCTTTAAAATAGGTTAACTTGTATACGGGCGTGAATGCTTTAGGATATAAACATAAATGCCTAGTCTGCATTAGCTGATGCTGAGACTAAGAACATTATAACTGATGTAGACAGGTCAGGAAAAAATAAATTTGCGCCGACAAAAAACATAGATCTACTGGGCTTCCTCGACTTCTAACAGGCCTCTATTCCCTGTTTAAAATGCATACATGTCGAGCTTTTGCCAGCTTAAGGTACTTCACGATACTTCACGATGCGTTCAGAACAGAGCTGTTATTTCTTTGAGCAGTTTCCCTTACTTGGGCAGAACGCGCGCAAAGGGTTGTGCGTCCTTTTATTTTAAATTCTTCTCGCAGAAAATACATAGAATTTTTAACTGCATCCGATTCAGTGCGAAAGCAAGGAATTGTGCTACGTACAAAGGCGACGATGACCGGGCAGTGTTGCGGAAGCGCTTGCGCTAGGCCAGCTTCTAGGACATACACTACACGGTTTTCCTAGGCTCTGAACCTTCGGATTAGCGCTTTCACAGCGGTATTTTTCTGACACTTTCAGGATATTGACCCATCACAGGACAAGACTCGAAACGCAGTCCGAACAGCACCTTACACTTTATGCGGAAGAAGAATTTCGAGAACGCAAGTAAGAAAGACGTGAGAAACTGCGGGCACTTAGACACTCAGTCTATTCTCGAGAAAGGCTATTATTTCAGTCGCTGACCTGATTTTTTTTTTTTTTTGTACAGAAAAAGGGGTAGAGAGGAGACCAACGCAGAGAGGTAGGCCTGAATGCGCATAAACTGGCACCATAGTATGCGCTCCTGCTAGAACCAGCAGTAATAAGTAAAAGCTTCTCGAAAGGAAGGTAAATGCATAATTCTTCGCCGGCCGAACAGGAAGCACTAAATGCGCTCACAAAGCGCCGTTGGTTTCTTTGTTGTGTGCGCCTTAGATTCGCTTGTCTCCCTTGGCCTCCGTGTTTTTTTTATTTTCACAAAGCAGACGAAAACACTTTTTTTTCCAACTTACGGCCCACATCGGCCGGAAAATTGCCCATTTTGCGCTAGTGCCACGACGGCCGTTTCACAACGATGAAGCAAAAAAAAAATCGCGTCTTTTCTCGGTCACCCTATCAAAAGTAGCGGACCGCTCATCTACCCGTCTTCTGTTATCACACTTCCTCTTTTTGTTGTGACCATAGCGGGGTAATTGTGTCCTTTAAAAGCCCTACTTTCCACAGATGTCGCACAGAGAACGTCGTTTTGGCTTGCCATTCTCACAGACAAGACATTAGGGAGACGAGATAGTGTCTCCTTCGACATTTCGCCACACAATAAGCTGGCCCACTTCGAAAGCCATGGCCTGCTCCCTCAAAGAGGGCCGCCCCTGCTGACTCTTTCCCAGCGAAGCCATGACCCTCACTTCTCTTGTGCCCCGACCATCTTCGTCTCCGCCGTCGACGGCGTTAATGAAAAGCGCCGGTGGCCCTTCTCTGTGCCGCAGGTCCTAGCTTGAGATGTGAAGTACCGCTTCCCTGAACTAATCCAAAAGAAGCCAACTCTGCCTACTTCGCTGTCTCCTTCCTTTTGAAGCTTGCCGCCTGTTCTGTTCTTCCTGATGTGCTTACTACCCGGCTTTTCTTATTTCTTGCTTTATTGTTTATTTAACTTTCTCTCTTTCTCTACCGCCTTAATTTTTTTTCTGTGCGACCTGCAATACTGGCAAAGGTGTTGCACACACTGGGAAGCAAACACTATTTCTCTCAGTTTTCGAAGGAACGCCTCGATAGGAGCCCTCAGCGGGTTCCTTCCTGCACACAGTCGCTAAAGTCTCCGACGTCTCTGCAGGTACTGTATCGCACTCCGTTCCAATCAAAAGCAATCACCATTCAGGCACGCCCATACTCTTGAATCATAGATGTCGTGCGACAGGTTTTGGCCAAGTTGTAATGGTCATGAAGCCTGATATAAGTCTCCACCGATTTGTTAAAGGCAGTTGCATGCTGGTCAGTTTCTGGCCACCCGACGTAACCTCGCGGAACACCTAAGCACTCCTGTGCTTTTAGACAATAACATTACGAAGCGTGACGTTGCATCCATTGTTTGCTTCGCCGGACAACTGAAGCCGCGACGCTGGGCAGATGCCGCGCGCACGTTCTGTGCGGCTGTGTCCAAGCATAACCACTTCTGCTGCCCCATGCGCCACCTGTGCTGCGTACGCAGTTCATTTTCTATTCCACTACAAGTGGCGTCGTGCCTCTATGATAGGAGTTTCCACGGAGGCATGGATTGATGTCGTAAGATATTTTCCGTTCATATATATAGACAGAAAACTGATTTCATGTACCGCTAAAAAAAAAATGAAGCGTGGCAAGAGATCGGAGCTTTTCTCAACATAGTACGGAGCTGTCGTGTAATTCAGGCATAATCAATGCGCCTTTTGTGACATTGTGGCGATTACTGCAGGCACTTTTTTCTGACTGACCACACAAAATGTACTTTTTTTGTTGCGCAACAGCGCGTCTTAAAGAGCCGCCTCTGGATCCTTCATCTCCTTCTCTACCTGCAGTAGTAAAAGTGCAGCTTGTTGTCGGTTTCCACCCAGATATCACGGGAGTCGTAAGAAAGAAACTGACTCTCGGTAGGCCTACCGTTTGCCCTACGTGCGCAGCTAACAGAGGAGGATGCTTGCGTGGCTGGCTAGTTCGCGTGAGTGCGAACACAGAAGCACGCACCTCCGCCGATTCCATTTTTGCTCCAATGCTCAGCCCTGTTGGCTTTCAAAGCCGCAATACACATGAGTCTACTCACCTCCTGCTAGCTCACAACAACTCATAGGTCCATGCCTGAAGCGCTACATGATCAACTTGAGCGCACAGGGCAGCCGACGCCAAGGGTATATAAAAGCCCAAAAGAAGCACCTTTTCCTGCAATCGCTGCTCGGAAGAAGGGGTTTTGGAAAGCGTCATAAACTGCATCCGCCTGCGCGAACACTTCACGTCGCTTGGCGTCCGACGCAAGTCGACCAAAACTAGTCATGCAGACTTCGTGACACACCAGTATAAGTGTGCCTTTAGGCTAAGCGCGTCTGGAAGTTTGGAAACTAGAATGTTTATCAGGATACTATGTCAGCAGAGATAAACTCGCAACACTTCTTCGCGCGTCACGCCCAAGGGGTACGACCTGATGCATTAACTAATTCATCCATGTGCTAATAAGCGTTATTAGCTTATTTTCGAAGGTTGTTTATTCCCTCAATTTCACTCACACAGATGAGCTGAGTTTAACAACATTTTTAACCGGAACCTCCTCTATTACTCGAAGAAAATATTTCCATGAGGACGAGAATATTGGAAATTGCCGTGCTGTTCAACATAGACAGCCATTATGTGCCTGCGCAAAAAAGCTTGTGTTCTCGCATGTGTATGCAGTTCTGCGCTCTGATATTCTAGGAGCCGCCATTATAAGAAAATGCATTATGAAAGGTAGTGAAACGATACAACACAGAGCGACGAAGCAGTCAGGACACGGTGCCGTTCTATTTCATTCTTCGCTTCGTGTTTCGTCTGTTGGCTGTTAATGTTAGTGTTGGGAAAAAATATATTGCGTCCCGCGCAACACTGGCAGTGTCTGTTTCTCCTGGCATATTCTGCCGCTGTATCGTCAAAGGGTCATTCCAGTAGAATGAATGTTTTCCTCAGCAGCCTGTACAGTCTCACTAACTTCAAACGGGACAGGCACTGCATAATTCACATCTATGCGTCACTTCTACACTTTGAATTTCCAATCAGGCCAACCAGATTTTCTGGTGTATTAAGAGATAACTCTCGAATTACTATTTGGGGGCCTAGTAATTGCTTCTTAGGTATCTTTCTCACTCTAGTAAATAAAATGCTTAAAATAAATTGATTACTTTTCAATTCTCCACGCTTGGAATTAAAATAAATTAGTAGTGAAACCTTACCTGAAGCAACTCTGTACGGCTTCTATTCCGTTGTTGTGCGGACCCTTTGGCGAGGGTGTTGAGAGCGAAAATTCAAATCTACATTCAGTGGCATCAAGGAGAAAAGTTCCATTGCTTTTCTCATGACAGCAGCATAAATGAACCGAGCTTTTTCCGTGAGACTGATCTACAAAAGTCATGGGGAGGTGAATAAAAGTGTTCTAAGTAACCTGCGCTGCAGCTAAAGCATTTGAGTGCGTAACTGCTTGAGCACATATTTTTTCTAATCAATTCACTCGCTTATCGTAGCTAATTAGGGTCAGGAATCCGAAGTAATGCGATGGAGGAGAAGGAGGATATAGAAGAGGAAAGGCAGGGAGGTTAACCGAAATAATAATCGGTTTGCTACCCTACACGGGGGGAAGGGGGTGAGGGGATAAAAAAAAAGAAAGAGAAAGGAGAGTAACAGAAAACTGAAGTCAGTATAAAACGGCACTGTTCGTTAAAGTCACAGCCTATCGTGCAGGCCAGAAGTTCTCAAGAAGCGGAGCAGTGCCTTGCAGGCCTTCTCCGCCGACGACCGCCGCGGCCAGGGGCCGAGAATCTTCATTTCCGTGAAAGGGCGTGTATCTAGGCGCTCCAGCGCACGGAGGAGAGACTGCCTTTCGGTGGTGTAGGCAGGGCAGTCACAAAGAATGTGGGTTATGGTCTCGTCTTGCCCGCAGATGGAACATGCAGGACTATCAGCCATACCGATTAAGAATGAGTAGTAGTAGTAAAAAGACTTTTAATCAACCATAATTTACAGGCCGAGCATTTCGACCGCCTGGGCGACCAGAAGCCGCTGTTCTTCTTCCCCTTCAGCGCCAAGCCAGTCGAGCCAGGTGGTGATGGATAGAGAGGGTGGGGGGAAGGAACCCGACTGCTGAGCAGCCGGGCAATAGAATAGGCAATGGGCCAGGTCCGCATAGATACAGGGGCAGTTGGGACAGGAAGGGTCCGATCGATAGCGATAGAGGAAGAGGCGGGACGGGGTGATAACTGCATTCATCTGAATGTGCCGAAGAAGGCGAGACTCCGGCACCGTGAGTGATGGATGAGGGGGAGGGTAAAGGCGTTTGTCGAGGCGGAGCTCAAGGTAGACCTCTTTTATGGTGCGGCGAAGGGTGAGTCTCCCACCGTCCTCCGAGGGCTTGGGCCAGGGGATCAACGGTGCCCGGAAAAGTGTGTCGCGGGCGAGCTGATGGGCCAGCTCATTGCCGTCAATCCCTGAATGCCCAGGGACCCAGCGGAGGAAAACGATGGAAGGCTGCAGTGCGGAGACCGCTCGTTCGACCTCCTGTTGGAGAGAAGGGGTCAGGGTGCGTTTCTGTATGTGGTGTATAGCGGCTTGTGAGTCCGAATAGACTGTGTACTCTTGGAGAGAGGGAAGGAGGGAAAATGACTGGAGGGCATGCGCAATGGCGAGGACCTCGAGGGACAATGCGTCTGGAGGGTGTAGATACGGCCCGCTGGTGTGGGTTTCAGGAGCAGGGAGGTGTGGATGGTACAGGGCGTAGCCGCAGGAACCTCGAGGAGCCACGAAGGAGGCATCCGTGTAAGCTACACCCTGGGTATCAAAGAGAGGGGAATGGTGCTGTGCGGCCGCATGACGACGTCCGGCGTGCAGGACGGGGGACATGTTGGTCGGGAGGGGAAGGATACGAAGATTGGGGGCGGGGGTGGGAATAGGAGAGGTAAACGGGGAGATTGGAATGGGCGAGATACCCGCTTGAGTCAATAACCACTGACCCTGACGGGTAAGGGAAAGCCGGGCAAGCTGCGAGTCACGATGGAGACTGAGAAGAGAACGAAGAGGATGGAAGAGGCCTGTGGCAAAGAGCTTAGTGGTAGAGGTAGTGATAGGAAGGTTGAGAGCTGCCTTGTAGAGGCCCACAAGAGCAGTCTCGAGAGCGTTAAGTTGAGTCTGAGTGAAGGAAGCGTAGGGTGCAAAGTACAAGACCTTGTTGAGGGCCAGCGCGTGGGCAACTCGGCACGCGTGAGCCTCGTGGAGACCTGAGCGTCGAGTGACCACGCGCCGCAGGAGGTGAGTTACAGAGTGGCAGGTGGTGACAGCGCGGTGAAGGGATTGCACATTCTTAGCCGCATGCAAAGGGAAGCCAAGAACTTTGCACTGTGTGACGACAGGAATGGGAGAGCCAGAAAGGTGGAGAGAGACGAAGTGGTTGTGTGAGCGCTGGTAGGAGGAATGGCTGAGAAGGAGAAGCTCGGATTTCTCAGGAGCAGGAGAGAGGCCAGCGGTGGTGAGAAAGGAGTCGATGAGATCTAGGCCACGTTGCAGGGTGTCCTGTACGTGACCGGGAGAGCCAGATGAACACCAGAGAGTGATGTCATCGGCGTAAAATATATGATGCAGGGCGGGAATTTCAGCTAGCTGGGAGGCGAGAGGGGCCATAGCAAGATTGAAAAGGGTAGGAGAGAGAACCGCACCTTGAGGAGTGCCTCGGGTGAGGTTGTGGGGGTCGGACAGATAGGTGTCGACTCGAAAGCGAGCGACACGTTTAGAGAGGAATGAGCGGATATAACAGTACATGCGGGAGCCACAGTCTAGGGAGGCGAGTTGGGAAAGGATGTGGTCGTGGCAAACACCGTCGAAGGCTTTGCGAACATCGACGGTCACAAGTGCGTGAATTTGAGTGGGGGTAGGTGACAGAAACGTGTGCTGGAGAACCAGAAACATGTCCTGTGCACAGACGTGGCGTCGGAAGCCGATGAGAGAATGAGGGAAGAACTCCCTCGTCTCGAGAAAATTAGAGAGGCGAGTCAGGGCCATTCGCTCAAGGGTCTTACCAACACATGATGTCAGGGAGATTGGGCGGAGGTTAGAGAGAGAGGGAGGCTTGCCCGGCTTTGGAATCATAGAAATGAGGGAGGAGGTCCAGGAGCTGGGCAGGCAGCCGCTGTCCCATGCATCATTGTAGGTTTTAAGGAGGAATTCTTTGGCGCAGTCAGGAAGGTTGCGAAGTGTGGTGTATGTAATGGCATCCTCACCGGGAGCCGAGCGTGTAGCATTAGCAGCCAGAGCCGATTCGAGCTCCCGGAGAGTGAAGGATTGGTCCAGATCGGGGTTAGGTCCACCGCAGTACACCGGGTAGGAGGGTGCCAGAGGGGGCGGGAGATAGAGAGAGGCGAGCTGATCAAAAACATCGGAGGGAGTTCCTTGAGTGAGGGCTTTAGCTAGAGTGGGAGCAAGGGCAGGCTTAGTGCCAAGGAGGGATTTGAAGAGAGACCATGTGGATCGCGAGTGCAATGCAGAGTCAAGACGGTCACAAAGAGCACTCCAACGAGAGTGCTCGAGGGAGGCGCAGTGGGCGACGATCTCGGCCCGCAAAGCAGTGATCCGGGAGGAAAGTTGGGCATTGTGTGGTTGGGAGCGAAAGGAGCGTTGAAGACGTTTACGGCGACGCCATAAACGGAGAAGGTGAGGATCTGGGTCTTGGATTGGGTAACGAGAGCGAACGCGACGGCTACTGGACGTGAGCGCTGCAGAGATGCGCGACGTCCAGTCGTCGTAGGATTGAAAGGAGTCGGAGGCGAGATTAGTGCGAAAAGCATGCCAGTCAGTGTGAATAATCGGATGACAGCGAGGGATGTGGGAGAGAGAGGTGGTGATATGGATGAGAAAGTGGTCACTTAGAAGAGTTTCGGCTGTCACCTGCCAGTGAAAGGAAAGTGAACCCCGAGAGAAAGTGAGGTCGGGTGTCGTAGGGCGTTGTGAGGCAGTGCCCGCTCGAGTAGGAGAGCCAGGAGTATTAAGAAGGGTGAGGTGGCGTTCCTGGGCCAGACAATGGAGGAGGCGGCCGGGTTTGAGGGTTTGTGGGTAGCCCCAGAGTATGTGAGGGGCATTAAAGTCACCACCAAAGAGGAGATGGGAGGTAGAAGAAAGAGAGTGAAGGAATTTGCCCAGAGCAGAGAATAAAGAGGAAGTGACAGGGGGGTTGTAAAAAGACAAAAGGACGAGTGAGATGCGGGAAGAAGGGTGGTAATAAACCACACCAACTAAATATTTAAGGAGGGTGGAGGGGATGTCAATTTGCTCTACGAGCACGTCACTGCGTACATAAATAGACGCAAGTGGTGTGGCCGTAGTGGCATGGTAGGCGCGGTAGCCTGGGACATTGCGGGCCGTCCGGGTCTCCTGGAGAAGGAGAAAATGAGGTAGGGAGGGGCGGGTGAGTAGATACTGGTGGAGGGGGGTCTTATTGTGACAAAGATTTCGGCAGTTCCACTGCACAATCTCGAGGTCCTCGCCAAACGCCATTATGATAGAGGAGAGGAACGCGATGGTACGCGTTCCTTCTTTTTTGCCGGGGGCAGTGACTCATGGACGGATTGAAGCATAGATGCAAAGGATTCCAATTGCTTTGATTGTGCTTGGAGGGTGGTAAGGATCTGGAGAACCGAAGTTTCCAGCTGAACCAAGCGAGTGTGATGTGCCTGTGTGGTGGTTTCTACAAGGTCAGCCAAAGGGGCGACCTGGGCGCTGGAGGAAGGAGTGGTGAACGTGGCAAGGTGCTCATTTAGCTTGCTAAGCTGGGAGGTAAGAGAGGAGGTGGTTGTCTGGAGGGTTTGAGTCAAGGCATGTATCTGCTGTTGTAGATCGTGGGAAATGCGCTGCTGCTCTCGCTGCTGGCGTTCCAGCATTGCGAGCCGGAGGTCGAAGGAGCGGTTCTCGTCAGTCAAGGATGGAGAGGGTGGTGTAGTGGAAGAGAGGGACGCTGGCACCGAGGATCCTTTAACTATGGCGGCATAGGAGCCTGGTGGTGACGTGATCGGAGATGATGGAGATTCATGATTAGAGGAGGAGGAGGAGGAGGAGGGGGGAGGGTTGGTGGGTTGAGTGGCCCGGCGCAAAGCTAGGCGTCGGAGGTATGCAGCTTTAGCACACTCGCGTTGCTTAGCAAGGATGAAGGGGCAAGTGGGGTCGAGGGAGGGGTGGGTGTTCACCTGGCAATGAACGCACCAGGGCTGGGCACACACATGAGCGGAAGGGTCAGCGGGTAGAGGAGCAGCACAGCGACGGCACTTGGCCGGAACGCTGTGCTGGGGGCACTGGTGGGCGCGATGGCCTAGAGTGAGACAACGGGTGCAGGTGGGAGGCTTAGGTTTATGAGGACGGCACCGGAAGGCAACGCGTTTGAAATAAACAAAGTGGGGGATGACGGTGCCAGCGAACGTTATGAGCACTGATTGAGTGGATCCCATCATGCGAGCAGCGAGAATATCTGTTTTGAAAGATTCCAGGTCATGCATGAGGTCATCAGGAGTGAAGTGGCCCCCGACGTTATGGATGACGCCGAGGCATGAGATGGGAGGATGGGGGGTGTAAGTTTTGATGGTGACAGGCTTACCATGAATCTGAAGATGCGTGACAGAGAGTAGGAGGTGGGCGGTGAGAGGAGAATGAGTCTTTAGAAACACAAGGCTTTGGGCTGGCTTGGCCTGAAGGGTGATGTCGGCACTGGTCTTCGAGGAAAGTTGAGCAGCGGAGGCGACTGCGGCGAGTACGTCGTAGAGAGGTAGCTTGGGGGTGAGGGTTCCAGGGGGAAGCTGGATGGCAACTGTGATGAGCTCGGCGCGGGGTCGGGCTGCGGTGGCAGGCTTACGGTTTGCACCGATGGTGGTCCAGCCGATTTCCTGGGAAGGAGTGTCGTCTGCCGGGGACGTCGTAAGGTCCATGTCTGAGTCCTCAGCCGGAGTCTCAGTGTGCGACGCGAGTGTCGGGCTTGAGGTCTTGGTGTCAGTGGTACCTTTGGCTGGAGTAGGTGCAGCGGCTCCAGCGGCGGCGACGAACGCAGCCGGCTGCGACGCGTCTATGGCCCCGAAGCCCTTGGCGTCCCTTGTAGCGTGGAGTTGGCTAGGTGTGGACGCTGCGCCGACGACGAACGCTGCCGGCTGCGCCGCGGCCGTCGATCCGGTGCTCCCAGCGTCGCTCAAGGCGTGCAGTGCGGCAGGAATGTGATCGGTTGCGTGGGCGGCGTTGAACGTACCCGTTTGAGAGACGGCTGTCGACGTGGTTGGAACAGGACCCGCGGTGGCGGCATCGGTGGGTCTGGGCTGCAGGGGCTTGGTCAGACGCTGCATTGCGGCGGTGGAGGCGCGGCGCGTTAGGTTTAGCGAGGCGCCGCGCCGCTTCACAGTTTTGGAGACGCTTGGAGGGCCAGTTCGGCAGCGGGCCGTGATGCCGATGGTTTTCACGTGCTCCGGGAGCCTTCCTGAAGCGATGGAGTGTAAATCCAGGGGCGGGCGAGGCCCTGGACCAGGCCAGGGGCAGGTTAAAGCAGAGCGCGGTAGGCAGCCAGCTAACCAGGGCGGCGCCACCTAGCGGAATCAGAATGAGTAGTGATTGGTGAACGCTACACCAAGCCAGAGGCGACACAGCAAAGTTTCTTCTCGTCGTGGTAGGCCTGATGGTAGCCGGAGCTTCAGGTCTGGGTCCAAGGATTGTAAACGGGAATTGCAAAATTGGCCGGAATTCCACGCGGCAAGCGTGATGTCCCGCGCAAGTGCGCGAAGCCTGCTCGCTGCATCCGATCTCGAAATGGGGATCGATACAAAATCGCCGTCGTCGTGCGCAGTTCGCGCGACCTCATCCGCGCGGTGATTACCTGCTATGCCGCTGTGCCCCGGTAGCCATTGGTAGATAATGTCATGCCCTTTGTTGATGGCAGAGTGATGTAGCTGTCGAATTTCTGCGACCAGTTGTTCATGGGCTCCACGGCGAAGAGCAGCTTGTAAGCCTTGGAGGGCAGCTTTCGAATCGGTGAAAATAGACCACCGCTGAGGGCGCTGCTGACTGATGCATTCAATGGCGACACGAAGAGCGGTGAGTTCTGCACCCGTTGAAGAAGTGCGGTGACCTGTCCTAACTCTAATTTCTGTAGTGCTTGCGGGTATGACGACGGAGCCAGAAGAAGATATAGGGTTCACTGAGCCGTCGGTGTAAACGTGCACCCGGTTTGCATGGTGCTCATGTAAATATTCAAGGGTGACTTGTTGTAGTTCTGTCGGCGATAAGTCTATCTTCTTCCTGATGCCAGGTATCGAAAGAAGCACACGGGGATTATGCAGGCTCCAAAGTGGCGAGGACGGTCTAGAGGCAGGTGTAAACTGGGACGGCAGAATGTCGGGATGTGCGTCAATGACGTCTGTAAACGATGTGCGCGGCCTGGTAATAGGAAGACTGGCAAGATGGTGAGAGGGAACCCGGGAAATGTGCCGGAAATGTGCCCTCAGTGCGTCAACTGTTAAGTAGGTAGGGATTGGATGCTCCTGGGCGATAAGTACAGATGCGGCCGTAGAGGCACATTTTGGCAATCCTAGGCAAGTCCGGAGAGCTTGAGCTTGAGCGCTCTGCAGACTTCGTATGTTTGTTTTTCGAATATTTACAAGTACAGGGAGGCTGTAGCGAAGAAATCCCATGAATAAGGCGTTGTAGAGCTGCATCATCGACCGCACCGACGCTCCCCACGACTTTCCCCCAAGAAAGGCGAGAACGTGAGAAATCGCTGTCAGTCTCTTTTTCATGTATGAGATATGAGGGGTCCATGATAGATTTCGGTCGATGATTACTCCCAGAAACCGATGGCTCTTTACGTAGGGTATTGCTGTGCCGTTTATGCATACGGTATAAGGAGACATGTTCTTTCGTGTAAAGGCAACCAGCGAGCACTTTTCGGTTGAAATCTGTAGGCCTTGCTGGCGAAGGTAGGCAGCAAGAATACTTGACGCCTTTTGAAGTCTCGCTCGAACTTGTGGGCGCGTAACTCCAGATGCCCAGATACAGATGTCATCCGCATATATTGAGAGTTGCGCCGACTGTGGTAGTATATCGACAAGCCCGACAAGTGTAAGGTTGAACAGCGTTGGGCTGAGCACTCCACCCTGCGGGACTCCACGGGAAGTGAAATGAGAAGATGTTGGGCCTTCCTCTGTCTGCACAAAGAGAGATCTGTTGGATAAATAACTACGTATCCAGCAGAATACGCGGCCACCAAGCTCGGCAGTTTCCAGAGCGTCCAAAATAGCCTGGTGGGTTACATTGTCGTATGCGCCCTTTACATCCAGGAACAACGCCGCGGTCAAGCGCTTCAAATGTTTTTGGCGCTTGACGGATGACACTAGGTCGACCACGCTGTCGATTGAAGAGCGTCCACGTCGAAACCCGGACATTATATCCGGATATATGCGGTAGCGCTCCAGGTACCACTCAATGCGTGTAAGTACCATCCTTTCCAGTACTTTGCCAACACAACTAGCCAGCGCAATTGGACGGTATGATGTCAGGTCAAGAGGCGATTTCCCTGGTTTCAGGAGCGGAACTAGACGACTGGACTTCCAATCGTCTGGGACTGTGCCCTCAATCCAAGATTTGTTGTAATGCTCCAGAAGGACACGCCTAGCTTCTTGTCCAAGGTTTGCAAGTGCAGTGTATGGCACACCGTCGGGTCCCGGCGATGATGATCGTCTGCAACAAGCCAGCGCAGAATCAAGTTCCTCCACGGAGAAGGGAAGGTCCATCCGAGAATCCCGAGAAGCAGGAACATCGCTGCAATGCAGCGTCGCAGATGGGGAAGATGGTCCTGCTACCCTAGCGCAGAAATCCTCAGCTACCTCGACCTCGCCACGTCGTTGGAAGAGTGAAAGAGACTTGAAAGGGTGCAGCTGGTGTGGGGATGTTCGAAGGCCACGAACTACATTCCAGATGCATGACAACGGTTTCCGTGGATCAAGCGTTTCACAGAATGACCTCCAACGTTGTGCCTGTACTGCTTGAATTCTGCGCTGAATTTTCTTTTGCATGCGCCTCGCATCTCTGAGGTCAAGGCTCGACTTTGTGCGTCGGTACCTACGCTCGGCCCTACGCCGCAGTGATCGCAGGCGCTGCAATTCCATATCGAATTCCGTGTACTTTTTAATTGGGGTGAATAACCGTGTCGCGTTCTCCATAGCCTCCTTAACTTTCCCTTCAAAACTTGCGGATGAACCTTCTCTTGATGCATCTTCCATAAGTGCTTGAAACACTGACCAATCAATGCGTCGCATGCGTGTGGCAGAGGTGCATGTGGAAAGGCCAGTAATGGTCAGATATGTAGGGATATGGTCACTGCCGCGGGTTTCAATATCCGAAAACCACCGTACATTGCTGATAAGGCATCGAGAAACGAACGCCAAGTCAAGGCAGCTGCTGTAAGTTGTCCCTCGAATATAAGTTGGGGAGCCGTCATTTAAACACTGAAGATCATGGTCAGAAGCGAAGGACACAAGTTTCCGTCCCCTAATGTTCATTCTAACGCCTCCCCACATGGTGTGGTGAGCGTTAAAGTCACCCATGACGATCCAAGGGCCGGGTGTAAGCGCGACCAGGTCACTCAGTCGTGCGGCGTCAAATCGACTTGATGGAGACAAATACGCACCCACAAGCGTAAACGTGAGATTACGCCTCTTCACTGTTAGACAAACGTACTGGTTGTCGTTATTAGGGGGAACTGGATGAAGCACATATGTAAGTTCACGCCGAATGTAGATGATGACTTTACTGTTCCCTCGGTGCGTGGGAGATGCGAACGCCTCGTAACCTGACAGTCGCAATATCTTCGGCACATTAGGCTCACAAATGATAAGTATGGGGAAATTGTTTACGTAAACATACTGCCGAATATCTGAAATTCGGGGCTGAAGTCCGCGGGCATTCCATTGAAAAATAGAGGCTTGCCTCAGCTGCTTTTGAAATGTTAATGCTGGGGGAGCTATTGCTCCTGCTACTGTAACGCCGCTAGGACTGGAGTTAGCGCGTCCAGTACTTGCAGCGCATTCTGTGCCGCTGGCGTGCGCAGGCCTGCCAGCACAGCGCGGATGGCACTCAGGATGGACTTCAGCATTGCCATAACCTGTAGTTTTTGGCCATGGCTGAGATCTTGGCCTTTCTCCTGATCAACAGTACGCGCCGAACTTGGAGATGGCATTGACTTTCCTGACCCAGTGGATGTGGGAGGTTTCGGGAGTGACGGCCAGGTAACGGCCGATGCAGCAAGTCCGGCCTCATCAACTGTCGGGCTCCCTTGGTGTAATACGGCAGGCGGAGGAGGAGGACAAGATGCAGCAGTGCTAGAGACCTCTCTGTCAAAAGTGACGGCTTTCTTAGAGGACCTTCGACGACGCGACCGACGTCGTCGCACCTTAGCAGCGGCCTCTCTGTGCGTGGAATGGTCTCGAACCATTTGTTTCAACACTGCTCGTTCATTCTTGAGGCGTGGGCAGTCTTTCGAAGAGGAATCGTGAGGGCCACGGCAGTTGGCACACTTCAGGGTAGTCGCGCGGCAAACGTCGCCGCAATGTACATCAGAGCATCTAGAGCACACAATGTTGTTCTTGCAGACGCCACTCACGTGTCCGATCTTCATGCACTTTCTACATTGCAGTGGCTTGGGCACGAAAGGTCGAACTGGGTGGCGAAAATGCCCAACTTTCACATACGACGGTATGCAGTCGCCCTGGAATGTGAGCTTGATGCACTGAGATCTTCCAAGGCGCTGAACTGCCATTATAGAGATGCTGTTGGACGCTGGCTTGATTAAAATAGGCAAATCAGCGTCAGCGATGGAAATGTCGACGTTGTAAATGACGCCTGCTGTAGTGCCGCTGTCTTGGAGGACATGGGAGCGTACGCTGATGTCGCCGAGTTTGGTTACGGCGGACAGACTTTGCAGTGCGCTGCGCTCCGTGACATCAATGGCGATAATGTTCTTGTAAGGGTTGACTCGCACGTCTTTAATCCCCCCAGGCACGAGGCCCTCAAGGAACATAGACGTGGCTTGCCTGTTCAGGTGGTTGAGGTTTCCGGTTGGCGTTTCAGGCACAAACAAGATGGTATGCGTCGGGGGACCTCGCGTCTTGATGACTGTAGACGTGCTTGATGCAGTCTTCGCTTGGCCTTCTTGCTGAGGACTGGTACGAACCCGTCGTCCGTCGAAGAGTCTTCACTGGCCGCCGAGTACACCTCGGTAGCCTGGCTACTTGCGTCACTGAGATGGTAGAGACGCTTCCTCTGGGCGGCCGTTGCCGACCCGCCGGGTTCCAAGGGAGGCCCATGAGAAGTAATGCGATGCTCTTCACTTAACCTAATAGCCTCGCCTTGCCATTAGACCAAACGAAACTACAGTACAAACTGTTCGGAAAGTTGGTTGAAAGAGAAAGATTCCTAGCTGAAGAAGCTAAACACCTAACCGTTCCTGAAGCAACCTGGGGCCGTATTTTCTAACGACTCATTACCCATTCCGGATGCTTTGGCCCTCTGGCATTGATTACTGCCCTACGGGAACATGGGGCTTTCAAACGCCCGTAGGAAGTGATTGAACCATTGTCTCATGGGCGACCGGACCTTGTCATTGGCTGCATATCGTAGCCAATGTTTAAATGGTGTGCGGTAAATAGCTATGGCTACTGTCGACGTGGAAACCCGCTACCTTATGATTTCTGTAATTGGGTGCTTGGTGCTTTTGTATGTTGCTGTCGTCACGCTGGCGACAATCCAAATCAAATGGGAAATGAATATCCAATCCTCAGAGAATACGCCCCCTGGCTCGCAGGCGAGACCGTGACTCTTGAATCATTTTCTCTGGCACATATCTCTGAATGCCAACAGCGACCAATATCTGCACTATCGGGCAATTTTCTGTGCATTTCTGGCACCGGTTTTCATCCACAATGTGTGCTATAATTATTTCAAGGAAGCATGTGGAAACCTGTGGCAAATTGTTTACATAGGATATAAATTATCGTGCTCCTCATATTTCAAAGCATTTTTATGCCAATGGTTCACTGCGAAATTATATACTGCTATAATGTACAAGTATTTAGTATATAGAGGTATTTCGAACAACAAAGCTGATTAAGCCAGCTGAGCTATCTACACTGCAGGGGAGGTATTTCTAAACCAGCATTACATATGGCTAGTGAAGCTGACTGATAACTTGGTAACTTAATTTGACTGGGGACATAAACCTGAAGAGCGAGATACATGATGACCTCGCCCCTTTCGCGTTCGTTGGCCCTGATAGTTTGACTTTGGTTCTACCTGCACCTACGTTGACGTTTGCGCGAAGACAAGCTGTAGTGTGGAAAGACTTGCGCAAACTACGGCTTTTCTGTCTTCGCGCCTCTGCCAACATCTTCGCATAATCGCAGTCTGTTGCGCATGCCGCGCGCTCTCTCGCTTGCTCCTAGGAGTGCATGTCAGAACGCATACCTGGCCTTCGTTCTTGTCAAGCGCTCTCCAATAACGCGAATTGCCTTGAAAACCGCACAATGGCGCTTTTCGGGCGAAAGGAATGCAAATTATTTCAAACGATGGCGATCGATAAATCTTGCACCGCTAATCAACAGCAGCGGGGACACGAACGACCCGCAGCCAAGGAGGACCATGCGAGTGAGGCCAAGTAAAAAAAAATGAACAAACGATGGAGCAGCGGCTACGCCTCCCCCGAGTCTTAGCGATTTCAAAGAGGCACGTCTCTCACGTTTTTTTTTTTTATGCGGGAAATAAAACGGAGAGAAAGGAGGCTTTATTCCTCGCGTGGACAAACTCTTGGCACATCGACAGAGCGTGTTTGCAGAGGACGTGAGGGTATGCCCTATTATGCGAGAGTGCTGAATTTCTCGGCTGCCGTTCTGCTTAAAGCAAAAAAGGCTACAAGAAAGGTGGGAACGGGGAAACTCTCGCTGGCTGCTAAAGTATGAATTAGTTTTCTTTAGTTTGGCAGGGTGACTTTCTTGTGCTGTGCCAGTCTGCGTCATCGTAGAGTATAGTAATGTTAGTGTAACGGGGGGTTTATTACGAGGCACTGGGGCGACGGGAATGGCAACGGCAGCAGTCCGGGATCAGGTCGGCGAAAGGCACAATAGCGTAGCGCTGGCCAAAGACTCTCGAGAGCACTGTCACCTCGTCTTCGTCTTTGCAAACCATCAGACGCATCTTCTTTAGCCTTACAATCGCCCCGGGGACAAGAGGAGCCATCCTGGCGACTTAGGATTATGGCAAGACGGCGGGGTCGTAGTAGGGCTTGAGGCGCTGGACATGAACGGTCTCCCGTCCTCGGCGGCAGAGATCAGGAGACGGCGTGAGGGGTTCCACGACATAATTAACCGGAGAGGTGCGCTCCAGTACACGGTAGGGGCCATGGTACTTTGCCAGAAATTTTGAGGAGAGACCGGGAGTGCCTGAAGGGATCCAGAGCCACACAAGTGCTCCAGAAGAATAGTTCGGTGAGGTTTGGTCTTGGTCGATGCGGGAGCGCTGGCGATACTGGGTGTCAGCCGTGAGTGAGCGGGCGATTTGGCGGCAGGCTTCGGCGTGTTGCGCGGCTTCGGAAACGGGCCGATATTCAGATTCATCAGGGTGGTAAGGGAGAATTGTGTCGATAGTAGCAGAGGGTTGGCGGCCGTAAAGTAGGAAGAAAGGAGAGAAGCCGGTGGTGGACTGCGTAGCTGTATTGTACGCATAAGTAACGTACGGAAGGACTAGATCCCAATTCGTGTGATCAGAAGCGACGTACTTGGAGAGCATGTCTCCGAGGGTTCGGTTAAATCGTTCAGTGAGGCCATTGGTCTGCGGATGATAGGCGGTGGTAGTTCGGTGAATCGTGTTGCACTCTTTGAGAAGCGCCTTCACCACCTGAAATAAGAACACGCGGCCTCGGTCACTGAGCAGTTCACGAGGTGCACCGTGACGAAGGATGAATCGGTGCAAAATGAAGGAGGCAACGTCCGTCGCTGTGGCAGCCGGAAGGGCAGCAGTTTCGGCATATCGGGTAAGGTGATCCACCGCTACAATAGCCCAACGGTTGCCGGCTGCAGTGTAGGGAAGCGGACCGTATAAATCAATGCCAACGCGGTCGAATGGGCGTGGAGGGCATGGTAACGGCTGCAGCTCAGCAGCAAAACGATGGGGAGGTGTCTTGCGACGTTGGCAGGGAATGCAGGAGCGTACGTACTTCATGATGAAGGTGTACATTCCGCGCCAGTAGTAGCGCAGCCGTATGCGGGTATAGGTCTTGAAAACGCCCGCGTGACCACTGTGGGGGGCGGCATGGAAATATGCGCATATCTCCGAGCGTAAGTGACGTGGAATAACGAGCAGCCACTTGCGACCTTCGGAGCTGTAGTTACGGCGATAAAGTAGGTTGTCACGAATCGCAAAATGGGCAGCTTGGCGGCGGAGCGCACGTGACGGGGAAGCAGCCGTCGGGTTGGCGAGAAAGTCGAGTAGGGAAGCGATCCACGGATCCATGCGTTGCGCTGAAGGCATGTCACTGAGACGAAGCAAGGGCAGAGAAGCGCCGGAGGTGGAAAAGGTGGAAAGGCTGGCGATCTCGGCTGGAAGGGGGCAGCGTGACAGTGCATCGGCGTCTTGATGCTTGCGGCCGGTGCGATACACGACGCGGATATCATATTCTTGCAAGCGAAGGGCCCATCTAGCGATGCGGCCGGAGGGGTCTTTCAGGTTGCAAAGCCAACAGAGCGCATGGTGGTCGGTCACAACGTCAAAAGGGCGCCCATAGATGTACGGTCGAAACTTCGCGAGGGCCCATACAATCGCCAAACACTCCTTTTCAGTTACGGAGTAATTGCGTTCTGCTGGTGTGAGTGTGCGGCTAGCATAAGCAACGACGTATTCGTCAAAGCCAGGTTTTCGTTGGGCGAGGACAGCGCCGAGGCCAACACCGCTGGCGTCCGTGTGAACTTCGGTAGGAGCGGCCGAGTCGAAATGGCGCAGAAGGGGCGGCGCCGTGAGGAGACGGCGCAAGGTGTTGTATGCGTCGTCGCACGCTGGAGACCACAGTGATAAATCCGCACTTCCAGACAGCAGTTGAGTCAAAGGCGCAGCAATGGACGCAAAGTTGCGAATAAATCGGCGGAAATACGAGCACAAACCCAGGAAGCTGCGCAGGTCTTTGATGGAGGTAGGTTTGGGAAAGTCAACCACAGCACGAAGTTTCGTTGGGTCGGGACTGACACCTTGCTTGGAGACAACATGACCTAAGATGGTTAATTGACGGGCGGCAAAACGACATTTTTTTAAGTTCAGCTGCAGGCCGGCGTCAGAGAGGCAGGTCAAGACGTCCTTCAAACGGGAGAGGTGGGTGTCAAAGTCCGGGGAAAAGACCACAATGTCGTCGAGGTAGCAAAGGCATGTCTTCCACTTAAGTCCGCGCAAAATGGTGTCCATCATCCTCTCAAAAGTCGCGGGGGCGTTACAAAGCCCGAAGGGCATCACTGTAAATTCATACAAGCCATCCGGTGTCACAAAGGCGGTTTTGGGGCGATCGGCTTCTTTCATAGGAACTTGCCAGTACCCGGAACGCAAATCGAGGGAGGAAAAGAGTTCGGCCCCTTGCAAACAGGCCAGGGCGTCGTCTATGCGCGGGAGGGGATAGACATCTTTGCGCGTAATCTTATTAAGGCGGCGGTAATCTACACAGAAGCGTATGGAGCCATCCTTCTTTTTGACGAGCACCACAGGCGACGCCCATGGGCTGCTTGAGGGCTGAATGACGCCGCTCTGGAGCATCTTGTCGACTTGGTCTTCAATAACTTGGCGCTCGGCGACAGACACACGATAGGGACGTTGTCGCAGCGGTGCGTGGTCACCTGTGTCGATGGCATGGGTGACAGTGGAAGTTTGGCCCAAGGAACTTTGATGTGAGTCAAATGAGGAGCGAAACTGATTAAGTAAAGTGAGAAGCTGTGCCCTTTGCGGCGCTGGAAGGTTGTCGTCGATGGAGCGAAGGAATGCTTCGGTTGAGGAGGGATCGGGCGCAGCGGTAGGTGGGCTGAGTGCGGCTATGGAGAGGTGCGGCGCGTCGTCCGCCTCTTCGCGGATGAGCAGAGACGCGAATGGCTGTACAGTGCCGAGACATTCACCTAGGCGCAAGGCGTTGGGGAACGAAAATGGGTTAGACACGAACAGTACGGAGAGGCCAGCGGATATAGTCAGTACGGCGTATGGCAGAGGCAGGCACTTGCGGTGCAGAAAGTTAGAGGACGGAGTGAAGAGAACAGTGTCGTCGCGAAGAGGGCCGCAAGAAAGGGGTACGAGGACAGAAGAGCAGGGAGGCAGGTCAATGTCTTCGGCAACGAGGGCCTTAACACAGGCACCAGAAGGGGGGGCAGTGTCCAAGACAGCTTCGGGCAGGTGAGAGAACTCGATTTCAGCTCGAGCACAATCGATGATAGCAGCATGGCGCGATAGGAAATCCCAGCCCAGGATAACAGCATGAGAACAGCAGGGCAATACGACGAATTCGACGGCATAGATGGTCCCCTGGATGACAACGCGAGCGGTACACGCTGCTGACGGCTGGATGTTCTGAGCGCTGGCAGTGCGCAGTGAGAGTCCAGCAATTGGCGTCCTTACTTTTCTTAAAGAACTACACAGCTTTGCGTCCATGACGGAAACGGCAGCACCAGTGTCGACAAGCGCCATGACAGAAACGCCGTCGACGGAAATTTCAATGAGGTTAGCGGCTGACGGATGAGGCCTTTCGAAGTTCGTTGTGGACGCAGTTCTCGCCTCAGGAACTGCGGCGCCTAGTTTTCCTCCTGGTTAGCGGTGGGGCTACGTCGCATAGGCGAGATAGACCGGCGTCGTGGAGAAGAGGGCCGGCGGCTGGAGAGGGTAGAACGGTCCGGCGAGAAAGTACGACTTTGCGGCGGCGCAGCTGGCACAGAGTACTGACTCGGTGGAGGCCAGTACCCAGGAGCTTGGGGAGGAATTTCCGCGTCCGGGAGACGACGGCGGCAATGCCGAGATACATGACCTGGGAGACCACAAAAGAAGCAAATCGGCCGATTGTCCGTTGTGCGCCAATAATCGCTGACCCTTGGAGTAGGTCGACGGTAAGCCACTGGCCCTCGCAAATGCGCCGGAGGCGCATTATAGATTTGCGGCTGCGGTCTTGCTACGACATCGGCATACGTCACTGGAGCCGCGACAGGAGGCGGTCTCGCGACGGCTTCGGCATATGTGAGCGGAGCCGCCACAGGTTGTGGTCTGGCGACAACGTCAGCGTATGTCAGCGGAACCGTGACAGGTGGTGACGGATGGGCCGGTGGAAGAGCTTCAGCAATTTGTTCTTGAATTGTATGTCGGAGTGCTGGAGCCAGATATGATGGTCGGTCGTGAGCGCTCGGCAGAAAGGAAAGTTGACGTGCCACTTCTTCCCGCACGAAGTCTTTAATCTGCTGTAGCAGCGATGGGTCAGGAGCAGGCGTGAGCCCAGCGAGCGACTCAACCTGCTGTGGCCGCTGGCGTGTCAGAATCCTCTGCTTGCGCAACTGCTCAAAGCTTTGACAGAGCGTGACAACTTCAGCAACGGTACGCAAGTCGCGCGCTAGAAGCATCTGAAAAGCGTCGTCATCGATGCCTTTCAAGATGTGTTGGATCTTGTCGGCTTCCGACATACGAGCATTGACCCGCTTGCACAAGTCGACGACATCCTCAATGTAGCTAGTGAAGCTTTCACTAGCCTGCTGAGATCGTTCGCGCAATCGCTGTTCGGCTCGGAGTTGCCTGACAGCCGGCCGACCAAATACTTCGGAAAATTTAGTCTTAAAGGTGGACCAGGTTTGAATATCTGCCTCATGGTTGCGATACCAGAGGTTAGCCACACCGGCGAGGTAAAAGATGACGTTGTTTAGCTTCGTCACATCGTCCCATTTGTTGTATACGCTCACCCGCTCGTACGATGTGAGCCAATCTTCAACATCGTTCTCGTCGGTGCCGCTGAAAATGGTCGGGTCCCGTTGACGAAGGGAGCCGGCACAGATGACAGCCTGGCCCACTTGTACGGCCTGGTGTTGAACGTCCTCAGGCATCTTGCGCGTCGGGAGAGCACGACTACGGAGCTCCAGGGCCGATGTTTTTACCCCGCACCTCCACCAAATGTAACGGGGGGTTTATTACGAGGTACTGGGGCGACGGGAATGGCAACGGCAGCAGTCCGGGATCAGGTCGGCGAAAGGCACACAAGCGTAGCGCTGGCCAAAGACTCTCGAGAGCACTGTCACCTCGTCTTCGTCTTTGCAAACCATCAGACGCATCTTCTTTAGCCTTACATTAGATATAATTTGGCTTGTGTCTTTTTCTCTCTTCATCCCGCATATTTTTTCTTGGCAACAATTACTGGTTCCTTGATCAGTGCTCTAGTTTTGTCCTCGTGTTGTTCATCTTCTGCACATCATGCTGTTTACCTCTAAATTTTGTATAATTCAGTAATTTGGCCTCATGGCATGCTTGGTGCGAAACGGTTTACTGTACAGGAGTATAATATTCTTTGCAGTTGGCTGCGTTGTTCATATGCTACGCGCCTTACATACTTGTGTTGATATCAAGGGCGCCCATGCCACGGTCAGCAGCCTACTTCTTCGAAGAGGCTCAGGTACACATAAGTGCTATATAAGAGACTGTAGCGATACCTACGCTACCCGAACTCGGCGCCCTGGCACTCAAAGAATGGCAGAACCTTTGATTCCTCGGATGTACTCTTAGCCAAAAGGTTTTTGCGATTTGCACTCAATAACGCAAGGACGACTCACTTACTCAAGCTTAGCCCGTGATCTGCGGTGCAAAGAAGAACGAGAGACGCACATGAGCTGCTAAAAGCAAAAGCTGACGAGGCTCTCATTGCAACCTCGCTTTGTTCGGGACTATACCAAGCACAGGGAGCCTCTTTCACCGCCTGGTGAAAAGTAGAACGCGCGACGTGCTGGAGAAACTAACTGAGACTACGACAAACGCGTGCTGGCGCACACCTACACGGATTGCAGTGGCGAATCTGTTTTCTTATGCCTGCAAACAAAATTTTGGGAAGGATTTTTTTCTTTTAGAGGGAGGGGGGGGGGGGGCTCAGGTGGACTGTCAGTCATAGGTGGAATTGGGGGGCTCCGCCACGGAGCCGCACGCTCAGCATCGTGGAATCGGGGTTGCGGGCTGACAATGTGTGGACAGCCTCGGCAAATTAGACAGCCATAAATAAAAAGCCGCACGAAAAACGGAGGCAGCCCCGGGGTACAGCCCCACGTGACCATGGTACTGTAGCTGTAAGCGATGACCGTGGGCTAAAAGTTGTCGGCTCGACCGGGAGTAGCATGAGTGGGTACGTGGATAGCAGCTGTAGACGAGTGAAGGGCACTTCCTTTTACTCTCACTGTTACGAAAACAGTAACCTGGAGTCAACAAAAAAATATACGTTAATTTCATGTGAAGTCCCCTCGAAAGGACCACTTAATAGTTCTGTCTAACTGGGTTCGTTGAGATTATTCGTTAGCCGCTTCGTTGGCGTTCTGGTATGTAAGGCGGCATAGATTTCGCGCAGCGCGCTTGACAGAATGCGGAAGGCCGGGCTTGGTTTGGCTGCTGTTTTTCTTCGCCATGTGGAGGAAAATGTGAGCTATCCAATTTTTGCGATGCCAGCTGTAGTCACATGAATTTGAAGCAAGAGACAGAGTTCGAGTTCAGACATTTGGTTTCCTGCTCTGACGGCTTCCTCCCTCTCTCTCTGTGCAAGTCTCCATAAAATAAAAAGAAATAAAAAGAATAAAACAAAATAAAAAGAAAAACTCTTCCAACCCTTACCGAGATATCTCATCCGCAGCGTTTTGATGATGGCGCTCCTCATTTCGTAGCATTACAGCTGCGGAATTGGGAGCACTGCAGTGCGCTTCAAAAATAATACAAAAATAAAAATCACGCGTTTTTGCGAGACGCCGCCAACGTGGCGCAAGCGTCGTTTGGAGCCGTTCCCGTAACACTGGCAATTTTTCTTTCTTCATAGGAGACACGCCTCGCGTCGAGACAACACAAAGTTTCGTTGGGTGGCACGACCAGAATGGGCTCAGGAAATAGCTAGGAGAGGATCGTTTCAAAGGAGGAAGAAGTTATCTCCATTTATGGCCCTCCCTGGCCCCTCCTTTTGCACCCTGAACTTTCGCCACAATACGCCTCAGCCTGCTGATTTTTCCACGCCTGGGAAGGCAGAGACAGACGCACAGACGGACGGACGGACGGACGGACGGACGGACCGACCGACCGACCGACCGACCGACCGACCGACCGACCGACCGACCGACCGACCGACCGACCGACCGACCGACCGACCGACCGACCGACCGACCGACCGACCGACCGACCGACCGACCGACCGACCGACCGACCGACCGACCGACCGACCGACCGACCGACCGACCGACCGACCGACCGACCGACCGACCGACCGACCGACCGACCGACCGACCGACCGACCGACCGACCGACCGACCGACCGACCGACCGACCGACCGACCGACCGACCGACCGACCGACCGACCGACCGACCGACCGACCGACCGACCGACCGACCGACCGACCGACCGACCGACCGACCGACCGACCGACCGACCGACCGACCGACCGACCGACCGACCGACCGACCGACCGACCGACCGACCGACCGACCGACCGACCGACCGACCGACCGACCGACCGACCGACCGACCGACCGACCGACCGACCGACCGACCGACCGACCGACCGACCGACCGACCGACCGACCGACCGACCGACCGACCGACCGACCGACCGACCGACCGACCGACCGACCGACCGACCGACCGACCGACCGACCGACCGACCGACCGACCGACCGACCGACCGACCGACCGACCGACCGACCGACCGACCGACCGACCGACCGACCGACCGACCGACCGACCGACCGGCCGACCGACCGACCGACCGACCGACCGACCGACCGACCGACCGACAGACGGACAGACGGACAGACGGACGGACGGACGGACGGACGGACAGACGGACGGACGGACGGACGGACGGACGGAGCCTAAAGAGCAGGTCTCAGTCTGGCAGCCCAAAAATAATAAAGAATAGTGATATACACACAAAACAGACGTCAGCTGCACTGATTGACCGTCGCCTCAACAACTTAGCCTGTTCCTTTCCTATGTGGGCGTGCACTACCGTTTCGTCTATTTTTCGTGGTCGTCTCGTCGACGTCTCAGATCTTGGCTTCGCTAGCCTCCCGGGCGGCACAAGGCAGCCGTAATAATTGAAGGAGTTTGGGAGCAGGGGCCGTAACTTCGCAGGCCCCAACTGCCACTGTCGCTGATTTCTTTGTTGCTTCTCTGCCTAGCACTACGGCACAAGCGTTCTCTTTGCTCATCCCGTCGAGTTTTAGCGTCTTTATCTACTTTATCTACATAATTTTATTTCGTCACGCTCGTTCATACCGTCACGATGCGAGTTATGCCGCCACTGCTACCCGCACGTATGCCAGCGTGAGACGTGATCCTCCGTTGTGTACGTGTATTGGTCATGTAATTATAACGCGGTAAGGAATGACGGAATGGGTGGGGGAGGGAGTGGACGGGAATACGCGGCAAAATCGTATAACCGGAAGCGTTCATCAACGGTCTATGCTTCGAGGGGCTTTTACGAGCTGGCTTTACTTCATATATCCTCCGCACTTTACGGTTTCGGCTCCGCATAGCGAAGGCGACGTGCAGGGCGAGGAGACATGCACCGTTATTTGTTAGTAAGATATAGATTTCACTGGATTATTCCCATGGGAGACATCAGGCTTCCGTGACGCTGAGGCCTCTAAGAAACATTTTGAATTCCACTCCTGCGTATAGAGATTTTCATTTAGTCGCATTTACTGCAACTACTGTCCTAGCAGAAAGAGCTTCACTGCTGTCTCAAGAGGAGAGACTTCACTACCCTAACAGCGCTTCACCTCAACACTTGTGAAGCGGCAGCTATTTAATTTTCTGCTTTGAGGAAGTGAGGCGTTTGATAGGTACATAAAGAAGAAACAATTTATTCTTAACTGTCACTATGGCGATACCGCTGTCGAAAGAATAGCACAGTGGAGAGGGGGGAGGGGGGGGGGGCTGTAAAGCACACCCCGCAAGACTTCACGCTCGATATGTCGTCTTTACGACGAGGTAGCAATCTTTCCGAATTCGACTTCACGTCCACACGCTGGCGTTGTCGCTGTTTTTGGAGTAACAATTCTTTCGGCGCCTGAAGGCAGTCGCGCGCTGGATTTACTGGTGTAACGAAAGAAAACAAAAAGAAGAAACTTCGCGGCTTTGAATTTCCCTCTCACCAAGTTTCCTGAGACTGAGTTGAGGCCTAAAGCGAGAGAACCGCGCATACAGAACGGGCGTGCTCTACCATAGAGAACTGCCAGTGCTTCCAAAGTGCGAAGTGATGCGCTCCGGCAGAGACGGGGACTCATTTTCGTGTTCGCGTGGATGTGGAAGAAGAGCGGGATGGAAATTGGATGGCATTCTTATGCGCGGTGTATTCGATTGCCTTCTGTCATGCGCTCGTCCATATGAAGCTGCAAACATCTCGCCGCCTCCACCAGCTGAGTCGTCATCGAGTTTCCGGAATCCGCAATGATTCTCCCGAGACCGACACTTAAAATGCGCCCGTTTTCAAGAGGCGTGCCATGCCGCATCTTGAAATGCGGCCTTCGCCGGGGCTTCGTCGAAAGTACCGACTTTTTGAGAGCGCCCATTTAGTTTTCGTCGACTGCTTGGCTTATTTCCCAATTTAAAACATCCCGGGATTGAAAGGGATGCCAATTTTTTCTCTAGTTTCTTGTTTTTTATTCGTGCAACTAAAGCAAAAATCCTTAAGTGCGTCTTCTGAGTAACGTTTCTTGCTCAGCTCAAGTCCAAGGACTGAAATACGTGGGGCACACTATTGTACCTTGCGTTGCTCTCGTTTCTTCAGTGCACGCTTTTCACATCTATTTATTAACTGACATTAACACCGAAGCCCACTGCGGTCTCTTTAATTCGTTTCGAGAGGAGGGTCGGGTTGACTCAGTTGTGACGAATTTATGCGCAAATTTATAGAAAAAAACTGATAAACCTGAAAGAAAGTCCACCACTTTGGCTCAGTGGTTATGGTGCTCGGCTGCTGACCCGAAAGACGCGGGTTCGACCCCGGCCGCGGCGGTCTAATTTTGATGGAGGCGAAATTCTAGAGGCCCGTGTACTGTGCGATGTCAGCGCACATTAAAGAACCCGAGTGGTCGTAATTTCCTGAGTCCTTTACTACGGCGTCCCTCATAGGCTGATTCGCGTTCCGATTTTAAACCCCATAAACCCTTGTGACCGTTCAAAATTATCTGGCGCGCTATCGGTGCACGCGTGCACGCGATAATTGGGTACTCACAGGCAAACCAAAGCAGTGCCTACGCACTAGACACCGACAACTGCGCAAAAAAAAAGGGGGGGATCTGGAGGCCTAAAAGAAACGTTCCCACAGGGTAGCCCCGAAACAAACAAAGCAGCTATGTTTTCCGGTGCCTCAGAGCGCTCGGCATCCGCTCTCTTTTTTTACTGGCTCTGCCATCGCTATCGCTACATGTTCTAATTGGTATATGGCACTTGCGAAGGGCGAAATCGTCTCATCATTTTTCATACATTCGCACTGCGATTCCACACGCTCGGCGCAAGTATCGCTGCCATCAGAGACGTGTGAGGAAGACGGGTTAGTAACAAGATAAATAGGCTCGCCTATGAAGCGACGGGCAACGCAGGTGCCTCATGGGACTGTGGACTTGAGTATCGTAGCGGCAGCGCTCTTGCGACACACGCGATTGGACGAAGTGATTTGCCGACGGAACTAGCCTTTTGGCACGGGGGCGGCTCTCAGGGAACAAGAGAACGGGAAGGAAGTGGGAGACAAAGGACAGAGGCGGTGGTTCGAACACTCGTTCGGATTTGCAATGCAGATCGTGGGGTGTACCGCGCACGGTACACGCTCGGCATGGCGCTCGAAAAGGCACGGCGAGACCCACGTCTCAGCTACTTTGTCGCTGCAGCTGCTGCATGGACGCAACGCCCACTGCTACATTTCTCGCATCTAGTCCACTCCCGCCACACGCTAAGCGGAAAGAGGTGGGTAGCAGTTGCTCTCGCTTTGTCTTTGCCAGCGAATACTTCACGAGCGGAACACCTTATTGGCTCGCACATAGCGCGTAGAGGTGGCGGAATGTGCCTGCTGAGTACATTGAGCTCGCATGCTCTGCTCTGTGTAGCCAGGGAGTGTTCAGAGGCCTCTAGCTCTTCCGAAACCAGAGGCCAAAGTTTTAATTGCACACAGCCGTAGTGCGGTCATGAAAGGGAACCAACAATGAGCGCTCGACCCAAGCGTTCCGACAGTGCTGACAGGCTGTGTGAGTTCTGAGAGCAGCTCTGAAAACAAATAATTAAGCTTCCCCAAATTCGCTACAGAAGGAAATGGCTGCACAGCTATAGCCCGATTTTAGCGATTTTTTTATGTTCGTTATCTATGGAAAGCTCGAGTTGTCCACTGCCTGCACAGGCGCGCGCGCACACACACACACACACACACACACACACGCACACACACACACACACACACACGCGCGCACACGCACACGCGCGCACGCACGCACGCACGCACGCACGCACACGCACACACGCGCACACGGGCACACGGGCACACGCGCACACGCGCACACGCACACACGCACACACGCACACACACACACACGCACGCACACACACACACACGCACACACACACGCACACACACACGCACGCACGCACGCACGCACACACACACACACACACGGACGAAATGCACGCACGCACGCACACACACACACACACGGACGAAATGCACGTCAGGGGGACACTCACTGTGAGTATTAATGGAAACAAGACGTAATACTAAACTGTAGACTCTTCAGGTGGGCTACCGGCGTTGTTATTTCACAAAAAAGTGAATTTCGTGGCTAACAGCATCGCTTTTGAAGTACCTGTTTTTTTCTATTTATACATTTCCAGGTACCCTAGTTTACCTCTCTTTTAGCCGCGAAGCCCTCTTTCATGACACAGCGTACCCAACGTTCTCCATGGACGGGTCATCGGCTTTGTTAGCCTTCAGGCTCATCGCACGTGGTGAGCAGAGCGCCACTCTCTGCAATTGTTCAGTATATAAAATGTCTGCAGCGAGATATCATGATCGCAGCCCCTCCTCCTTGGGACGGTTTTCTGACTGAGGCTCGTCAGACAGGCACCGACGACCGGGACGCGTTAGCATTCCAGTCAGCCTGCCTTTACCCCACACATCTGGCGGACATCTCAGAGGGAGGCCTGGCCTGCTCCGCTTTTATCTCTTTGCGTTTTTCGTTCGGCCTCGCTACCTTCTCAGAGTATGTGACCTAATATACTGTTTCATTTCAGTTTTCATTTTCGCAGGTTTCGGGCCAGTGTACCTAATCCAGTTGGCGTCAGTCGACAAGTTGAAGGAAGAGAGTAAATTTTTAAAAAGAAGCCTCGCTCTCAGGCGGGGGGTAGAGAACTCTGTCGCAGGAGAGATATTCGAGAGGCTGCTATACACTTCGAACATTGCAGAACGGTGGCGGTATTTTTATATTCTTATTTGTGCAAGCGTTAGTAACTCCAACGGCCTAAGACACAGTCAGCGATGAAAGGAGAAAGTGCTTATGTGAGAATTGGCACAAAGCAATACCGGTCACAAAATAATCAAGCCACTACATGATATACAGAAGCAAGCTGCAGTCAGAACCGTCTATGCGGACGTAAACATTTTTTCGGCCGGTACACAAGCCTTCAGAGAAAGTCCTTTCGCTTAGAGTCGGAAGCCTCTGTTAGGTCCTCTAGTGAAACTCGAGGTCTGGTTGGGGTGCCGACTTGGCATAGTAAGCCTAGCAACCATCGAAAAAGCATGAGTTTTCATTAAAGGGAATTAATGCAGCGGATTCAAGACGCGACCGTCCTGTGTCGAGCACGGTACACAAGCAACACGCGGGACGCCATTAGCTGATGATTTACTACCGCCCCTTTCGTGTCTTTGTTGCCACTACAAGGAAAAAAGGAAAAAAAACAAAGTTAGTTGATAAAAAACAAATTTCAGCAGTGACCCATGGCAACTACCCATATGTCAGAACGGCTGGCTTACAACGAACAATCCGAGGGACCGCCACAAAAAGAATGTACAGAAATAGACACAGGATACGCTGGACCAGTATAGTGGACGAGAGCTTGTTGCTCCAGCTCGTTTCTCTGCTGTTTGCGTGCGGATAACGCAACCTCTGCTTGATTCCTAAGCAAGATTTGACTAGTCTTCAGAGAATCTGCTGTGTTTTTAATGAAAAGCCGAGAGCGTTATTAAGAATTAAAATCTATACTACTATGGAAGGGCGCATGTAGGCCTTCGTCCGTTTCTCCTAGTGGCGAATACTCGCGACAAAAGTGGCGGTTGTGTCCTCGACGAGATCAAGTTTATCCGTAGTCAGCTCAATTCAACTCACCATATGATTATTGTGTTTACATTGGACGATTTCATTCTCCCTTAATTCAAAAGGTTGCAAATATAACGTGTAAATGGGCCTTTTATTCTCTTCAGGTGCGACCCGGCTTAAGCCATGCTTTGACATGGGAACTAAACTTCCATAATGAGATTCGCGCGTGCTCGTGTACGCTGGGTAATCAGTCCTCAATAATAGTGATTATCAGATTCCATTCGCCAGTTCCTGGCGCACGCACATTACGTCTTCCGAAATTGCATAGAGAAGCTTCCGCCATATGCAGCCTCGCAGTCTTTCCTTCAAGATAATCTGTTTAAAGAATATGTCTTGACCGTGAGCCACAAATGCTTCGCCAAAGCCTCCCAAAAGGTATTTAACTCTGTGCTTACAGCATTGCTTCGTCCAGTGCTAGGGAAAAAAAACAATTACTTCGAGCCACGAGAAGCGATTACGCTAATTACTTAAACAGCCGACCGCTGACCACTTGCCAAGGCGGACTTGTTAGGGTGCGTCGATAACTCCCCCCTCCACCCCCCCCCCCCCCCCCCCCAACCCCTTCTCCGTTATTTTTATGGGGTTATTTGAAGGAATGTGCGCCGGAAAGCTAGAGATATATAAATCGAGACTACAACGTCAAAAGGCAGTCGCCTGTGTCACCCACTGGCGTCGCTGTGTGCCGGCCAAGTACACGCCTCGGTCGAAAGAACTCGGAGTTTCCTTTCTTACTTAAGAATCAAGTCGGAAGTACAGTGGTGGCTCGAAGCCGCCGCCCGAAGCTCAAAGCTCTCCAACGAGCTGCTAACTCGTGACGAATGCGCTGTTCCAGGCGGTATCTCATTAAACACGGCTTAAACAAGTTTATCTCTTTCTTCCAGCCCCTCCCCTGTCCGCTTTTGCGCCTGCTCCTCTTAAATCTTGATCTCGACGCAAGTCTTGGGAAAGCAGCGACCCACTCGCGAAAGTGGGGCATGTAAAGAGAGGAGCAGGAGATTTAAGAATAAAAAGAAGCACGCATAGAATACTAACAGCATTCATAATTCGCTCGTTCGTCTCCCTGCGCCCAGTATCTATCTCGCTCTTTTTAAAGCGGTGGATCGCCCTCAAGAAACCTTGATCCATGTTCCTAAAACGCTCATCGTATCGCATTCAGTGGTTGTATCAAACACAGGCAGTACGGCCCTCGAGCCATTCGCGCTTGTATCCTCCAGAGGTTAATTACCAAATGTTGTTCAGTTAAGGCACCGCACACCGTCCTTCCCTCTTCTAATCCCTCTCGGTCAACGCTTGTAATGAAAGCGGCTCAGGTGACAGCCACCATGGGGGACAGCGAGCGCCCTACCATCCACCACGTCCGAAATAAATGGCACTCGCTACGAAAGGGGCGCCGGGCGTTTGTCAGTGCACTCAATGGGTTGTGAATAGACGTCGTGCAGTCGGAGGCATGAAAAGCGCGTAAAGAGAGACGCGTAGACTGCCGGAATAGCGCGGCGCCACTCTGACCCCAGATTGGCTGCAAAAGAAAAACTTACCGCATTCTCCGGGTTTCTCATCAATAAGGGATATTTCAGTGGAGATGGGGCCATTAATTCTGCGTTGCATACAGGCTTTTGCGCGGTGAATTATGACAAGAGTGCCCTTAATAAGGTCCCAACGGCGAGGGCAATATTCTTTTTGCTTTCTTGCTATCATGTTTTGTATTTAGTAGTAGCTGTACGACTAGACTTATTAACCTTAGCTATCTTCAGGTTCCCTTCTCATCTATACTGTGGTGTTACGTTGTCGAAACGATGTTGTGCCGTCTTCCCCACTATTAGCTAAAGTGTTTGTTTTTTTGGTTTCTATACTGGCCGTACGAACGGTCCGAGTTTCTGATCTTGCAGGGAAAGGCATGCGAATTAGGATATATTGGTTACTTTCTTTCTTTTTCTGGAAAAAAAGGCATTGAAGCTTCAAAAGGCAGAACATTCACACACAAAAAAGCTACTCTACCCTCTTCAACTTGGACCAATCGTAAAAAGTGGTATAGGTAGCCCATCTGCGGGATGTTTCAGGCCTCGCTCTGTCGAAGGCTTCGGATTTGAACAGGAACGATTTGAAGATACACGGATTCGATAGAGATTACCATGACTGGCAGAATAAAATGCAATCACTAGTGAGTGCGTGACGAAATAGTAGGCAGGAATAATAGCGCAAAAATTTTTGTTTCTTAAGTGAATCAAGCACAGACAGTTTCGATAAAATCTAGTTTCAAGTGAATCACATGTTCGTTTGCGGCTTCAGGGAGGATAATGGAGCAAGTTGCAGACGCATATTGCCCTAGTGCCAAAAAGCTCTCTTTACAAAGAAAACTTGCGAAGAGAACAGTAACTAAGCTCAACAACCCGAACACTCTGAATTTCAGCCAATGTTGTCGGTAACGCGTTACAAGTAACGGCGTTACCGGTAACGCGTTACTTTTTTCGGTAACTTAGTAACGTGCTCGTTACCATTTCAGAACTGTAACGGGTAACGTACTTACGTTAACATTTTCCGGTAACGTGAGGTGTCACGTTACTAGTTACTTTTTATTTCAATTGTCCTCCTCGGCCTCTTTTTCAGAAAAAAAAAGCCGAAAATGATGTTGCAAACAAACAAAATCTACAGGTGCTCTCAACGACCCTTGCTGCGGCTCGCATGCGAGAAAACACCTCCCCTTGACGTTGAACTCAACTAAAAAAAAAGCACGAGCACGCATTCACGCACTTGTCATCACCCCCAAACCACTCACACACACACAACTCTCTAAAGAGTGGACGCATGCCGCTCGAGCCACCAATGGACCATTTGCAGAAATCTGTAAGTCAGTTTCTCCGTAAGCTTGTTTTCGAACCAAAAGGTCTGGGTCCCAGGCGACACCCTCGCATCCTTTGTGGAAGCAGTTCCCTCTTGTGAGTGAACTCGGGAACGTCGCCAGTTTACTTCAAGATGGCCCCAAGAAAGCCGTTGAAAGAGTACAATGGTACAGCACAGAAAAGGGGATTGCAGTCAACCGGCTGTAGCACCGAAATAGAGGAAAAAAGAAGGCAATGGGCCTTTGTTCCCGTGCCGGCAGTAGTGAGCCACCTCATGCTAAACTTTCTAAAAATTTTCTGCTCAACAACACTGTCGCTCACTTTCCCCCCTTCATTGTCAACCCCCCCCCCCCTTTTCTCCCCTAGCCAGAACAAGGGACAACCCACTCCCCACAACACTGTGACAAAGGACGGCTTCCCTCCTTTTCCTGCCTAGACTCTGTTGCAAGCAGAGTGCGACCATCCGGAGGTTTCATTCGCTTGAAGGATATGAGCGTGTCGTCTGGGTTTGAGATCTTTTGGTTGGAAAACAAGCCTTGCAGAGAAGACGAGTTACCGGTTACAGTTACAGCGAAGACGCACTGATTAAAATTTATGGGCATGGAGTAACGGCAAAGTAATGTACGATATTTTTTTTCGGTAACGGTAATGGCAACGCGTTACCTATTTTTGTAGGTAATGTAGGGCGGTAACGCGTTCTTTTTTTATAGCGTAACGAGTAACGTATTTAGTTACTTTTTTCGGTAACGCATACAACACTGATTTCAGCTATCAGAGAGCTGAGCTCACGCAACAGCGTTATAAGCCTCCGGGTTGCCGCTGGTGCTCATCTTGATGCGCAACCGGGAGTTTAACGCGTATTTTTATTAATTGGCTGTACTGCTTCGGTGAATTAATAACGTCAGTTACGCATCCACATGCAAGTTTGCTAAAATAACGATACAAAGAAAGTTACTCTATTTGGGAGCTAAGAACACTCCGTTTAGGTGGGCATCTTGTCTACAACCTTGAAAGACAACCTAGGAAAAGAATAATTTGTATATCTCCTCAGCACCTTTAAATGTAAAGGAGAGTCTCTTTGTCTTTGACAACATAAACCGTAAAAATGGTGATTGAGCCAAGTTAAAAAAAATTTACTCAGCAGGTTTTCAAAGGTGTTATTTAGGTCGTCAGAGAAATTATGTTAGAGGAAGCGAAGGCAGCCACTGTTTAGTGAAACGAGCCGATTATGCAACGAAGTCCTACACGAACCTAAATCGCCAGAACGCCGTGTTCATGTTAGGTGCTAGCGCACAGATTTTAAATAATTTTCTGCAAACAATACTGAGGCAAGCCTACTTTATTGTTTTCATGTACACAAGACCGCGTGACTTAACACTTTTTGTCTTAAATGTGCGCTAAGTTTCTGGGCAGAAAAAGTGAAAATGTGGCAAGGCGGCACATGAGTTGTCAAATGCAGATGAATCCGGAGCTCTCCTCCATAGTGTCTCTGATAACTCATGTGCCCGTTCTGGATGTTAAACCTCATATACCGACCATACTATACCTTGCCATACCATACCATACCATACCATACCATACCACGCCATGTCACAGCATATCATATATCACTCAGTACTGCCCCGTACCGTATCAGAGCATAACACGCCTTACCATACCATACCATACCATACCATACCATACCATACCATACCATACCATACCATACCATACCATACCATACCATACCATACCATACCATACCATACCATACCATACCATATTATACCATACCAAAAGAAGTATACATTCGCATTACCTTTGGGGATGCTGGAGAAAAATCATCATACACGATGGATGCTACGCATCTGACTAATCACATTGCAACAAATAAGAGGTGGTGAGAAAGAGAGACGACTGTTTCTTTATATAAAGTCAAGGGGCCGCACTAAACAATTTTTGAAGTGCAAACTTAGAGTCCAGGAATTCATTTTTACCTGCGTATGCACTCTCCAACACTTGGCAGACGGTAACGATATGTAAGAGGAAAATGTAGTGCTGTAAGCTGCGCCAACTAATATTTTACTCACTCGAGCACGGAACTTCTTTAGGGGTGCAAACGCGGTGGTATTAGGGCACAGCAGCAGCGCTCCATGCGGGACACGTTGCTACACAGACATCAAGCCAGGACACGGAGGCGGACCGTGGACGCTGAGGCTTCGCAGGCCACTCATCGGCTGCTCTTGGTCGCCGAAGCTTCCCTCTCCGCGGCACTCTCGAAAATCGGATCTGCACGGGAAGTAGCAGCAGCAGCGGCCTATCGGCGCGTCTAACCAACACCTACAAACATCGGCGCAACGTATGGGAATAACCGGCGGCAAGTTTATCTGAATGTGTGTGTGTGGCCAAAGAAAACAAAACCAAAATCGGTGATATAACACTCGGCATGAACACGGCATAGTTTGGTACGGAAGCATATCGGTAGGCAAGCAGATATGGGAGAGTGGTGTGTACACGACAATATCGGGCAGCGTTTTTCGAGCGTTGTTGTTTCTTACCTTTCGTTTTGATTTTTGTTTAAGTTTACGCGTTTATTTATGACACCTCTTACTCTCAGGGAGACGCAGGTCTCAATTACCACGTCGCTCACACAGCCACCCTGCTCGCTTCTCATTAAAATCTGCGTCTTATGGCTCCTGCTTCAGTAATTATTTTCGCAGTGCGATATTCCTGGGACTAGCTTGAGATAGCGTTCTGCCGTGCGTAATGGTTTGTGTTGACGAATTGCTGTCCTATCGAAGAGCAATCTGCAGCGTTTCAAGACTCCTTTCCTCTTGCACCTATGCGTTGCTGCCGCGTAATTTTGCCATTTTTTTTTTTGCGTTCAGCGGCAACCCTCTGCTTAAAGGGAAGGCCACTGCAGTAGAGCACAGTGGAACAATATACCCGGAAGAAGCCAGTATACTGAACATTTGTACTCTTTCACCCAAATGCCAACGACAATGCGTTATCAAGCTGTTTTTTTTTTTTTTTGAAGATCGCGCTTTTAAGTACAGTTGAAAGTTTACGGCGCCCTCAGATATCCCAGCGGCATGCACCATCGATTTATACCAGATAGACAACAATGACGGTGTCCACATTTCCCCAAGACATTCACATCCACATTTCTCCCAGTACGTTTTCCATCTTTCTCGCTAAAATGGCCAACATTGGTTTGAGCCATCGATTATTTCACTGGTGTGTTTGAAGCGAAACTCTCTGCTACAGTTGGTGACAGAGTACCAAAAAATATCCTTTGCAAACTTTCTTTGCGGTGAGAGAAAATTCATCATGCTAAAGCACTCCCTCGGCCTAAAGTCGATCTAAGAGTACTTCAGTTCACTACTAAAAAAAATGGGAAATATCTGGACTAGTCGGATGAAATCTGGATCAGAATGTTCCAAGGGGATCGACTCTCAAGTACAGTACCTCTAAAGTTGTCATTGCACATGTGGATCATGGCGAAGCTAAATAGTTGTGTATAAGTGATGGCCCAACCAGCACGTGAATCAAGAGGGTGGAAATTTTAAAGAAACAGAAAAGAAACGCAGTTGTCAGTAAGCATCGGACACTCTGTCTGCAACTATCTGCAAATCATCGATAACAATGTAATGCATGTCACTGCGTCGTGCGTTTGATGAACAAATTTTTTGCATGCCATGAGGGCAGTAATGTTGAATTATCTCTCATAATGTTGGTACCTCCCCTGAGAGCAAAAGGAAAAGAGGGGCCTCTTGGTAAATGGAATGATTTTCTCCATATGCTTCAACACTGTGCGTGAGGATAATATAACATTTGCAATGCTTGAACACAAAATACGCAGGTGTTTAAAACCCTGGTGTTTAAAACAGTAAAAAAGCATGTGTTTATAACAGGGGTTTAATACGAGCAACAAATAACTTGGAGAGAGAAGTTGTGGTTTATCGGTGATATTTTAATCATAAAGACATTCCTTAGGGTAAATTCGCAAATGATTTGAAATGGATGGCCAGTGGAGCACTTTAGCAGGGCTAACAAGAAATGATACGGACGGGAATTAAAAAGCGTAAAATTAACTTCAGCACGAAGGACGTGCCGTCGTTTTCTATACTTGTATTAAAAGGCAAAGGACGCAGGAAACATGCGACAAAGGAGCTGGTTTGGTGTGTGACGGAAACCAGAGTGCCGCTCCACAATGAATCCGCAGGGCGGAGCCACTAAAGAACCGCAGGTGGTCGAAATTTCCGGAGCCCTTCACTACGGCGTCCCTCATAGCCTGAGTGGCTTTAGGCCGTTAAACCCCAACAAACCAAACCAAACAAACTATTCTTCGGCATATCTCACTTCACTTGTGGCCTTTTATCCTCGAAGCCAAACTGCAAAGCGTCCAATGCCATGCTGATCTCATCTTCTAGATCTTAGCGTATCAAATTATGTCAGTGCTCATGAATAGCAAGAGGCCGCCCCTGCTCATGAAATGTGTGGTTAACTGTGAAGATTGTCTGCTCAGTTAGCGATGGTTGCGCTAAGCTTTCAATACTTGCAAAGAAATAAACCGGAATGAACAAATACGCTAACTGAAAGCCTGGTTATTTCCTTCTTTGTTAAAGAGCAAGTGAATCCTAATTCAAGCACGGTACTTTGTTAGCTTTTTACACTGATCGGTCTGTATAGCTGTCTATTTTCCTTTCGCCTGTCTCCTTGGGCGCATGTTTCTTTTCCAAGTTTCTCGTAGCCGCAGGGTATTTTATCTCACGTCAGGCAGGCTGCTGTTATTCTTCTTACTGAGAGCGGTTTCCAGCAATGCAAGCATTAATTCACTACCCAGGCCATATTTCTCTGATCCATACAAACATATAAATAATCACCATATAAAACACTGCCCGCGTCACCAAGCTGGCACATGTCCAACATTCGTAGGCAAAAATTTTGAAAACTGAAAAACTGTAAGATACTGTTATCCAAATATTGAAGGCAACGGTCTATTCTTCCGATATATAGCAAAATCTTTCTTTTATAGTATTTCTATCGCTCGCGCGGAGCAGCTAAGACTGTCACAGAAAAGCTAAGGGGAATGCTTTTGACGATAAAAAAAAGTTACTAGCTGACGGGAGATCTGCGGATAACCTTAAACGATTTGAAAAAATTGCGCTCAAAAACTTTCTCTATTTAAAACATGATTTTGTCGACAATTGTTGGGTATTGTGTTGAAGAAGTTAGAAAGTCAGTTTGTCTCCCAAAGTATTTAAATAGTGTCAAAAACATAAGCGCCCCCGAATCGTTCCGCATGGGTTTCCAGGTGGGTTTCCGCATACCCTTGGTTTCAATTCAGTTATTTCCATATACTCATATGATGGACGCTAAGGGTGAAAGCTGCGCGGGGCAGCTTGAGGAGCCTTAAGCGTTTTCTACAGTCAACAGCACAGGAGAAAATGCACGCGCAATCTCTGAGGCGATAACGAAAATGTGCTTTTTTTTTTAAGGCGAAATCCTTATAGTGCCAACTAGCAACAAAACGCGATGGCGTCGGCATCGGCGTCGACATTGGCGTGCAGGGAAAGTGGTTCAAAAACCCACAATGACGTCATCAGCCAAAAAAAATTATTCGTAAGTTGCGGGGAACTGAAGCAAGAACCTACAGATTATCAGGTGAGCACGCAACGCACTGCCCACAAAAGCGCTTTTTTTAACATGGTATTTTTTACACTGAAAATATTTTATATTTATTTAAGTTCCCATAGATACCTCGCCGCAGTGCAATATGTTGGTGAACCTCTTGATACATTTTCTTTCTGACTGGACTACGCAGCATATGGAAAAGTAGAATGATGGACCGGTACTGTGAATCAGTTGTTTCGACAAAACGTCATTCCTGCCAGGTGATTGTTCAGCTGATAGAAGCGTATACGAACAAACGGACTTTGAACCGGAGAGGCAATCTCTCTTGGTGAAGCTCTCACCCTTAACTCCCGTCAAATGCTGTGTTACTCTGCCTTTTTGAGATCTATTTCGTGGCGTTTCCTAAATTCTTTGTAAATAGTAAATGTAAATATAGGCCAGAAAATCGCATTGCTTCTTGGCGAATAAAGGTTACCCTAGTCCATGCGTTTGCTTTACTACTATATGCTAATGAGTAGCTGTGTCATTAGAAAAGAAGGAAAAATATAAATTAAAAATAATAGTTTTGCTTTCAAAGCATGTAAGTAAAGTAATCTTAAGTGCATTCTGCATTTTTCACGACAACTTTTCAAAACACATTCGCACATATCAGTGAAATTAATACACAATGATAAATCACGGCATTCCCTCGCTTCCACCACAGTCCCAAGTCCATGAGCATTCTCCTCTTCCGTTAGTCTCATACAGGTAGCAAGATGACGCTAAATTATACAAGTGCTTACGGCTCTTTATGCGACACTTCATGGTGTCTTGTGGTCTGTTTACCCAATTTTTTATCACGAGCTACTGACAGTAGCTGAGAAGTGTCCAGCTACACGGAGGAGTGCCTAGATAAACGCACACAGCTACAGTAGCCGGGTACGCAGTGCTGAATTTGTTTTTTCGAAAGCAAAAATGCAGCTACTAGCTGAGCTGATACAGCGTGACAGCATGCAATACGTTGAGATAGGAAACCTTCGAACTTTACGTCCATAATTCTTCTTAGAGCATGACAGGTCATGGCAAAAAATGGCCTAGTAAGAAGGTTAGGCAAAATTTGGATCGCCATAACGTAGTATTGCGAAATTTGGTTCGTAAAGCCCTCTATGGCATTTTGGAACTCTGCAAGTTCGGCGTCCAAAATGCCATACTGGACTTCGAACACACACATTGGGTATCATTGAACGTTTCAGCAGCAGTGGTTTTGGGGTCAGCTATATCGGAGAGGTGAAGCAGCTAAGCTGAGGAGTGACCGACGAGGTCATGGCTTGCTGCTTGAGTAATTTCAAATCAAGAATTCGCTCACTCTTCTTTGGTGCTAATAGCGGCCATCTAAAGCATTCGGTGATAAGAAAAAGAAGCGAAGCTCTGTGCGTTATGTGCGTGTGAGTTTAAGAAACAGTGATTAAGTGAAGCGCAAACGCCTAATCTACAGTTTCAGCACCTGCGGTTTGCTACAATTAGAGGCAGTCGAGCCGTGACCAATCGCAATTACAAAAGTCTCGCGGTAAAAGATTGGCTGCCATATAGAGTAATTGCCCGTAAAGAGTTAGCAGTGACCGCATCGAGTCGGAAGCAACCCATTCGGGACGGGCAAACGCAGTACGTGTTCAACCGAAACTGAGTCGTCAAGGGGGGCCGAGCATCAGGGAAGCAACCGCGGACCTAACAACGCTGGAAAGGATGGGGCGCATATTTGTTTATTTAGCAGTTTTTTTGTTCGCTTGTTCTGGTCATTCGCTCCCACATTTATTTCTTCAAGGCTCACGTGAACCATTCCACAGAAGCGGAGCTTTTGAAGTGAGGAACAAAACCACTTGACAGCAACTGCAGTCAAAAACCGCTCTAGGAGAGTTTATTACGAAATAATCGACACAATGAAGAAATTGAATTTCCAATCCACTGTATCTCGTTTCTGCGAATGAAAATTTTCTTGAAACTTCCTATAAAGAACCTACAATGAACACCACATGTCATTTCGCGCTGAGCATGTAATTTTGGTGGAGGTGCTCGAACCTTCCTAATTTCTCAATGTAGTGAACTCAAATCACCGCCCCTAACTTCCTCGGTTGAGAATCGCACAAAACATGCGAAAAATCTGTTCTGCCTCTCGCGGGGCCTGCATGGAGCCTTCGATTTTACAACTGCTCACTTTCGGCGCGTGCTTTGTCGCTGGCGACTCCATCTCAAAAACTGTGTACGCGGCGCACTGAAAGATGTCGCGCTGCTCGGTGCGCGCGGCCAGGCGCACTATGCTGCACCTCAACGGAGATGCAAAGGTCATTGCAGTTCACCCGCTTTCCAACTACCCCACTTCACACGGCCCAATGCGAGCGCTCTTAGTTTCCCTGATTCCGTGCACAATTTAGCTTCTGTTTTCGCCGTGTAGTGGCATGGTTAAAGCTGATTGGCTACGTGTTTGGTGTGTTAAAAGCATCGAGGTCTAGCTGGTTTCACAGGGACAAGCTGCGGAAAACGATAGCGCTCAACAATTTCCGTTTCCATCGTTAAAGCATTCGGTCTGCGTATGAATTCTGAGAACACGCATATCTGTAGAAGTGTAGTTGTCTCTGTGCTGTTGAACTGTGCGGCGAAGTGATGAAAAACGGGCACTCGCGACGAGATCGCGCTGCGTATGAATTTAGTAGATAAGCATCTAGAAAACGGATGTAAATGTTCTGAATAGGTCTCTCTTTGTCGTCCACGATATATTCATCCTAGATTCGTCATCTAGACTCTGGAAAATACGTACGATTGTCGGCAAGGCAGACATATTCTGTCGCTGGACATGTACTCGGGGACACCCTTATGGTGCGCGTATTGACGGCTCCCGCCGCGCACATCGGAGACACACTAAACACCTTTTGTTTTTAGATCAGCCTTTCGTTTTTGTCTCCTCTTTTCGTGCGTCTTGTCCTGCGTAATTTATTTTCAACGCGATAGTGTTAAGGCTCCCGTCCGCCAGAAAATACGGCGTCGTGGTGTCGGCGTCACTGGCATCGGCGACGCCTGCGTTTTGAGCGAAAAATCCCAGAGAACACACCTAAGTGGGCCACCTATGTCACGTGACATTGTGGTATCATCACAACCTGCCCACCGGCTTCGGCCGCTTATCTGTTTTTTGAGCAGCGTCCGCTCCGGCGGACGCAGTTGTTGCTGCGACGCGCGTCTTTTCTTTCCTTTTTCTCTTTCCTCTGCTCCTTAACCTCTCCTCTGTCCGCACGTGGCAGCGGTGGTGGCTTGGCTCGAGCCAGTAGCAGGCCCGTGCAATTTCCTTTTCATCCTTCTCTCAGTCACAACAACAACAACAACAACAACACCGGATTGTGAGGAAATTCATCACCGTGGCAGGAGGCAGTCTAAATAATGACTTGTCGGGAGAGGTTGCTCTAGAAGAGCAACGCGGGTCGCACGAGCCCCGGCGGTGGCAGCACCTACCACCACAGGGCAGTGGCGGACCGCTTAATCGCTGCACCACTGCGCCAGAAGGGGTATACGGGTTCACAGGGATCTATGAATGTAAAGCCGAGAAGGACCGATTCCGTATATATGGGCATTAGCCGGTTAACATTATCGTGTCATACGATTAAGGCGGAGCTTAATTGCGCTCTCCAATTGTTTTTTTTTTTCTTTTCAGTGAACACACACATGACCACTGCTTCTGAATTGCCATTGGGCAAGCAAAAAGTATTTTCAAGCGGAGAGCTTCGATGGTGAGGGCTCTGGAGAGGTGAGAGCTAATTAACGGTCTGCCATAAATATGTAGCGGCAGTTGGGAGGTCCTGCCTTGGAGGACCGCTCGCTTATTAATGATCACAATGACACAACTGGATCGTAACCAGATATATAAACTTCTCGCCGGACAAATCTGTGGCGGCAACCCTCTTTCTTTCTTTAGCGCCGCGCAGTGCAGCCAAAACGTAGTAAATAGAGAGCGCTGTTTTAAAAGAGCGTAAAAAAGGAAGAGCAGTTTCAAGAAGTGGTGACTTCGTGAAAGCCTTTGTTTGAGATTCAACCGCATTCAGCGCGCACTCTTTTGCACAGGCTAGTGAGACACCTCGACACGATAGCACAAGTCTGCGCCATATTTAGCTGCGTCACCCACCCGCACGTTGTTCTCAACGAATGGTCTCGTAACGAACGGGTGAGTTTTATCAAGTCGCGCGTCGAAGCCAAGGGTCTTACTTTGTGAAACAAAAGGCAATCAACGCATAAACCGAGCTTCGAGAGATAGCGAGCAGCGTTCCTTTATGTTGGGCCCTTCGCGCGCAGCGCACGATTATTCTTCTCGGCCCCTGGAGACGTGCGCGAGAATGAAACCCGAGCTTCCGCCGCAGCTCCGCCGAACCGGGTTGCAACGGGGCGTCCAGATTAATACAGTTTTCCACGCATACGTGAACACGCATGAAACGGGTGACACACTGTCTTGTTTCGACGGGTACCATGCCTGCATGGAAGACAAATATTCTGGAAAACCGCCGCCTCCAGCGTGCGCTGGTTTGAGGAGAAAGGATTATCGCAAGCGTGGTTCTTTTATGCAGCAGCGAGTTGTGAACGGACAGTTTTCCTGCATTGTCCACCCGTTAGCGGTCGCGCATAAGCTCGGCTAGGAAGCTTGTGAGGGAAGAAGTAAATGAAGTGGAGGAGTGGCTGTTTACAATTTTTTTGATAAGCCGTAAGTCCAGGGCTGCATGAGCGATGAAACAGTGGCTAAAATCCGATGCAGAGAGACATTAAGATTTGTTTCCTATCATCACGCCAGAGACAAATCGGGGCACCAAAATCTCGACATGTTAAAGAGGTGAACAAAGACTCATAACTATAGCCTCACTCAAAGCGGCGCGGACAAAGACCCAGGAGACCACCTCACATCGCTTGCAAACCCATTCCCACCACAACCCGGCGGTACTTTCGCTCATGTACCATGGGCAATACTCTCCCCAATGTGTGCGGCAACAAAGCCACACTAGACTACATCCTGTGGAACTGTTCGGAGGATCTACCTCCCCCGGGCCTAATTCAGCTCCTAATTTCCGTGCTGCTCAGCTCCGACTCAGCGATCCAACTCCGGGCAGTGGAGCGAGCCAACGAGGTGGAGCCCATATTCCGGGGCCCCATAGGCAAGGAACGCCGCCCGCGTCCGCTTAAACAAGGCCTTTTGAGCCTTGAGGTCTTGACAGCCGAGCAGAGCTGCCTCCCAGTCCCATCTGGTGGGGTTAGGGTTGGGGAAGGAGTGGGGGGGGGGGGGGGGGGGGGGGTATAGCTGGGTTTTATTGGCACGCCCAAACCGTGTGGAAGGTGTCAGCCACCTCCGCACAGAACTGGCATGCGCTATCAAAGGATGTGTTGAAATGCTTAAGCACCGCCGGGCACGACTAGCACAGTGTTTGTGAGAATTTTGATGAGGAAGCACTCGTCAGCGCGATTCAGTGGCCGGGTAGCGCCGGTGCTCCACCCTGTGCACCTCCTCCGTGGTGCTCCTCCGCGGAGAGCCACTGAGCTCTCCGCCTCTTCGAGCCAACTGATGGATCGCCCGAATGCTTGTCTTTGCATCCGCTGAAGGCTTGACTGCATGTTTTTTTTTTGTTGTTATTATCTAAAACTGCAAAGTTTAAGGCTACTGTGGCAGCGCACTTCGTTGTCGTATTGTGTACATGCATGCAGACACTGCTCTAAAACGCTCACGTGCACATCGTACGCATTTGTTTACAACCTGTTAACGGTGCTTAGCAAACCAAAATTATTTTCAACTGTTTTGTTAGACACGGAAAGGCTACAAAAATAGACATACAAATGTTAACTATCATGGTAGCAGTACCATGCATCAAGCAGCCTTCAGAAACTGGCGTGCAACCAATTCGAAGTTTTCCGCGATATAATTTTTATAACGTGCGCATGGCAAAGCGTTCATACCACACGAAGTTCGCAATTATGTCAGCCTCATATATACAATTGTGGTACGCTCCAAGCTCGATATGCGGACCTTAAAATGCTCAAGGTCTGGTTGGTTGTTAGTAATCAGCTTCACTCTGAGCCGGAGTCACTTTTAGTGACTGTCTAGCATGGACCGCAAGGAAGCGACAACCACCCAGCACAGCAGTCGTAACGTAAATGGTTTATTCCAGTTATGGTCCACGACACGACAACCGCGCTACTTGGAGCGAAGTTCAGCAGTAGCACCAAGACGACGTGTATTACACGGACTGAAGATAGTCCGCTCGCACGGCTGTGCACTGCACGATATACAGTGCCGATATGTAGGAACGTGTCTTTTTTTTTCGTTCCTTATTCGGTCTCGGGCGCTCCTTTTACTAATGGCCGCACACCTTAACTTACGAGCAATACGGTCTCAGCACACTGCACAGCAACTGTAAGCACGAAGTGACTGTTTCGGTGGCGGAACAGCTTGTTCATGCGGCTATGTTGTGCACTCGCAGATTTTTCAAGATCTAAACCTTTCTTTCTATATTGGCTATCTAGAGCTGGCGAACGTGTTTGTTGACTTCGCCCGTTCGGAAAGGATGCGTGGCGAACGGGCGCAAACAGGCTCAGTACGTCCTTGTGCATGCAGTTCAGTTCTGTCGCAAACGATCGCATCTCGCACCTTAAACTCTCTGTAGCAATTGTTCCAATCCACAATTGACACGTATTTCCTCTGCCTTTTCACATCTTCATAGGAAGAACACATTCGGCAGCCACCCGCGATTTTTCCACAGCTGCGTAGAGGCGTACATGCCGACGACTTACGAGGCCCGTGATGGCGCCGTATTCCGAGCGCGCCTGTGGCGCCATCTGGTCTCCAACGGAAGAACTGCGCGCTGTAAACGGTCTATAAGTTAGAAAATTTACCGCCGTTTTGGTTCATATCACAGTACCATGTTGCCATTTTATAGGTCTTAATGAAATTCCTGTGTGAATAAAGTTTTTCTCTCTCTCCATTTCTTCTATAAAGACTTTTCCTAATACATTATATTTCGCTCATTGCTTGAGTCTGACAATAACAGGCGTCTTGCTTTTGAGCGGAAACTAATAGGCAACATTGAATCATAGTTCACGAGCATAACATTGTACTGCCTCTTCATCGCGCTTTAATCTTTTTCAACAAAATGGTGACTGCTGAGCGATGAAAATCATTATTGAAGGCACCGATTTCGTCACCATTGCTACCTCCGTATCCCTGGGGAGAAGCTATGACTACGTCCTCCTCGTGACAAATTGCTCTTCGCCATTCTGTGTCAATCAGTGGTCGACACTACTGCAGAGGCAAGGGGCGTCCGTAATAGGATCCGATAGCTCACGTAAAGAAATTTGCAGCGCTGTAACATGATCGCATCGACTACCATACTGCATGGAACATGCATGCAATGAAACGCGCCTCAGCCGCGCACCAGAAGTCGGCAAGAAGGAAAAATGAACACGGAGAGTGGTGCACCTCCCGCTAAGCTTTAGTTGTGTGGTTTATGGGGCTTTAATGTCCCAAAGCGACTCAGGCTATGAGAGACGCCGTAGTGAAGGGCTCCGGAAATTTCGACCACCTGGGGTTCTTTAACGTGCACTGACATCGCACAGTACACGGTCCTCTAACATTTCGCCTACATCGAAATTCGACCGCCGTGGCCGGGATCGAACAAACGTCTTTCGGGTCCGCAGCCGAGCGCCATAACCACAGAGCCACCACGGCGGCTTTAGTTGTGTGCAGTTCAGTAGCGCTAGCCTCCTGCCCCTGTCTTAGTGTTCCAAGCGCAAAAGAGCCTAGGAATGCGCGTCACCACTCGGTTATAGCAAGAGCGCCACCACACCATGCAACAACCATATAAAGTTGCAGAGGCGCGTTCACTGGCTGCTTGTGATTCGGGCTGCACAGCGGTGAACGAAAGCACGTAGGCCGTCGTCACCGCGGGGCACAACGCGCAGCATGATCCCAGGGGGCGGTGGAAAGCGCGCAGCGAACGAGCCCACAGTCAAGTTCACCGGCCGCCTGAACGCACACTAAATCGATGATGCACGCACTGCATGTCTCGCGCCGCAGCACCTAAGTCAGCTGCGTGGCTTTGTGGAGCCCGCAACAAAATCGCACCTCGACAAACAACTGCCTCGTCGCGATGCCTGCCCTTGCTACGTGGGCACCGATTCTTCATTCCGCTCACAGACCCCACTCGCGTCTATTGATTCCTGCGCTTCTATTTGCCGCCGACGCCGTGAGAGAGTCGCGGTTAAGTGGGGTCGAGGTACTCTTCTAATCTCTTCCCGGAAGGAAAGGAATAGGCAGCGTGGCAGCAGCAGTCCGAGACGTTAAGCAGCGCTGGTGACAGAGAGGAAGTATGTATAAAGTATACATTCAAACACCGCTAAAAGAGCAGACTAAACAAAAGCAGCTAGGAAACAGGACCAAATAATGGCGCTAAAATATATAGGTTTACTGATAAAGCGATCACTATGTTATCAGAACCAGGCCACAAGCACGTGGTGCCTCAACGACTTGCGTCTTAAGCCCTATGTTACGCTGCAAATGGTTAATGGGGAAGAAAGCTAATCTGATGTTCGTTTTCCGACTGATCCCCACTGTATGTGTATCTATCATAAGCGAACGGAAAGGAAACTTAATTTTTTTAACTGTTACACACCGAAGAAACCGGCAAGGCTGCGGACTCTCGACACAATTTCGAATTTTTTTTTCTAGTGAGTTAAGTTTTCAAAATGTCATTCTGGGCAGCTTGTCCACACCTTCCGATCCGGCAAGTCCTGTTGAAAAGGGGTAAATGGGCTAATACATTTTACTGCCTTCTTTAAATAAGAATTAGAAGGATAGAGGGAGGTCAAGAAAATTAAGTGTGCTTCGGCGATACCAATAAGATTGACTCAATTACGTTAGATTCAGTAGCGCGTTGAGCTCCCGAAAACATGCGTTCTTTTTCCCGCTTTATATTATTTCGTTTCTTCGGTGCTGAAACTAATGTAGTGCCCCTAGAGGGCCCTTGTGGAATTAATCATTATAAATTCTTCCTCAGTGGAACGATCATGGGTGCATTGTTTCAGTCTGTCAGCGACAGCGGGCCGTTGAACCTCGTGGATGCTTCTATACTGTACTTTTTTCTTTCAAGAGAGGTGGAACAATATCGCTCCCCACGGCGTGCAGTAGAAGAAAAACGGTTTCGGTGGCTGATCCATGACATACTTAAGTGCCCTCCTGGCATGCTCAGCCACTCGCTTTGAAGGTGGCTGGATTAAAACACTTTATTTTCTACTGACAACCGACCATATATACCCTCAAAAGGCACCAATAATTAACCTCGACGTGTGTTCCAAATTTATGCGAAAATAACACCCACGGTGAAAAATCTGATCTCAACGAACACGAGGCATATCATAAGCAAGGCTAGGATGTAGTCTGCGTTTTGAGAAGATGAAAGGGGAAACAGAAAAAGGAAAATTGAAAATTTACTGTTTCAAAAATTCAGATCCTCGAACGCTTAAACTTTAATACTAGTGAGGTTCGGGTGTTTTACATTGTGCTTACTGCCTCGGTTACGATTCACGACCGAAGCGAACGGCTCTTTTTTTCTTCTTTCTCAAGCAATAAGCCTCGTTTCCAGTGAGGTGGAAAACAGTTGCGCTTTCGTAAGTGCCGTTTAAAAACAGCGCAGCATTACGGTGGGGCATTAAAGCAAGACGTAACCATGGGGTCCGCAATAAAAGTTACGAGCGTGTTTCACTGTATAAAATGCCTTTTCGGTAATGTCCTAAGCCAGACGCTAACTCTGACAACATTGCCAAATAAACGTCGCGTAATGCTGCAGCGCATTTCAATGGGGTTACGCGCAGATCCACTGTAGAACCCATCGGTGCGCCAAGGAACCACCAGGCAGCTGTCGTCTCGTTTATTTTTTTGTACCGAATGTTTCCAGTGCCTTAACAATAAACTACAAAACACATACCTCAAGGAAAAAAATAAGAAACCCATTATAAAGCGCTCGCCTGGTGAGCATCTGGACACGCGGCATCGACGCAAGAAAGATCACAGAACAAAACTTCTTGCTCAATTCCCTAAAGCTTTCTTCCACTCACTGTGCGAACGGATTTCGGAATCAGAGACACTGCGCAAGGAGCCCCGAAAGTTAGCGGGAAAACAAACTTCGTGCCCGGGAGCGATGATTCCCTTTTGGTGTAACAGGCAAAAGTTATGCAACCGTCACGTCGATCTGAGCCGGGCTTTCTCGGTAAAGCCTAACCAGAGTGCCATCGTTTGAGAGCGTCGTATAGGGCCGGTGGTCGCAATATACGCTTGACTTCGGCGGATATTCTCTTGGATCCTGGAAAGAAACTCTCACAGTTCGAGAACACATTTTTTCCCCTCGTCGGCTGAAGTAAGAGAAGGCACGAGCTACTGAACCCAAAGATCACTTGTCGACATCTTTGAGGAGTTTCTTTTGTAAAATGTACAAGCAAATAATCGCAGAGATATGCTGTTTTTTTTTTTCGCAGTGTGTTAAAACTGTTAAAGTTCTGTGTTAGTTCAGGGCGTGGGAGCCCCGCTCAGAGAAAGTTAGAGAAAGATAGAAGGCGTCAGTGCAGACGGCTGCTTCGCTGGGGCCGCCGCACGGCGCAATCGATGTGCCCTGGCAGGCGCCGCCACAAGAGGAGCGAGTGCGGGAGAGAAAAATGTGCCCCGTTAAGAAGGACGCAGAGGCTGTTCTCGGTTAATTATTTTCACCTTCGAGCGCACCTTTTCTTCACCCGCCACGGTGGCCAGTGCTTAAGGCACAGGCTACTCAGTTACCGGGGTATGAACGGACCCGGCCGCGGCGGCCTGGTACCGATCGAGACGAAACAGAAAAGGCCATCATGTGTTGTGCGACGCCAGTGAACTCTAAACATATTTAGGTGGTCGACATTATTCCGGAGCCTTCCACTGTGGCTCATTTTTCTCTCTGATTTCACTTCCACCTTCATCTCTTCTCTCACGACGTAGTTGAGCCGCCGCGGTGGCTCAGTGGTTATGGTGCTCGGCTGCTGACCCGAAAGACGCGGGTTCGATCCCGGCCGCGGCGGTTGAATTTCTTTGGAGGAGAAATTCTAGAGGCCCGTGTACTGTGCGATGTCAGTGCACGTTAAAGAACCCCAGGTGGTCGAAATTTCCGGAGCCCTCCACTACGGTGTCTCTCATAGCCTTAGTCGCTTTGGGACGTTAAACCCCATAAACCTAAACCAAACCGACGTAGTTGAGGTGTCCTCGTACAAGTGAGAAAGTTAGTGCGCCATTTCTTTTCCTCAAGAACCACCAATTCATCTCTTACTTGGATGCAGGCAGCCTTCTTGGATCTTTTCATCCTGAAGGGGCATACCACCGGCTCTTTTATCTGGAAAAGGAGGGACGGAAGCACGCGTAAATGGCACAAGTCCGTCAACGTTCACTCGGCAACGAACGGGCAGCCGCACACCGGCTGTAGAATTCTTCCATCGCCTGTCGTTATCTGACCGCCTCATTTTATGTCGATTTCAATTTAGTGGCTCCTCGCCAGCTTAACGCATTTAAAATAGTACTTCATGCAGAATTCGAGCCTGCCTTCCCGAGATTAATGTAATTCGTCTGCAGTAAACGAGAGCAAAACAACATGGTAGAAGCTGCGATCACTACCCCATATTGTGACCAAGTATTGTTTGGCTACTAGTTAAGATACTAAGAAAAGATTTTTTAATCTTCTACGTCAGCCACCTTAATGCTGTAGACAAAATCATCTGCTACACCTTCATTTTCGAAAGCACTCGCAATGCTTAAGCTGTGTGTTTGTGATATCTTAATCCGTGGCAGAGAGACTGAGAGTGATGCATGATTCTCGGAGCAATTATGAGCGATGTCGAGTACGACACCTAAAGAGAAGACGCGAGACCGTGAATCCAGACGCGACTCGACGACAAGGCGAGGGGGGGGGGGGGGGGTGAGCAAAGGCGTGACCAGTTCCGGACGAAGCAGAAGACAACGGCCTATCCGCTTGTTTCTCTTTTTTTTTCTCCCTGCCGGTCCCCCGTTCTCTCTTTTTCCTCGCACGTCGCTGCCGCTGTCACTACGTCATCCGCCGCGGAGGGTAATCGCATTTTCATTGCCGTTATGGATGGCGCTGACAGCGGCCCCGGAAAAGAGGCCGCCACGGGTGGTCCATAAAAGCAGGATGAGCTACGCGTTGCTGCCTCAGACGCCGCCAGCGATGCTCGGCTGCCACACAGACAGCGGGGATAAAACAACAAAAGGGGCCGATGCCGCACACAGCGGCGAGAGATTCGACTTTTCTGTTGCCTCCACCAGTGTTCTGCTTTAGGACATTTGTGTGCCTACAACCGCGATTAGTTATATTTCTATTCGGCGTCTTACTGCCGCGAAAGATTCGTTATATATGTGGTAGCATACTAAGTTCTTATACGTAATATACCTAGTTCACTGGGGCGAATAGCAAGCGCTGGTAGTTTTACAAGAAAAGAAGAGAGGCCAGGGAAGACGTTCAGCACTAACCAAAACTATGCAGAGCCTGCAATTGGCTCCAGTATTAAGCAATCAACTAGCGCGAGCTCTAACGATACTAAGTTCGTTCGAAGTCCGGTGGGTAAGTTGCGAACAGCCCACAGTGGTAGGTGGGCCACCTGCCATTGGGTTTTGAAAGACGGCGTTCGTCATTTCCGCTCGCACAGACCCTCCTAATGCTATCCCCTTAAAAGAAAGCCAGTCATTGTTGTTGTTGTTGTTTGTGTTGTCGTTGTTTTTGTTGTCATCGTCGTCGTTGTTGTTGTCTCTGTTGTCGTCATTGTTGGTTGTAAAAGTAATGGCGCGTACCCGCTGCGGGGGATCGGCGAAGAGAGTCTCGGCAGTACATTACGAATACACGAAGTTTCTCTAAAGAAGCCTTCAAATGCTGTTTAGCCATGACTGTGAATCTCTATCATATATTCCAGTGAGGCACTTCACCTGCACTAAAGTTCTCTTGACGCTAGAGCAATTGGGTAGAAAGCAGGGATTAGCCTTATATTGATTAAAGAGCTGGCTTTCGATCTCAAACGTCGACTCCCTTCCGAAGTCAACTTTGAACCGATGCGAAATGTTTTATTGCCCTTGGACATGAGAGTACAAACTGGAGTTTATCGCGACTTTTGGAGCCCTTGGCATTGAGGCAAGTCACACCCTAGTTAATGCCTTTTTTGTGGAGATTGCTGGAGTTGTCACCTAAAACAACCATTCAAGGGATCTGGGGGTTGGAGTGCGGTGTATGAAGTGTTGGGTAAGGATACAAGGTTGAAGTGCGCCCCACATTGACAAGACGTCACTCATGACACTACTCTGCTGTCACCAGTCAGCGTGGTGCGTCGTTATTGTGGAATGCTGACGACGCCACAGAAACGGAATACGAGGCATCAGCAGCTGTCCCTGTAAAAGAGCATAACTGAGATTGGCTGCAGAAAGAATACAACAGATTGTAGCTACTTATAACGATCTATTCGACGTAAACGTAAAGGCTAAGGAAAAGGCCTGAAATCAAATTTAGTACAGACTGAAACGAAAATAATAGGATTAACAGTAAGAGACAGGAAGGTGGGTCAATGACCTAACGCGAGTTAACGATATCCTCGTCGAAATCAAGAAGAAATCGGCATGGGCAATACATGTAATGCAATAGCAAAATAACCGATGACGTTTCCGATAACGGAGGAACCCCAGGAGACCAATATAGCAGGAGGTGGCAGAAAGTCAGGCGGGCGGATCTGATTATGAAGTCGGCAGGGATAAGATGTGCGCAGCTGACACAGGACTGGGTCTATGGAGGCGCGTAGTAGAGATCTTTATCATGCATTTAAGTACGTAGGCTGATGATGACGATTATAATAATTGGTGGCTTAATGCCGGGATTTATCTTCACCTCTGGTCATCGTTTGCGCATGAATGCTGCGTCTTTGTCGAGTCCAACTGCGCGGCTCCTTCTCTGAACAGAGTATTATTTTCTCACTGGGGAGTGGTTCAGGTGTCGGCAGGCCGCGTTGCAACACCAAGGACCCAAGGTCAAGTAGATTGGACCCACCAACTCGCGCCTTAAATCGTCCATGGTTTGTACCCTCACTCCTTCCTCCTGGACCTTTGTTCCCCCTCTCTTCCTCTTCTCTCGAGGAATGGTGCAGATGTCCACGCAGAGTGGAAGAGTTTTTTTTTTTCCTTCTTAACTGCCTCCTCGTTTTTCTCTGCTGCAGATGGGCCCCAGACAAACTCCTACCTGTCAGCGTTATGCTAGATCTTAACTTTACGTAGTCCAACATTTCACCGGAAAAGCACTTTGCTTTCTAGTTATGACGTACCTGGATTAAAAGTGATGGAGAAACACTGCTCCTTTTCGTCCACCGCCACCCTTCCCTGGGTCCTGTGCGGGTTTCTGGCATCGCTTTTCACTAAGGCACATCAGTGCGTTGCTCGCCCGGCAAGCTCTAATACGATCATCTACCAGGTTGTAACGGAAGATTTATAGCCCGAGCAGCGAGTCATCTATGGGGAATTGCACTCACTTTATTATCTTCCATGGCATTCCCATAACACCGCATGTTCATGTACGAGCTGGTCCTAAAGAGGGTCAGCGATCTCCCCACTTCCGACACAAGATTCATTGCCTTCCTTCCTCAGCTCCCGTCGGCCCGCCTCGCTCGCGAATAGCGTGTCAATTGCTGCCACTGCATTCTATGGTTGCGAACAAGACAGCTAGAAAGGCGACGAAAACAAGCCCGGTTGAAGGATGGTGTAGACACCAGGGAAAATCTGCTGCCGATTGTACCAGCGTACTTTACTACATCATCCTGCAAAAACGTGCCGAGAGGTGACGGGGACCAGGAGCATCACGAGACCGGATAAGGCGTTTTATCTTGTGTCGCAGCTTCATCCTAAGTCCACGTACAAGCACGCTACTCACGCAGCTCCGCACAAGTGGTACGATTTAGTGATCCCCGCGGCAGACAGAGGAAACGCTAGACTAACGAGGAGCAATCCACTCCTCCATCTTCTAGTTCCGGTCGGAACCGCATTTCGCGGTGAGATACAGCGGCGCCGTCAGCTTCTTTCGCCCGTTTGGGCCCACTCTATTTTCTACCTTTTGTTTCCTCTCCTTTCTCTTCTTTTTGCACAGGCATTTCCCTTTGATGGGATACAGTGATGACGGCCCTCAGTAATGATGGGCCTTGCTATGGGTGCGTGGAAAGACGAGAGACTGCATTTGTTGCCGTCTTAATTGATGGTAGAAGTAGATGTCTGTGATTGCGCTCCTAGACTTCTCTAAGTGGGCTGTATGTGGCGTGGCCATAGCATTTACCCGCTGACACTCATCGATGCCGATGCTAAAAAAATTGTGTATAAATCTTGTAATTATAATCAAAGGCATGTTTCCCCTGCACTTCCATCCTCGCTTCAGGAAGGGGGACTTGAGCGGCACGAGGACGTGCTTGGTAATGTCTCCACCAGGCCAACCCCAGAAAGCCAAACCGACGACAGTTGCGGCATAAATATGTCTTACTGCTAGGTCTTCTCACTGCTGTTTCTTTTTATTTTCTACTAACACGGTGATGCCGCACGATTCAAGAAAGAGCTCACACTCTCCATCCTTCACAGAAGGCAGTACTTTTGTTCTAACCCTGCCTCGTCTCAATGTCCAGTGCCCGTCCCAGCATTCATGAGCCGCAATCGCTATCGGAATAATTCCGCACGATCTGAATGCAAAGAAATTCAAGATGGGCTCTCCAATGAAACCAAAGAAAGAAAGTTATGCTGCAATCACGCCAGACACCTAATGCAGACACCTAATGCAACGGTCTCTCTCAGACCACAACCAGTAAGTCTATATAATCAGTTCGTATACCATACTTTCCCCGTCTGTGTAAATAGCGAAAATCGCTGAGATCACCAAAGTCTTATCTATCGCTTCATCATTTGTAGATAATGAGGAAGAGTGCCGGTCTTTCCAACCTTTGCTTCGGCAAACACATCAGTGCCCTCAGTATCCTTTGAGAACACACACTGATATCCATACTGTCAGTCAATTGTTTCTTGGCCTTCTCGGTTAGGGAGGGAACACAAAAGCGAATGAGCTCTTCTGAAATAGATATGATGTCGCTCCTTCCTTTTATTTTGTGAGGCAACAACATTTGAACCCAGCACTAAAGCGCGAAACCGCTCACAAGCATGCGTGGGTCTCCGTACCAGCCACTTTTTACCGTCACTACCTTCACTCTCCACTCTTCAATCGTCCAGTGCCCCGTGGTTTCCTTTTTAATCTTACAACAGTTCGTGCTGTCCCTTGCTACATCACCCACATGCGCGACATTTCCAGCAAGCCTAGGCGCCCTCACTGCCCTCGATGTTGAGCCTAACGGACAATGCGCACTCTGTGAGGCAGTGCCAGCAGCAGACCAGACTATCGCGTCAACTCTTTAAGCTTCCATGCCACAGTCACCCACCCACCTAACTGTGATCTGTTGAATTCTTTCCTTGAGACACTGCAAGTTACACAGTGGACACCGCTTTTTTCAAAACATCCATTATCTGCAGCATTCAACAAAAGCTCTGGAGCTCTCTTTATTTTTCACGAATATTGAAATGTCTTCTCTATACTCTAAAAGCAATAAGGCTACTAAAAAGTCTGTTAGGTGCATTTAACACTAGCTTTGCACTAGGAGGGCCAGATCCAGGCAGCAGAGTCTCGCACGGGGGCTCGCAAAAATTTTTGCAAGCGGCACGGCCAATTTTTGTTAGGTCTGTCGTGTGTAAATTGTTTCTGGCGATCTTTTCTGTCGCGAAGAATGGCGGCTTAGACGGTACGTCAAAGCAACATTTGTGCCACGTGCGGTGGGTGAAAGGATGTGCTCGGTGAACTAATTCGCAGCATCGAAGCCACGGAATATCTCGCGATTATAATGAGAACTCGGGTAAGAGAAACTTCGACTCTTGAAAGCAAAAATGGTAGCTGGAAATATCAAGGTTATTTTCTCATACTTAAAATGTTTGTCAGTATCTCAAACTGTTGAAGCACGCTCATATGGGCACACCCTCGAAGTGGGACAAATGCTCTCCATTCAGTAACCAGCCAAAACCAGTCGGAATCTATTGCAAGAAGATGTAATTTTAGACGCGTTGGTGTTGCATTTTTTGAGGTGTCGTTCGAGCATGCGCCGATGAGGACGCGGGGAGACATAGACAAGACAAGCGCTCAATTCCAACTGATAATTTATTTACACTGATGAAAGTATATACGCCTTCCTTTATGATATAATCTAACCAAAATTCCGAAATGTTTCCAAGTGCGGCCACTTGATGCTGTTATTTGGGTTGGATGTCTCCATAAAGAGAGTCAGCAATATATACTTGTATCATCGTCAATAAATGAACCGGTAGAGATGAGCGCTTGCGTGGGCTATGTTTTTCCTTTTCACGAACTGTGTGAGCTCACACGTGGTCTGAACAAATACAGTGTTTTAATAGGTGTGCCTCCTCAGTAAGCAACGTATTCTCCCTTGATGACGTATTCTCCCACTTAATGACGACTGACTCACCGACGAAAGCAAATAGCTGAGCGCAAAAGGCATCCACACCGACACATCCAGAATCTGCGCGCCTCTTACGCCATAACACGTTCGTCACGTTCCGTGGAAGCATACATCTGAACGCGGTGGGAAAACTCTCTTCTCGTATGCAGTCCCACATTATTATGTTCGACGGCGTCTGTAAACCGCGCTATCCCCCTCATTCGCGAGAGTTCCAGAAACGAATACGTGCTGCCTTCCTCCTTTCTCTCTGCAACACTGACAAGAGCTACGGCCTGGCAGCGAAGCTTGCTTGCGCTGATACAAGATGCGTTCACCGTTATGACACCGCGTGCTCACGGACAAGGAATGCCTCTGGCTCCAATAATACGACACAGGGGTTGAGGGGAAGAAGGGGGCGGTTCATGAATACGGAAACGGGGCTGCCTTACTGCTGGGCCGCGGTCGTAGAGGCAGAGAGAGAGGGAGAGGGGCTACGCCGTCGCTCGTGCGTGCGCCGAGCCGTCGGCTCATCGGCCTTGCACCGCAAACACCCGCCCACGACAGGGAGTGTAAGGAGCGGCGAACTTAGTGACGACCGTGGGGTGTTCCGGACGTGACCGAGGACGATAAATGGACGCGCCCAGAATCAAGAGGAGCGGGAGCTGAACTTGTTGCGTTTATATGCTCTGAGGAGCCACAGCAGCAGCAGCGGTGGCAGTGCTGACGCTTTTCCTAGTTTTGTATGTCATCACGGAGGACAACGGTAGCTAGGATCATCCGGCATCGCCTTCCAATGAGTTTTCTTAAATTTAATTTTGCCTCAACTTTTTCCTTCCGCTGCTTTGTAGCTGTCGTCATCTATCCTCCGGCGGAAAACTACAGCTAGATATGCAGTATAAATTTATAAACAAACTGTTGTTTGATCTCATAAACTTACACTCGTGAAAATGCTCCTAATCAATGATGTAAATGACTACTTATTCTGTTTCATTTCTTGAAGTGCCCATGGTAATTTCGCCATTGTAATTCGTTTGTGCTAATTTATATCTTTCATCACTGTTATATGTGTCACGCTGTGTTGCTGTCAGGTGCACCAGATGGGGACGGGCCTCGTCAGGCTTACTATACCTTTTGTCCTCCCCCTCAAGTATGTGCACATGCTTGGAATTAAAACTTCCTTCCTTCCTTCCTTCCTTCCTTCCTTCCTTCCTTCCTTCCTTCCTTCCTTCCTTCCTTCCTTCCTTCCTTCCTTCCTTCCTTCCTTCCTTCCTTCCTTCCTTCCTTTCTTTCTTTCTTTCTTTCTTTCTTTCTTTCTTTCTTTCTTCCTTCCTTCCTTCCTTCCTTCTTTCCTTTCTTCCTTCCTTCCTTCCTTCCTTCCTTCTGTAGAGGTCATAAATTTCCACCCAATCGCGCACGTGATGGCACCGACGCATCGTGGATTCCGCGGGTTTTCGAAGACTTAGCACCATCATCTTAATTTCATCATTAATAGTGGAGATCAAAGCTTCCGCTGGCTGAAATTCAAAATTTCTCTGACCATAGCAAATGAAAACGAGGCGATAAGCCAGGCGATAAGAGGGAAAAACTTTAGGGTTCATTTTCTGAGCTGTCATATTTTCTTCGATTGCTCTTTCACTCTTCAATCCCATCATCTTTTTTACCCAGTGCAGGGCAGTAGCCAACTGGAGCGCCCTTATGGTTCACATCCCTGCCATCGCTCCTCCACTTAAAGTCTTCCTCTCTATCACTAGCCCGGTCGGCAGTTCCTAACTAATTATAACAGAATAATTCTGTTTTTTGAAGCATAAATGCTGAGGCTTCCAGGAGTGAAATAAAACTCCCGATTTTCCTATGTGCACGTGCAATAACTTTTTCAAGTTATTTTCGTTAGAAACATTTTCATATAAGCACGCATGCAGGAGTTTTGCCTTCATTTTTGTAAAGAACATGCTGAACGCATAAAGTTTCTTACTATTACCTAGAGGGAAAGCTGGCAGCCCGTCTATGGGAGTTTGCATGACGACCCCTCGAGACCACTTCAGCCACCATGGGCGCTCAAAGCATCATGGGGCGGTGAGCTACTTGTTGCGGAACTGCAACTTTTGGCCAAAAGATAATAGAAAAATAAAGCTGTTTGATAACTACAAACGTCCTAATATTCAATCTCTTGTCTAATGATTGCAATAAACGAGCAACAAAGTGTTTAAGTGCAAAGTTTGCCCAAAATAAGAGACGACTCGCTCTCCTATTGGCCTAGTAATGAACACTATAAAAACTAATCTTTCGTAATTAACAGGCGCACTTTTAAAAGTAAATATGTTTTCAAAAAAAATGTTGCTTAAACCCTATAAGAGGTTTTTAATGGGATTTCAGAAAATTGAAACCTTTTATTGGCGTCGTGTGTCTAAGCGTTTTCACTACTATGGGTTTTGCACACTGCGTCCGTGCGAAAGTCGTCTGCGCACACACGAACAACGTTTTCGGAATGAAACGTCTTAGTAGTGCCACTCTGTGTTCCCGAAAAACTACGACTGTTCCGCAACAAGTAGCTCACCGCCCCATGATGCTTTGAGCGTCCATGGTGGCTGAAGTGCAGCGCCGCCAGCTTTCCCTCTAGGTAATAGTAAGAAACTCTATGGCTGAACGTGATGATAGTGAATTTTATTGGCGCAAGGACTTCTGCGGCCAAAGAGCGCCATGGCACAAAAGTATTTTCTTCTACTCACGGTGGGGTCAAAGACCCAATTTCCAAGCAGATCACCCGAACCAATCGTTTCATGGCACAGGACACGGCTTTGTGAACATGCCGACGAAAAAAACCTATGCACTTTCTCTATAACAGTTGAACATCCCTGGGATTACTTTACGAGGATGTTAATTGTAATTACTCAGCAACCGTAAATGATAACCAAAAATAGAACGCGCTTACGAGTAGCGTGCGAAATTACATATCTGTCTCAAATTTGGCTACATTTCGTCCATAAAAAACAAAAATAGTTTTTATTGCCGGGTTCCCCAATCGTTAACTCTCGCAACTTAGGTTGTGTATCACGATTAGTATTCTGCAATTATATCATCGCCAGATAGGCCTTCGCAGTAAAGAAGTCGTTTTGTGAGTTAATGTGTAATAATAGACAAATAAATAACGGATTAAGCGGATAATTATAGGGAAATAAAATTCTCAGTATGAAATACACATGGAGCTAACAGTACCCAAAACCAAGAAAAGCGTGGGTGAATTCTCTTGATATAAATTTGTCGTGTTTATTACACAGAAATTAACAAAACCAAGAAAAGCATGGGCGAATTCTCTTACTATAAGTTTGTCGTGTGTATTACTCAGAAATTAGCACTTTAAATGTATCATGCCTGAAATATATTTTATTAGAAAGTGCAAAACTAAGAATTAAATAAACAACCACAACAAGTTGCTGGTGCAGCCTTGAGCTATTAGGCCTCCTTCTGTATTTTCACTCATGTAGCAAGTTTTGATGTAAAAAATAAATTTTGATTTGATATAAAAATATGACTCCAGTAGGATCCCAACACACGACCACGTATATCACGTACTATGCTCTTAACTGAGCCCCAGCGGCGTCTGTCGAACTTTTCACTCTCGGAGGTGTTTATGTTGCTTGTAACCTAACCTTGAGAATGTTCAACAACAGCATCCTCGTCCATAACGATGAATATAGAACATCCAACATTACCACAAGTGCCACATGAAACATGATTAAACCGTGAGGGCGGCAGCTGCGTGAGAACCCTCACAGAGATACTAGAACCGAGGCTCTGGTTAAGCTAGTGAGTGGATAATAGTGGGGGAACAGAGCGGAATAACAACGCGACATCTTAACAGTAGCAGAGGAATAAAGCTGCGTTTGTAGCAGGTCTATCGCTGCATTTAGTGTGGCGCCTTTTAAATTTCTCATCTCAATTCCAGTCGCACACTTTTCGCAGCAATATGCAAATATAGTCCATTATTTTTTTTTCACAACCCATCAAATGCACATAAAGGATACCACAAGTTTAGTACAACGTTTAGCTGCTTTGTACATTGCCGAGTTTTGTACCATAGTGAACTTAACGCCTCCGGCGTCAAGTGCCACTGTCCTCTTCAACTCTGTGAAACCAAACCAGGCGTCTTTCAAAATGCGCGCGATGTTGCAGTGAATTTTCTCGAATTTCTCTCTCTGGCTTGGAGCGCACAACACAGGTGTCTGTGGCTCTATTCTCAAGCTGCGGTGGCTCAGTGGTTATGGTGCTCGGCTGCGGACCCGAAAGACGCGGGTTCGATCCCAGCCGTGGCGGCTGAATTTCTTTGGAGGAGAAATTGTAGAGGCCCGCGTACTGTGTGATGTTAGTGCACGTTTAAGAACCCCAGGTGGTCGAAATTTCCGGAGCCCTTCACTAGGGCGTCTCTCATAGCCTGAGTCGCTTTGGGACGTTAAACCCCATAAACCAAAACCAAACCAAATCAAGAACCTGAGAAAAAGTGCGCTACTTCGTTGTCTTTCCGCTCCTCCCGTTTTATAATCTTTATTCACTTACTTATTTTTTTCTCCACAACTTGCATGTTTTTGTCTAGCACGAAGCAGCCTGTGCCGCGCCCTGAAAGAAAAACAACCACGTTCACCCATTTTCGCACCGCTGCCCCCGTCAGAACCAGACTCTCGCCTTGGAAAATTCCACTTGAGCGCCCTCTCTACCGCGGCACTTGAAGTAGCCTCGCTACCACGGGACAGTTCCGTGACACCCATCATTCAACCACATACTCCGACAATTCCTTACCTTGCTCACTTTTTAAACATTTGTTCTTTTTTATCCTGTCTTCTAGCGCTTTCTTTCAATTTCTGCTCTGTGAAGTTATTCCGCGAAAACAGATCGCGCGATCGTCGTTTTCAAGCGCCTACCTCGTTTTCAGCAAAGTAACCCCATTTATACAACGGTGCACCCTTCACAGGAGAGGTGTGGTTTTCTGGTAAGTTCAAGGTAAAATTTCCAAGACGATCCCATTCAACTTGTACTCCACGATATTTCCATCTTTTTTAACCAGGGGACTAAGTGAGACCCTACCCAGAGTTCTTAGTTTGTGTGGTGGAGAAATGGAAAGGAACATAACAGAATTAATTAACAATAAGATACCGGACACAGCCTGACTGGGGCCACTCTATGAAAGCGAACAGGACTCAAATCTACTATTTTGCTCTTGAGTAACATTGCCATACTAGGTAAAATTTCACCAAGCTGCTATGTCTCATTTATGAATACAAATATATTCTACATGAATACTGCAATGTTCCAAAACAAATATTCGCGTAATTTAATATTTGCTTGCAAATATTCATATGCGAGTCTTGATATTTGTAATCGATAATCACTAAAACCAACATTAGCAAGTGCTTGCTTCTTCTTTCGCAAGGCACAAAATTCTTTGGAACAAAAAGTAACACTAATTAAAATGTCTTGCTAAATTACTTTCGTTGGCGGGGATGCTGCCTTTTCCCACATTTGAGTTTGCTATTAAGGATGGAGAATGTTCAACGCCCTTCATTATTCGTTTGTTCAAGACTGGGAAGCATAGGGCTGGTCGTGAGAAGTGAGGCTCACCAACATAACACTAGCTTTGAATGTAGATTGAAGTAAGAACTTTCCATCCGAAACTGTAGCATTGAAGGCATTTCATGCATTAGGTTGGGAACGTATACCTGAATTTTTAGTCAGACTAAATTCGTTGTCTGGTGTCGCTGCAGACTTTTAGATGCACTGAGAGATGTGTATGTTCCTCAAGATTTATTTGTGGTACTTTGCATATTTAGAAGGAAGGGTAGTTGTTCTAGTAAATAACCGTTTGACACATTCCTTTAAAGTACTAACAAACAATCGGGTTGAGGTAGGCCGAAAACATTGATAAGTTTTATGCCTCCGCCAGTGCCACTCGATATAACAGACTGAGCTCAATTGCAATTAAAAAAATATACTGGCATTAACCGGACTGAACATTGTTCTCCATACGAGGACGACAAGAGAACAGCTTTTCGATAACCTTAGATCCCCATCCACAGCTAGCATCATCGAAGTCGACACACAATAGATATGAACGCGAGCACAATACGTGATGTCGCATATCCTCTTCCGCTGAACAGCTCAGCCAGAAACAGAGCAAATGTGTGGTAGAAAGGTCATCCGTTCCTTTTTAGAGAATAAAAGATTTTATCGCAATTTACAGAAGGCCTTCTTAGCTGAGAAAGTGACGCATGTGAGTGGTATGAAGCGAACACTTCAATAATATGTCGCAGTCTGATAGTTCGTTTTATTAAATATTCAATAATACCAGTGCCTTCCACCCCGTGCCAGTCGTTTATTTTTATTCCAATCACCAAGCTGGTCGTCATGAAAGGTGCAAACTTTCAAAGCACCAAAATAAAAGTACTGTGGCAAATAAAAGCGTGCCTTTAAGAAAATTTGATACTCAAACCGGGATTCAAAGTTAGCTAAACGTATTTGCCCACAATTGTAATATTATATTTTCTCTACTTCTCAGTGTTTTTATTTTCTTCTTGTGGCTGCTGGGCAATGCATATACTGTTAGTTGGGGCGTTATTCCGCTAGCCTGTCGAGGAACTACGAGTTCACCAACACTGGACTTTGTTGTCAAAGTCCCTCGCTTTCTTTTTCCTCAGGCATTCTTTTTTTTCTTCGGCCTTTCCTTATCATTCTTTCCTTCTTTCTCTCCGTCTTCATTCCTTCTTAAGCCTGTCAGCGCCCGTATATATTCATCTCTTTTTATTATTTGAGGAATTTTCGAACACACCAAGGAAATCGATGTAAGAGTTCAATAGATACAACTTGAGACGCCAATGGCATGATGACGCCAGGCCTGGCGCCATGAAGCCCTTGTACATGATATGCAAATACGTTATTTGCTTCTGTAAGATATGCGAACACAAACGAAAAAAATGGAATCTTGGTTTGTGCCTTTTTTATCTCTTATTGACAGGATGGCAGCAGTACCAGCCTAAAGAAAGTTATTCAGAGTAAAATTACAAGATAGGCGATCGATGGAGAGACGCCTGACACCTCCCATTGATTTCTACTCGGATTGAGTTCCCACGAGTAATCACGTGATTCCAGGTTATGCTTGCGTTTTGTTTTAGATTACTTTCATGCATATTTTATGTCAAGAGTGATCCCAAACAAAGAAACAGTAGGCTGGGCATTCAATAGCCTGTCGTTCGTTTATTTTCTTTTTTGACCTCTGCAAACAAACCCGCCCTCGGATGTCCGAACCCCCCAGAGAAATCCGGCGTGCTGTCAATAACTGTCAACCATGTAAAAAGTGCCGCAAAAGGAGAGCAGAGAGTAAGCGCACAACTTAAAGCACATTGCTCAAGACTCTACCTTCAGTTGCAGGGACAAACAAGACCGTTGAAAAATGTCGAACCTCTCGGCGGGCTTTAAATGGGAAAAACAAACAGTGCTCTTTACGGAACTACATCCCTCTGTGTTGACGAAAAACAGTTTTACAACAGAGACGCGTGTACGCCATGCATTGCGCCATTGTTAGCTTTTTACCAAGCACGGCATTCTTGGTTCCTGTAACTTGCTCCAGAAGTGTGAAAAAAAAATGCACCAGTGAAAGAAATTGATTAGTAGTGAAATTGAAGTACTGTTGGCGCTAGAGAAACATATTCATCTGTACATTCATCCTTACCTTGCTAAATACGCCAGCAAATTAAATACTTAACGCTTACACTACGCAGGGCGCGTTAAAAGTTGTGTATGGCAAAGTGATCGGGCGCCTCAAGAAGATTTGCGTCTTGTTCTTTAAGGCCTAAATTTTTTTTATTTCTTTCCGGATTTGACGCAGATACGTGGAATATAAAATTTTCGCGGCACGTGCAATGAAAAATGTTAGTAGATATGATTTTCATGAAAAGGTGTTCTTGCTGAACTACCGTGTCTAAACTATGAGAGAAGCCAACAGCCACAGAAACCAAGAGACGCAGGGGATTTTTTATTAATTTTATTTATTTTGTGCTGTTGTTAGATTTAGAATATTACTGAATATGTTATCGCTTAAAGGTAATTGATTAGAAAAGCGGAAAAAAAAGCAACCACATGCCGCCGGTGGGATCCGAACCCACGACCTCCGAATTACGTTTGTCGTAATTATGTTTGTCGTAACGGTTCCCGACCTTAAATTTCCCACTGCAGGAGTCCAAGATGAATTGTTGGACTAGCTGGTTATACATGCTTTATTTCCCACGGCCTCGGACAAACATGATATAGCTGCGCTGTTGTAAAACAGCGCAGTTCATGTCGTGATTGTTCATGTGCGTAATGTTCATGATCATGTTTGTTCATGTGCTGTTGCACAATCAACCATGTGCAAACAACCTACACATTTACAGTTATTCAACAGCGCAGTTGTGTCGTCTGCTGCTTTATTTTATGTCCACGTTCGCGTGCTGTTGTGGAAAGGTATACACTTCTCTGCGAATTCTTTCAGATTCCATATTTTGGGCCCGCCGAAAGAAGGTTAGGTTGTTGAATTTGCTTAGACGTATCTTGCGCAAAGCTCTACGAAGAAAGTTTATTTCTCATACATAACACTGGTTTTAGGGCCTGTGCTACATGGGAGCGTCGTTTTCTAACATTATCGGCAAAGATATCATTGATTCAAAGTCTCGTGTGCGTATCGTAACAGTAAAGTTCCACAGGTTCTTCCGTCTTCCTTGCACCCGAGGTGCACCGCCAGAGACGGTTTCTTCCAAATTGAAGACTTGAAGACACAGGGATAAAAATAGGCAATAACTGAGGTTTATGTACAGATATTTACAGCGTACAGAAGTTTAGACACTCGAGACAAATTAAACGGCAAAAGGACAAACAACAACAAAAAGGTGGATCTGGCTAATACTAGGGGAGGCCCCTACTCGGCGTTGCCGAAGATGCGTTGCATCTCACCTTTCTCCCTGCCTTGTCTTCTTCCAGCGCCGTCTTCCGATGGCCGCAGGATCCTGTCGACTGCGCCAGTAAAGTTTCACAGGTTCTTTATCTCTCCTTGCACCAGCGGTGCCCCGCCAGAGGCGGTTGGTTTCAACTCGAAGACTGAAGCTCTTCGCACCAGGGGTGCCCGTCAGAGACGGTCTCAAGATGTGTTGACACGCAGGGATAAAGAAAAGGCAATAACTGAGGTTTATGTACAGATATTTACAGCGTACAGAAGTTTAGACACCCGAGACAAATTAACGGCACAAGGACAAACAACAAAAAGGGCGGAACTGGCTAATACTAGGGGAAGCCCCTACTCGGCGTTGCCGAAGATGCGTTGCATCTGACCTTAGCGCAGAACCCCCTCAGCTGTCCTACCGGCTCGAACACAGGGACGTGAACAATGCGACCAAGGAAACTCACGGTTTCGATGCGTCGATCCGCATTGCCAGCTCCTTGGCGTCGGAGTACACCGCCACTTTCACCGGACGCTGCGATGAACTGCCGTACGCCGCTGGTCCTGTGCCCACAGTCGTCACTTGCTGCGACCCGCCGGTGACCGTCGAGTTGTCGACGCGTTTTTATCCTTGACCGGACGCAGTCTCGCGTCGCTGTACTACTGCCGTGGTCCTTGCGTCCTTGCCGCCGTCTCTCCGCAGGTCCTTTTTCGAACGCTGCTGTTGCCTGGCCGTCGCCTTTATCCCTGCCGTCAGTCTTTTCCTGCGCCGTCTTCCGATGGCCGCAGGATCCTGTCGGCTGCGCCAGTAAATTTTCACAGGTTCTTTCACTCTCCTTGCACCAGGGGTGCACCGCCAGAGACGGTTTATCTAACTCGAAGACTGAAGCTCTTCGCACCAGCGGTGCCCCGTCAGAGACGGTCTCTCGATGATTCGAGACGCAGGGATAAAGGGAAAATTGCTGTACATAAACTGTACAAAAGTTTTCCCTTTATCCCTGCGTCTCGAATCATCGAGAGACCGTCTCTGACGGGGCACCGCTGGTGCGAAGAGCTTCAGTCTTCTAGTTAGATAAACCGTCTCTGGCGGTGCACCCCTGGTGCAAGGAGAGTGAAAGAACCTGTGAAAATTTACTGTAACAAAAGTACTTTTCTGAACTAGAGTCTGCTTGAGGGGTAAAATGTCGTTTCTCAGTATTGCCCAGAGGCAAAATGGGTGTCAGTGTCTATGCGAGAGAGAGAGAGAGACTCTTTAATGAAGAGCAGAGAATTTAGCCGGCGTTTAAAAATCGCTGGCATGCTACTCTGCGTAGGGAGGGGAATTTGGGAGATAAAAACAGAAGGAGAGCAGAGTGGAAGACGTAAAAAAAAAACGAAGATAAAATGCGGCCATGAAATGGGTACTAAGGATGCAATGGCAAGTATTGATGTAACCTATGGAGTGATGGAGTGCATAGTCCGTCAAATGGGCTGACGAAGTTCACTGCATGAAGAATGCATGAAGGTGACGTGCAAGTGAATTTAAAGCTTATCGAGATGTCCAATGTCTTTTAAATATGTGAATAGAAAAGTCATTGCAAATCTCTGTTGCCTAAGGCAGGCTAAGGGACCTAAAACTTTGTCCATTGTAAGCGGCACTGAGCAGAGCTTCTGCATGCAATGTTCATATTACGCACGCTCGTTAGCATATGCAGGGCACTCAAGCAAGATATGCTAGCTTCTTAAAGAGCTCGGATCGACTGTGGGCTTTTCACTTCATCAATGGATTTAACGCATGTTAGGACGGCTTGCAAAGCTTTGCAGCATTTCGTGGAGGTTTGTCTCGAGAAGAATATTCATGAAAAAAAAGTAAAAATTAGTTTTCGAGGTAGGTAATTGTCTCACGTCTCGGTGGACACCCGAATCGCGTCGTGCTGGAAGGGAGGAAGGTGGGAGTGAAAGGAGAAAGAGGGGCTGTAGTGGAGGTCTCCGGAACAATTTCGACCACCTGGGGATCTTTAACGTGCTGACATCGCACAGCACACGGGTGCCTTTGAGTTTCGCCTGTATGGAAACGCGGCCGCCGCGCCAGGGTTCGAACCCGCAGAACTGCAGCTCATTAGTCGAGCGCCCTCACAGCTGAGCCACCATGCTTAATTCATGTTTTAATCCCATCAATAGCCGAGCCAAATACGAAACCTAATTTGCCCGACACTCCTGTGGCTCTCCGTGGTGAATGAACTAACTCGGCGCCTCTTTGAACAGCTCTAAGGTAATAATAAGAAACTCTATGGGGAAATGATTTAGTATTTCGAAGCAGTCCCCCTAGCGATTCGAATGCGAACTACGTTCGAGCTTTTGTTCACGCAGAGAGGCCTTCCACCGCTAATACGCATGTTTTCCGGTGAAGGAAGAACAAAGCAGCCGTAGGTGCATGCTTTTTTTTCTGTAGGATTCCGAGAAGTGCAGACTAAATACGATCCGCGCTTATCCAAGCACGTTCGTGTGGTGATCGCTACGGCAAAAATTAAACAGCCACGAATTTTCGAAAGCACCCGACTAGGCGACTCTGCCGCAGACGGGTTGACGGAGGTTACGCTCAGCGTGGCGCCTCGCCATTGCTCCCACAATAGTACAGCCGACTTTGCAGGAGACGTAAAACACTGATGGAGTACTTCACAAACATATTTTTTCACGAATTTCAAGAAGCAGCAATGGCAAGTCTCTGGTTGCTGTCCTTGCCTCCCCGGGTGTTAAATTATTGGGCGCTTCATACACAGGGACGTTGGTGTTTTTATCCCCCTCTCGCGGTATCCTTCGTACTTGCAGCGCCGCGTAGGGGTCGTTCAGCTTACACCGTAAGTTCGACACCGTGCATCGCCGTGCGCGGCGGTGGGTGGAAGTCGAACGTCCACTAAGTGTGGCGAGGAAAGGAGCCTACTTTTATTTCACGCGAAAGCATTTCTAGTCTATGTCCCGTCCGCAAAACTTGTCCGGAAAACTTGTCCACAGCAGTTAAGACGTTCTCAGAAGAGGAAGCACCAAACCAGTGGTTGTAATCGAAAGAGGATTATGTTAGCATGCTGCAGAAAATGAATTCTATTCATAGGTACAGCAGTTAATTAACCAGAAGTAGAAATATAAAAAAAATGTCGAAATAGCGAGGACGTCGACAAAGTGAGTGGGCGGGAAAACAGCCGTAGACGGCATAATAGTGGAAAAATAGGCAAAAGAGTGAAAATGAAGTTTGAAGGGAATTAAAATGTATTTCATAAGTGATAATTATTCGAACAAAAAGTTCCATTGGCATAGATTAATCAGATCATTAATTATAAGCAAAAACTATTGGACGGTTGAATAGGCTGGAGGGGGATATAGACCAGATTTTTGAGCCTCTCCCGGGCGCGGCCATTTTGCACCGACTGGCGCGCCGCGGTGCGGGCGTTTCTTTGGGGACTGCGGGGCTGCGGCAGTTCCGCGGCCGCGCCTGCATATAACCGCGCTTCGGGCGCTAGAAAAACATTGTCGAGCATACTTCCGCTGCGTGGCTGTGTTGCAGGAAGTATTTACGTTATCAAAGCGATAACATTGACGCGTTTTAATGACATTTAGTTTGACATTCAGGTTAATTGTGCCGGCGCTTAGAACGCGCTCGTGCTTATATCGAATTCCGTCTTGGTGCTCCACCGCAAAGAAACTTTTTATTCAATATCAAGAATTAGGTGTGCGGCTAGTATGCAGTTCCAATTCCCATGCACTCTTATTTCTTCCTGCCGGCCGGCCATAAGGCCCCCCCCTCCACAAACAGGGATTTCTTGTCCCCGCGCCAGTTTATCAACAAATTACCGCTGTGAGCTCAACTGAGTCGCAGCGCCAACAGAAAACAAATTTTGTCATGGTTTATGCAACCTTGTGCATAAAAACGTACTTTCGCTTAATTTATAAAAGCTTGAATAGATATGAGCAGCTAATCCAGCTTTCACTAATTCTGAGGTCCGAAGTCGCGTTATGTTATTCAGGAGCTCTCGCCGCGTGTGAGAGCGTTGCGTAGGCGTTTGGCTAAGTGTGGAAAATGTAATGAAATCGCGCATATTTTCCTATGAATAATGTAGATACCGCACCGCTGCGGTGGCTCAGTGGTTACGGCTCTCTGCTCTGGCCCAAAAGACGCGGGTTCGATCCCGGCCGCGGCGGCCGAATTTCGAAGGAGGCGAAATTCTAGAGGCCCGTGTACTGTGCGATGTCAGTGCACGTTAAAGAACCCCAGGTGGTCGAAATATCCGGAGCCCTTCACTACGGCGTCCCTCATAGCCTGAGTCGCTTTGGAACGTAAAACCTTAATAAACCAAACCAAGCTAAGGTAGATACCAACAGCAGAAAGATACTATAGATAAACCTTTACCCCCCAGATACCTCTGACATGTGTGCGGAAAAAGCAGCTGGATTCGGTAGCGGTCGTGCTTACAATCCTGTGCATGAAATGTGTTTAATGGGAACAAGAGCAAGCTCAGCGCAAGGATGCCGAACACGTACTAGCGATCGAAAACACGCGCTCCGTCGGGACTACCTTCAGTCTGCAGCTCGCCTATCCAGTTACTATTTCACTGAGTCAAATCAATAGATCTATATTCTGATGCATAAAATTATCATAGATGATATCGCACGTAAAAGGCGACAACAAACGACACGACAGCGCAGAAATCTGCTTCGAAGTGCCGGTTTCCAGTCCGTACACTACCTGGTCGACTACTCTCGGATGTCACGTTAACGAGTAACTGCGCACAAGATAACCGCAGCACTGTCTGGAAGAGGGCAAATGTGAGTAGTGACGCACAGCACACACCCTCATACGTTAGCTGATGGAGCACAAAACGGCAGAAGCGAACACGTAAACATGCGTTCTATGCGCGGCGCCGGCGCGACCCGCAGTCCCTCGGGCCGCGCGCGCCGACAGATGGCGACTGGCGTCGAGAGTAGGCGCGCGTCCGCAGCCTGCGTGCGAGGGTAAAAAAATCTGGTCTATAGTAAGTGGACGGGAGAGAAACCGCGGCGCCAAATTTGAAAAACCAGAATGGTTGATTGAGGTAAAAGAAGGTGTAATCCGAGTAAATAAATCGACCCTTAATTAAAGCATACTATAAGTACGCTAATTTTGTTGTTAAATTAACTAAGAAACAAAAAGAAAAGGATAAAGGGAAGCAAAGAGAGGTCACCAGTGCCGAGGAGGCGGCAATGCTTTCGCATTCTCCCAATGCGAATTGCCTCAGTGATCTCTACTTTTTCGCTCCTCCTAGTATACATGACCCGCAAAGACAACACATAATCACGTGACTCCTGCGTCTACAGATTGGCTTCTGCCTACTGCGGCAGGCCGCACGTGGTAAGGAGCTCAAAGCACAGCACCGACAGCAAATGAGAATCCAAAGTAGTGACTGGTGCTCTTCGAAGAGGACATTTTTAAAGTACATTGAACGCTTGACAAGACGAAATAACCAACCTCAAGCATTCGTCGTGTTTGTAAAGTGACCTCTTTCATGCAACAAATAGGAAATCCTATTCGCGAAGTAGTCAGAAGCTGCCGAAACTTTTTCGCTGGTCACTGGACTCCAGACATTTAACGAAGCGCGCAGAGGCTTTTGAAACATTTTTGCTGCTAGCCCTTACGGTCGTTCACTGTCATCGTTTCAATCGCTTATGCTCCTTTCCTATTCTTTTCATTCTTTTTAATGTTCTTTTCTCTTTCACTGCACTGAGTGCATCGCTGTAAAACGCCTATTGGTGTTAGTGGTGGACACCTAACAATAAACGAACGGACAAATAAAAGCGTTAAAAGAAAAAATACACACCTTGATGGCGGATAATGTATAGTACCTATTGAACGCTTTCTTTCAGCACCCACTCACCGAATGAGCCGTGACTGGCAAATAAATCCCATGTAAACGGTACCACGTTTCATGCGGAAAGAAAATCCGCCCACAGGGAGCTGCCATCGCATTTTACGCTTGTATTTGAAGATAGTGTAGAGCGGTTTATTGGCACGTTGAAGCGCCCGCGACGAAGACCCTGGCGCCAGAAGTCTAGGAACCAGCCAGGCGAGGGACCGGCACACAAGCGGCAGTTCTCCAGCACGAGCCTTCTACAGGCGGCGCTAGCGCTTCGTCGTCGTTGGTGGCGGTGCTGTATCATCTTCTTTTTTTATTATTCGAGCTGTTTGTCAGTAGCATCTTCTTCATTCCAATAGAAACAATGGACGGCTTTTAGAGCTGTTAGTGCTGTTAGTTTTATTCTAGCCTTTTCATTCATAGTGTTCTCGAAATTACAATGCTCATACTTCCTTAATTCATTCGTGATTTCGATTTCGCTCAAGTTTCATGCAATTCATGGGTGTTCCCAAAGCTTAAGTTGTTTGCAGCATTCGGTCCAAACCATGTATTCTACTACACAGCTGATGACAAACTAACGTATTATATTGAGGCTATTTTCACCTGCGCTTGTTCATTCTCCTTCTTCATCTTCTTCTTTTCCTTTGTTCACTGCCCACGTGTCCATGTTTCAAATCAGTACATTCTTATAAACACCTAAGTAATATTTAGTGTTACCCTGGTTAGGAAGGACCTAGATTACTCACTCTTCGTGAGCTTAGCTCTAAGAGGGAGGCGAAAGTGAGTCCGCGATAAAATGGCTGGCAAGGCCTAGAATGCAGCTTTGCGTCGAATAGAGAAAAAGCCAAAAGAAGAGGATCCCTCTCCTCAGCTTCTGCCGACATTTTTCTCATTTTACTGAGACAGCATTGTGGACCCCTTTCGCCAAAATCTCTGAGACGGGTGCCATTACGCTTGGCGAGAAAGTACACCACTAGCGTGATCTGTTATGGCATCTGCGTGACGAAAGCGTGTGTTCCTAGCGGGCTACGCCATTAATTATGGGCAGACCTCGGCATCGAACAGCTGGAAGTTTTCTTCGGTGGTGCCGCTTGGTGTAGAAAGACGGTTTTCCATCAGTTAGTGACGGACGTCTACAACGGGTTCTGCAACGTGGGCGGCAGTAGTGCCGGGTCGAATGTCACCGCACACATCGCGTTTGTCACCACTTGTGAAGCCACCCTCACAATGAATGGAGGAATCATGCCCTCTTTTTTCAAGCTAACAATGACGTAGGACCGTGGCCTAAGTCTTAGCAACGCAAACACACTAAGGTATGCGTTCGGCAACGTTAACTGCCTCATCATCGACGAGGTAAACGTGACGCCCGCTGACAAGCTCGACTGCATCTACAAACTTTTGCGGGCCATAACCGACAACTACCTTGTGCCGTTTGGAGGATGGACGTGATCCTGAGCGGTAAACCTGCGCCAGCTGCCCCGGACCCGCCAGTACTCAGTGGTGCGAGCAGCAGAATTGGAATCAAGGCGCGTGGAATGTGAAGCGCAAGAGGAGGCGAGAAGGTTTACACCCTGCTGTCACTGATATGTTGCATCACACTGTCTTATAACCCATACATTTTTTTCATCTCCCCTTATTCGTCGTAATGTCGTGGGCTCATAGTTATGAACCCACCTCCTCTTTTGGACAATGTCTTACTCTGCACTCCTGTAACGCTTGACTCTCTTTCATCCCTTCGGCTTCGATGCTTGTTTGACTGCGAAGATCGGCGGGGACAAGATCACAGGCCACGGTGTTTGTCGACCGCGGCCCCTTTCACTCGCAGGCCCCGCAACGCTAGTGCAACAACGGCGGAAGTGCTCGCTACTGTATGTGATAAAAGAAATCTCTCCGCCCTCCGTTTCGTCCCACATCATGGGCCCGTTCGCGCTCGCGAACACCTTAGCATCGGGGGAGGCGAGCGGCTAAGCGCGCGCCCATCGTTATCCGACCTTATTATGCCTAGGCGCGACATGTAGTACGAACGAGGCGCCTTAATAAGGCATTCGGGGCGCGATGCAGCGTGTGCGAGCGGATAACGAATGCCGCCGTAGCCGCCTCCGTGACGCTACGTCGTAGCGAAGGCGACACTGGCCCTCCAAGCAGCGTCATGCATGGCTGAGCCGCCGTCAGGATATACCGTGTCCAATTAACCTGCAGCGCACTCCGCTGGTACGGTAGCTCCTTTGAAGGCGTCGATGGGATTCCGCGATGATTAACGAGCGACTCCGGCCGCGTCGCAGAGAAAGGGGAAGTCCGGAAATGATTTCTTTCCTCCCTCCTTCCTTCCCGACAACTTCCCCTCACCTCCTCTCCTTCCGGTTCTCCTTCACGGTGTGCAACCACGCATCAACGCTACTGCTGTGTCCTGTCGCAGCGAAGGCGTTCTGACAAATGATACGGGCAGCCATGGATTCATAGCTGAATCCCGGTGATCATTAGGGCCCCTCGGTAATCGCGTTTGTGCGAAAAGACCGTTCTTTCAACTGTGCTTTCTTATGACGCTAACGTGAATGGGAGAAGGTTTGTACCTCTTTCTCTGCAACCACTGAGAAGGGGCTCAACGATACATGTGTTCATTGGTACGCTTGCTTTATGCGGAGAAGCATATGGAGTAACGGGATGCTGCTCTCAGTGGCTATTGTGGTCGGGGAAAAGGCGCCTATTTTGTGTGGGGCTTTCGGGGGATGGATTAAGCTGCGGAAACGCTGAAACTGCTGATTCTACATAGTCGACGCGTTATTAAGTAGCGGTAAGGAACTTTATAGCGGTCATAACGATGGTGATCGGTCTGTTCATCGCCATCGCTTCCCGCCGTTGCTTTCGCCGCACCGTCCCCGCTTCGTGTTGGAACAAATCGGATGGTTGAGCAGCGACTCACAATGTGTCTATAGGTTAGCAAATGGTCTCAGTGAACTCTTTCCTAATCTTGTCCCGTGCAGCAGTGCACAACTGGAATCGGCTCAAGCGAACCAGCTATAACATTGTTCCAGTTAACATCTATAGTTAAGCTCGTTGTGGGAGTGGGCACAAAAAGCCCAGTTTCCATGTGATCATGGGATTTCACTCCAGACGCAGGCATCCCTCTCAGAGGTAGTCCTAAGGGCACTGTTTTCACACTATAGTTTGTCCACGGCTGTTCTTTAATCACCTTGTGCAAGTCCACCTTAATTGGGCATCACTTTTATTTGTGACGCAGCGGTGGAATACTGAAAGGCACTGCTATGGGCACAACAATGGCAAGGGTCTAATTTGGCAATACGTAAGAAAATCTTGCTTTATAGATTACCCAGAACTCGCGTCGAGCAGCTAATACTTCGACAGAAAACCATGAGCCGCGTTTTTGACACCAATAGCAGAAGGCTACAAACGTCATGAGGAACTATTTGCGGATGTATTGTTTGTTATGGTGCAGGCTTTAAATATAAAAAAAAATCGTTAAAAGACAACTTCCCGTTGAAAAGTGCGCTTATCCAGAATTTCTCGGTATGCTTTGCCTACACTGGCACGAGTCCAGTTTTGAATTTTATTTCCCGCGAAAAGCTCACAGGATGGTTGCGACTCTGTGACCCGAGATTCAGCGACAGCTGCTTGTGGTGGTGAATATAATTTCGCTTGCTCCTAATTATTTGTGTTCTCCAGTAGAGTCTGCGTGACGCCCCTAAGCGGTCATTCATGAGATTTGCGCTCGGAACACTAAGTGTGACACGTTGCCATGGCGCATTGCAGGGACGTCATCCGTGACCTCACTGACCTCACTGCGATATCTGTTCGATTACTCATTGCTGTGCTGCCTCTCAAGCAGTTCAAGCTCGAAGTCAGAAAGCGGGCGTGATGCAGCCACAAGCGAAGAGAATCCTGATCACTTTCAGGGGAAAGGTAATTCGGAAAAGGACAGACGCAGACGAATTGAGGACATTGGAGAGCGTAGTGACAGAAAACCTTCAGACCTATCACCATCTCTCGGACAGAACAAATAGCCGGTATAGCTGCGCAGCACCGAACAGTTTAACTGAACTCAACAGGTTTAGCAAAAACTGTTCGCAAACTTGGCTTTGTTAATTACGCAAGACGTTGTCTATTTGCAGGATTCGCATCACACTGAGTATCTTGGTGCGAATGCTGCAGGATTTTAAGTTTATCATTTTTTAACATAAAGTGTTTGAAAAAAACCAAAGCTAATGCCTCGAGCTCGAGCATTTTATCACGTGCCATATTTGAGCGTCCTTTGCTACGAAAGGAGTCGAAGTTACACTTCTGTAAGATTTCCGATTAGGGAGACCCGGGTTTGGCGTGCAACGAGATCATGAGGGACAGCGAGCACGTTGATGCAAATGCACGCCTCTTTCACCTCTTCTTGATGTGTGCATTCTACGCATCCCTTTATTCATTCTTCTCATTCCTGTAAAAGTTTTGTGCTGTCCTACGTGTTAAAAAGAAACGAAGACTTACCGCATTCATGAATTTAATTTCGTGTGAAGGCCACTCACCTGCTTGTTCTCCTCAAATCGCGTCTTAGCAAGCCCCTAGTCAATTATTCCATCAACATTACGCACTGAGATTCTGCGAGCGAGAATATCTAGAGCTGCTCTTCTAGACGCGGTGACACATTGTTCCCTGTTCGGTCCTTTTGCCCATAAAAAGGACAACGCAGAGACAGAGGATCATTTGACGGCAAAACAACAAAGTGGGCCTGTAGCACGTTGACCGGAGGTCGTGAACGTCTCCTTCGAGGAAAAATGACAGCCAGAAAATGGGGCAGAGAGGTTAAATACCACCACTGAGTACACGCTAAAGACGCAAGAAAGCAACAATGACGGGTTGCACACTTTTACACTCGCCCACAATTGCGGACCAACGGCTCCCTTTCGGCTGGAGGAAAGGCAGCCCGCCTAATTTACGAGAAAACTTCACCCTCTTGTTTCCTTTTCCTTCTTCTTCATCTTCGGTTCTTACCCTTTTTGTCCCTCTTTCTCTCGCCTCTTTTCTTTTTCCCCATGTTCAAAGTATCCCAGTCATTCAACTGCAGCGCTTACAGGCCACTGGGATGCCCTTGGATGATAGAGATATCATGGCTGGCGGATAATTCGAATCCTCTGGCCGTGGATGCCGCCCCGGATATACGGGTTAGGAAGCCCCTGCGCCTGGCGACAGCAGCGTTTGTTCGATGTTTTTTCCATCGCCGCACCACCTAGCGTTGAAGTTAACAATCCTATTTTAGATAAGACTGCGCCCTGGTTCTATAAAGCTGAAAGGGCATGCGTGAGCGAAAAAAGGGCAGCCGTGAACGAAGAATAAAAACTCAAGTTTCAAGCTTCCGCAACTGGATCCTTACCATTTCTTTCAGCTTTCTCTATCCCATCTCCCCCACCACTACCACTCCAGCTTCGACCAAACGAATCTAGAACACGCTCTATCATTCCCGCTTTCTCGACGGCGGCGAGATGCGCAAATAAGCTCCAACAAGACATCACGGCGTAAGGTACTCAGACTGTCTACCACCGCTGTTGTTAGGAGAGGACGGGAGAGTGCATGCGCACGCGCTGTGGTGACTCCATAGAAAAGGGGAGAACTCGAGCCTCAAAACCGCAAAGGAAGTACACACTCCACACGTTAAAACCGTGCGGCCCTGTCCTGCCTTCGACTGCTATTAGCCAATAGGAGGTCGATTCCACAGAGAATCTTAAGCAAGAATCTTAAGCAACACTCGTGGCTGGTCACTATACGCCTACTGCCCTTTCCCTGGCTAACCAAGCTGTCCGAGACACAAGGTGCGAGCCAGTGAACAGTCAAGACAAAAGCCTTTAATGGCTCATACTGTCGTCCGTTATCAGAGGGTATCACACCTTTGGCAGCGTTTAGCTCGTGTTAACTCGGGAACTAAAAAAGTTAGGAGAAAACAAATCATTGCTGCAGATTGAGGAGGAAAAACTTAATCCAGAAGCCAAGTTTGATTATTGTAGATTAATTAGTTAATTAATTCTAGGCTAAACGTCGAAATTGCGTCAAAATAGCGCGGACCTCGATATAGCCACGAGAATGGTGTAACGTCACATCCACCGGTAGACGTCATGGCATAGTGAAAATTGTCACAGAATGGTCGGGAAAACGTCGTATTTGTGTCAAATTAGCTGGAAAAAATTGTAATTAAGCGTAATTAACACTTAAGACCCCCGAAAGATGTATAATTTGGGTAAGCCACGGGAACGATGTGACGTCACGTCCACCAGATGTCGTCACGGCATAGTGTCCTCGGCTTTCGCCTCTCAACACTTTAGTTGCCAAAGTGTCCTCGCAATTTTATAGCATCCCACCAGTGGCCCCGCACACTACGTTCACAAGCACCTGGCTCTAGCCCTAGCTGCCACAGGGCTGCATTATTTTAAGAGGATGGAGTGTTTGAAAAGTGAAAATGGAAATACCAAATAGAAGTCCCCGCTGCCGCCATTCTAAACTCTGCGAGGTCTGCAGAGCAAAGCCCGCTGTAAGCTGCGTTCACTTATGTTGTTCTCTGCTCGCGAGGAACGTAGTCACCTTTTCTTCGCTCGCTGGATTGGCCCAGAACAGCAATAAATTCGTGTGGATTAGCGGTACACGCTCGCACCACCTGCTAGCGGTGCATCAGGAGAGCCGAACAAGCTCGGGGTCGTGTCGGTTTCAGCCGGGCAATTTCTTTCGCCCAATCCCCGGGCTGCGCTGCGCGGTCATTACTTTCCAGTTAGCCTACTCCGTTAGGCATCAAGTTTAGTGGAAAGGGTGTACCGCAAAACTTTCGCTTCTTGTATCTTGCTGTGTTCGACTGCTGCCTGTGTATCTAGCTCCCTGTCTTTGGCTTTCGTGGCTTTCGGCACCTGGGTTATATGTATTGCCAATATTTATTCCTCCACGCAAGCGGGCATGTCTCCCTTTTGTGAGCGGGGCAGAGAGGCATTGTTATCGGTAGCACAAAGCTTCTTCTAACGTCATTTGATGTCAGTGGGACTCTAAAGAAGAAACCATACGCTGTGGATTTTGATTTTTTCTCTTTCTTGGTAGACCGTCGGTATTTGTCTCGGTTCTCCCACATATATAACGTCTGAAAAGATGGATGTGGAAAAGATGCACTGCCTTGGAGAAGACTGATCCTTTACTGCTTGTATTACTTGACTTTATTCTCTTTCTTTCCTTCTTTCTTCCTTTCATTATTTCTCTGTTTCTTTCATTCTCTAGTTGTTCATTTCCTTATTTCCGTCTTCATTTCTTTCTTCCTTTCTTGCCTTTTTGCTTCGATTTGTTCTTTCTGTTTTCTTTGTTCTTCCCTTCATTCGTGCTTTTTCTTTTTTTTTCTCTCTTTATTTCCTTTCCTTTCGAAAAGGTAGGAGCCGGGACTAAAAGCTGTAAAAACAGCTTGACAGGGGCCCCGGCCCCCTACATGGTGGCACTGCAGCGTGTCGGAAACAACATCACCATAACAAAGAAAAAAATAAATACAGATACATATTACAGAGGCAATATAGTTCAAGAGCAACAAATAAATACAAATTCAACATTGCAAGGCAAACAACAGTTTGTAACGCTTCAAACACAGAAAAAAAAGAAAACAAAGAAAAAAATAGATGAAGTACAATGTGTTGGACATTCTGGACACAGTATGTAACGAATTGAAGCGACAGTAAATTTCTACAAGGGACATGGGTACAATAATTACAGCGCAGAAAACGTCTCACATTACAAGATCTAAGACAACTATAATAATTTCTGCCGACAGAACAGACTAATGGTATGTTTAGGTTCGTATGCTGGATCGAAATTCGACGACTCTAAACTATTGAGTAATGTGGGAGTAATATATTTCAAAGATTGCGTATGGTATGAGGTGCGAGGTGTAGGTACAAGCCATTTTTCCTTGTGCCTCGTAAGGCGAGGTCTGGCGTTTTCTTGTAGTTGGGCTAAAGATATTAAAAAATTACTTTTTTCTTTTACAAAAGATTTATATATTAGCATTAACCTATAGTTATATAGGCAAAACACTGTGAGAACATTATATTTCTCAAAAAGGGGGGCCGAGTGGTGCAAAAAAGACACATTAGCGATATACCGAACTGCTTTTTTTTTGAAGTAAGTGCAGTTTTTTTAAGTCAGTCATACCAGTCGTGCCCCAGACAATAATACAGTACTGAAGAAGAGATAATACTAGGGAATTATAGAGAATAATTTTAACCTTGGTAGGCAAAATTTCTCTCAGTCTCGCATTAACACCAACAGCACTGGATATTTTCGATTGAAGGTACTCAACGTGTTTGTTCCAAGTTAAATGCTTTGAGAAATGAACACCAAGTATTTTCACTGTATCGACTATTTGGATGCGATCTGTACCTAGACGTAGATTCAATGAAGTCAGCTGATGTTTTCCTTTTGGTGAATATAAAATTGCTTGTGTTTTAGACGGGTTTATCCTTAAACAGTTTGCGTTAACCCATTGGTGTAAATCGCCAAGCGCTTTATTCGACAGCAATTCAATGTCTGCTTCTGTCTTGCCCTTAACAAAAAGCGTCGTATCATCTGCGTACGAGACAAACTGAGCGCTGTCTGTGCATCGAACAATGTCATTGACATAGATAATGAATAACAGTGGCCCAAGTATGCTTCCTTGCGGGACTCCAGTTGATACAGCCAGCACGGAAGATTTACTGCCATTTATGTCAACGTACTGAGTTCTATTTCCAAGGTATGACTTAAGCAGTGTGTGAGCAATGCCGCGGACTCCGTATCTATGTAGCTTGGAAAGAAGGATGAAATGATTTACAAGATCAAACGCTTTCGTAAAGTCGATATAGATGCCTGCTATAATCTCTCTTTTGCTAAAAGCTTCTAAAATGATCTCTTTTTGTGCTACAAGGGCCGTCTCTGTTGATCGGTGCCGTCTGAAACCATGCTGAAAGTCAGAATACAAACTGTGTTGCGAAAAAAATGAAGAAATTCTTATGTGTAATATTTTTTCGATTCCCTTTGAGAAAATAGGTAATATGGAAATTGGACGGTAATTGCTTAGTGTACCTTTATCCCCATGTTTAAATATGGGTATTACACGAGCGACCTGCATTTCTTCAGGAAATATGCCAGTAGATAAAATTAGGTTATAAATATGAGTGATAACTGGACAGATTAGGTCAAGAACGTACTTTACCGGGATCACCTGCATGCTATTTGAGTCTTGAGCTTTACTGTTTTTTATAGCATTCATGGAAGAATAAACTTCTGAGCAGTTTGTGGGTGCAAGAAATAGTGACTGACTGCTGTACATTTCCGGCAGATACCGGTCAAAGTTGTCCATACTATTATTACTACAAACCTTAATCTGATTAGATTGTTGAATGAAAAGAGTATTGAAAGCGTCGGCTAGTTCCTTGCCAGAAATGCACACTCCATGGTGCTGGAAATTATCAGGAAAAGCCTCTGAGCCATCACCTGAGAGCAGGGGTTTCAGTTTTCGCCAGACTACATCTGACCGCAGAGTAGTCTCGTTCCAGAAAATGTTAAGAAAATAAAAATTCTTCGCTGCCTTTAACTTTGAGTTTAGGCTATTTCTATATGCCTTAAAAACAGAAAAATCATCGCCAATTTTGTTCTTTATGAATCGAGCATATAATGCATTCTTGCGTTTAATCATGCTCAACAATTCATGCGTTAGCCACGGCTTGCGCGCTTTCGATGGTTTTTTTACACGACACAAAGGAAAGTGGGCATCATATATGAATCTGAACACAGCTATGAAATTAGAGTATGCAACATCGCTACTTGTTGCTTTGTAAACGGTGTTCCAGTTTTCTTGACTAATCGCAAAACGGAAAGATTCAAGATTGGTGGGAGTGATGATCTGAACAAGATTGTTTTCTTTACATTTTTTTTCTTTTTATTTGACGAGCCTTGTCAGCTAGCATAAATATTCCTGAATGGTCGCTGATACCAGTGTATACTGTATCCGCGGTTATTGTCTCAGTATTAATGTTTGTGATGAACACATCCAGCAAAGAACTGCTATCTTGAGTGACACGCGTGGGTTCAGTTATAACATTTGTGAAACCATATGACTGTATTAAAAGCTGAAATTCTTTCTGGCAGTGCGTAGGTGTAAGCATGTTAACATTCAGGTCTCCTCCCAGATAAAGGTCCAGACTGTTAACTAAAGTGTGTTCTAGAATTCTGCTAAAGAAAGCCAGAAACTTAGTAAAATCACCAGAAGGTGGTCGGTACATGACCACAAAAATGCTTTTTTGGTTGCTCAGGGTCAGCGCCTCATAATCAGAATTCATCTGGCAGAAATCTTCCAAAATTTCAACAACAAGATCATTTCTTATCAAAAGGCTGATGCCACCGCCACGTTTGCTCTTACGATAGCGCGAAAAGCAGTGATAGCCAGGCAAGCTAAACACGCGTGATTCTTCGGTGTACCAGGTTTCGGTCAGCATGATTGCTGTGAGCGATATACCAAAGCTCTCCACCAAAAGTGCTAGTTCGTCTTCTTTATTTGCGGCTGAACGGACGTTTTGATGAAAAAGTGATATGGCAGAAGTTTTCTTTTCTACCACGGATTTAATCTCAGAAGGATGAAGTCCCATGGTGTGGAAAAAAAGCAAGCAAGTTTAAGCGCATGTGTACTCAGACAATTTTGGACAAGTCATCAACATGGTTGATAGGGATTACTGGTGCACCATCTAGCTTCCGGACGAAGATTTTCCCGTTCTTAATCCATGTATACTTATATTTGAGTTCTTTTGTCTTAGATTTGGTCGCACCGAACAACCGTTTCATTGACGGGCAAAGGTGTTCGTTCACAAAGATTGGAACCACAGGTTCCATCTGCACGTCCTCTGTTGTTAGTCTCTGCTTTCTTGCCTTCTCAAGGAACGAGTCGCGCTTGTCCCTGCGGGTGAACTGGATGACAATGTTCGGCGCAGTGTCATTATTGGCTGTGCGAACACGGTGGCAGGCCTGAATGTCCGTGTTTTCAAGAGGTACGCCAATAGCTGTTCCCAGTGTCTTTGTAAGCTCAAGAATGTTCTCATTTGCTTCCAATGGCAGCCCCTTCACTTCTACATTCGTGCATCGTGAGTGTTGCTCAGTTTGTAGTATTCTGGAGTCATAATCCTTCAGCTGTTTTAGAAAGGACTTGCGCTCTTCTTGCAGAGTCTCTACAGTCTCTTGAAGTGTTTTGTTTTCCTCTTTTATGCGATTGACAGACTCTTTCATGTCTTCATAGTCCTGATTGATGTAGGCTAGGCTGTTTTTGATATCTCTAATTTCTTTCCTCAGGTCACGGTCAAAGGTTTCTCTGAGATCCTTGAGCTCCTGTTTCAGCTCACGCTTAAGATCCTCGAACATCTTTGCAAGTTCCTTCGTCATGATTGGCGGGCGACAATAGTAAAGAGACAGTCGCTAACAACAACAATAGATACTGTCAGAGATGCACGAGACAAATGAAGGCACTACATGTTAGAAAAAAACAAGCACAGGTGTTCAATAACAGTTGGCAGCAGCCGGGTAGCGGGCTTCAGACAAGTAAAAAAAAATCAGATCAGATCAGTAAGCTCGTACTGACTAACCTGGAAAATGCAGGCGACGAATTTTAGCCGTCTGTCGTTTCCGCTACCGCTGCTGCCAATGAGCCGAGGTGCCGATGGTCCGGGAATATGTAGCCGCTGTGTCGCTGACGTCACTTGTTAATCTTCCTGGGAAGAGGTGACGTAGACGTGCTTCCGAGATCGTTGTAAAAGCGCGGAACCGTCAGCGTGGCTTCTTCAATATGGGTGGAGGGGGGCGGTACCTGGAAAATGCAGGCGACGAATTTTAGCCGTCTGTCGTTTCCGCTGCCGCTGCTGCCAATGAGCCGAGGTGCCGATGGTCCGGGAATATGTAGCCGCTGTGTCGCTGACGTCACTTGTTAATCTTCCTGGGAAGAGGTGACGTAGACGTGCTTCCGAGATCGTTGTAAAAGCGCGGAACCGTCAGCGTGGCTTCTTCAATATGGGTGGAGGGGGGCGGTACCTGGAAAATGCAGGCGACGAATTTTAGCCGTCTGTCGTTTCCGCTGCCGCTGCTGCCAATGAGCCGAGGTGCCGATGGTCCGGGAATATGTAGCCGCTGTGTCGCTGACGTCACTTGTTAATCTTCCTGGGAAGAGGTGACGTAGACGTGCTTCCGAGATCGTTGTAAAAGCGCGGAACCGTCAGCGTGGCTTCTTCAATATGGGTGGAGGGGGGCGGTATCTGGAAAATGCAGGCGACGAATTTTAGCCGTCTGTCGTTTCCGCTACCGCTGCTGCCAATTTATTTATTCATCTTCTCTTTCTTTTTCTCCCGCCTTCCCTCCCTCCCTCTTTCCTTCCTTGCTTTCGTTCTATCTTTCCCTTCCTCTTTCTTCCCATCCTTTTATCCTTCTTCTTTCCCTCCGATTTCCTTCAACCCATCCCTCCAATGTCACCTTGCATATCTGCTTCCTTTTTTATCCTGGTCTAAGCAAAAAAAAAACTCTAAGCACTGCCTCATAAGGGCATTTCCCTCCAAAAATTCCCAAAGCAGCCTTGCTAACTCCCTCCTAAGAGCTTCCTGAAGCAAGACTGCGCTGTAAAGCTGCTTTACACAGAGTATGCAGAACAATGGGGCAAAATGTGACACAGATATAAAATCAACGCCATTATTTTTTCCTCACAGATATAAAAAGAAATGGCTGAGGCTTAACTTGGTTAACCCTGGTCAGATGCGAAGCATGTTGATGGCTAGGCTTGGTAATACATGGCTTTCCTTGGTTGAATACTTGGTCATTTTAATACAACCACTAGAAGCCTTCGTCGTGGGGGAAGACAACGGCATGGCTACATCGGAACGCCGACTAACCCCGAGACGCGCGTTAGGTGGGCGCCTGGATTGCCACGGAAGCCGCGTCCGCCTGCCCGGTGGAGCGAGCGTTTCACCTACACCGAGTGTGAACGCGCGTTCGAAATGCGCGGGAATGCCGCTCGAGGACATTCCGGTGTCTGTGCGATGGCGTCATTCTCCCTCTCCCAGCGCGTGACGGCGATCTGTCGTGACGTCATGTGTCACGTGGTATGTCACGCGGTGTGTCGTCACTGTACCACGTGGTCTGCACGGCGTGCAACCACAGCGACGGCGCGAGGTGGACCCTCATCTTCCTCTGTCGTGACGTCATGTGTCACGTGGTATGTCACGTGGTGTGACGTCACTGTACCACCTGGTGTGCACGGCGTGTAACCAAGGCGAAGGGCTGTAGTGTACCTCCGTCTTCCTCTGTCGTGACGTCATGTGTCACGTGGTATGTCACGTGGTGTGACGTCACTGTACCACGTGGTGTGCACGGCGTGTAACCACGGCGAAGGGCTGTAGTGTACCTCCGTCTTCCTCTGTCGTGACGTCATGTGTCACGTGGTATGTCACGTGGTGTGACGTCACTGTAACACGTGGTGTGCACGGCGCATAACCACGGCGAAGGGCTGTAGTGTACCTCCGTCTTCCTCTGTCGTGACGTCATGTGTCACGTGGTATGTCACGTGTTGTGACGTCACTGTACCACGTGGTGTGCACGGCGCGTAACCACGGCGAAGGGCTGTAGTGTACCTCTAGTAATATGCTTCACATAAAACAAACAGGTGCTAGGGAATTATTCTCTACCATCCTGACATCAGGCTCGTCAATTTTGAAAAATCCAGCTGAGTGAGAACGTAACAAATTTTTGATGTTTAGAACTCCTAAATGTAGCATTTGTTCCACCCCGTCAGGCGAAGTGAGAGAGTGCACGGGGCAAAATGAAGCGCCCTTCAAAAATCACTATATTGCTCAACTTTGCAATGAATGCACGGGAAACGCCTCCATGGACACCGCGACAATCTTTTCGAGACTATTCGAATGATGCTGTTCTTAGGCAAAACTCGGCACCTTTTTTTGTTTCATGACTAACTACGGCCTACGCAGTTCTATGAACGCTGCGCTTTATGCTTTATTGTCACAGCTGTTGATTTTTCGCTCATGCATGTTGAATGAATATGCAATTTTGTTGGATTCGTAAAACGGGAACTTAGGGTTTTAGTTGTGATTGTAGGCCAAAGTGACCAAAGTTTTCTCAATGAACAGGATGTGTTGAATAAATAGTAGTTTATGCCCGCCGGACAAAGCACTACTCTGAGGGTCGCAAGCCTTTTATATAGTTTCTTATTTTCATATTCTCTCATTTTATTCAATATTCTGTTGTGGTCGCCTTTGGGAACACCAGAATTCATGATGTAGCCGGTTCTGCTTTCACCTCCACGGAGCTCTCTCTATATTTTCTGCTTGCTTGTCAATATTCATTGTTCTATTTTTGCACGTCCATGCTACCCTTGAGACATTTAAAACACGAGTAGAAAGCTAGAGCAAGCAATAAAACCATTACGCATGCTTTAGTTCCAGCGGCACACCGCAACGTTGCCTTTTGTGCCACGTATAGCCTTCCAGTACAATAACCCTGTCTTAAGTACCCTACTCTAGGCGTTAAAATTCTTTACCTTAGCATAAGACCAATAACCATTTATAATAGCTGTACCCATGTGAAAATCTAGGAAGGGAGGTTTACTAAGTTGCACAGCTTTGAAAATAATGGGGGCAGAAATTCGCGCCCTTTCGACCACTTTCTCGTTCACAGACTCACTTCGCAATTTTTCATCTGCTTAGAAAGGGCCCATCTAGACAAACATGTGGTGAATCATAGTATGTAAATATAAAGTTAACGTGTTTGCTCGTTTAAAATTTAGGGGACGCTATGTACCAAAATGTCGCGTTTTTCCTTATATCACACTTTGCCCGACACTCCCTTATATATGCTTGAACATCACCAAGGAAAGCACAGGAAACGGGACACTTTCCGCTGACAGTGACGTGCAAGTTCAATCCATCGCGTTTTTGTCGCCAAGTGCGTCGCTATAGGCACGTCTATAAGAAAGGTCGCTATTATCACGTCTTTCGTGGACAGTATCACTGCACGGAAGTACGACTGCTTCGCTCCACAGTAAATTGTATTGCTTTAAACACGCGCATTTGCCTCTTTGATGCACACTGCGTTTTAGACGCACTTATGCAGGTGGCTCGAGAATACACTGGTACCAGGTAAGACTGGGTTCAATCTGTATTGTCATAAAAAAGGGGAAGAAGTGCTGATATTCTGCACGCAGACATTCGGCGCACTGTTGCCATTTGTATTGTTCCGCACTCAGACACACTACTCGGAGAGATGGATGAACGAAATCCAAACTACCGGTTCATCTCAGGAACCGAAGTAAACATCGGTCTCACGAAAAGGTCGAAGGAGCCGATCTTGGCTCAAAGCATCGATTATCGGCTCCAAGTCTACTGCATTCGCTCTTCCGCGCGTCGTCTTTAATACATTTGCCTGTTTTGCTTTCGATGGCAGCGTGTCCTGCAGGAAAAGGAAATAGGCGTTTTCAAAGGGGGGCCCGAAAGAGTCCGCTCCAGAATATATTCACGCTGGAGAGCGGGGGAGAGTGGCGAAGGAGAAGAATCCTGCTTTAAATTCAAATGGCTGCTGCTGCATTCGCGGTGCGCATCGGACGTGTCATTGGAAACGAAATGGAGTTCAGTGCTCGTGGAGTTTAGTGCGAAAGGCGAGGTTTCCAGGATGCGGGCATATAAAAAAGTTCAAGAAAGAAGCAAACTTTTAGAAGCACGTGAAGAAGTAATGCTGTTGAAAAAGAAAAAAATGTTAATCGGACCTCTTACCGTATGCTAGGCACCGAACCTATATTTTATATATACCGTCGCACCGACAGCGGAAACCTTTTCCGAGCAATCTCACGGAGTTCGTCCCAACTACGCTGATAAAGGACTCTAGGTTATGCAGCCACGAAATTTTCATGGCGGGAATAAACGCCCCAGTCCATACATTTCCATGCCGACATAATATCACGTCGTCTTCGTCTCCCTCAGAAAAGAAATGAATTTCTTTTATAAGAGCAGAGATTTTGGCGATTACTGTGGTCGGCATCTTTATAGCAATTATTTTATGCCACTGTTGATATTATACTTTGAAACAAAACTCACAAGCATTACAGCACTAAGACTGGTCCAAATGAAATGATTAACAGCCGAGCAGCCCCTCCAATAAAAGCGAGACAGTTCACGAACGGAACACGAATTTAGGGTGAGCCGTAAAAAAGGACGTCAGCTCCTCTCTTGACCGTTAACGGTGGTTTGTGGTGTTGTGCTGCGCCTTTATGCGTCCGTACTTCCTCGTGCATTTGTGTCTGCACTTTTCGTGTCAGCGTTCCTTTATGTCTAGATTTGCGTTGTATCCAGCCGTCGTATTCTCTCGTCTTGTTTCTACGTATACCATACTCACAAAGCTTATGGTTTTGTATTCTGTATCCGTCCTAGTTCATTGTTCTTAACCGGTGTTTTTATGGATGTTTTCTTCGATGGCGCCTCTACATTTGTGAAGAATGCGCCGCTTTCATTCGCAGTTCTCCGCTCGGAAATATGGTGCCACCACCGGCAAGGAACAAATATGTGCCACAACCTCAAGCACTTGACGCTTCCGCGGGTTCCGACAATACTGCACCTGTCGAAGAATAAAACTCAGTTGGTTTGGTTTATATTGTTTTATTGAGTTTAACATCCCGAAGCTACTAAGGGCTTCAGGGATGCGAAACTGAATTGTATTGCACTGTATACATCATACATTTATTGAAGAACAGTGTGCCCTACTGAAACTTTCCATATGAACCGCTCGTATGGAATTATTGCAACATGGAATCCATAAGATAGGTAAATAAATATGGAGATCTATATCTTGTCTGTACGAAGTCTACAAGCATTTCCCATAATTTCTATACAATTTCCATACCGTGTTCTTGATCTCATACAGAGTCCTTAAGATACGAGACGTGCTTTCATACAATCCATACAGACTCCGTATGCTCCATACCGACTCTGTAAAATTTCTTATGGAAGCATATGCAATTATACAATTCGTCATATGGAAACTTTCAGTAAGGGGCAACATCACGATTAGTGATACATTGTGAGAGAAATATAGTATGATGATATTTGTGACGTCTCTAACAGCGATAAAAAGAAGTGAAGGTGATGCAGGCGTTCATTCTCCTGCTGCTAGCCTCCGCTTCTGGCCACCAGAAAAAATCAGCATTTAGCGCACCGTAATTGAAGTTGCAACCATCATAGGGGGATGACGGAAACTATCCTTGTCTTTTTATTCTTTTTACCCCGCTTCTAAAAGCTCCTTCAGTAAAGGAAACTTTGGTAGGGTACTCAATGAGGTCACAACAGCAAGACGGCAACAATTCCTTTGAAGCGACACACGCGCCTCACAGGCTCCATTTAAGTTTTTCTGCAAGTATCACGAGTGTCAGTATTTTTGTGGCCAACACGCATCTTGCAGTTTGGACCGATTCCTCGCATACCTAAGGAGAGGAAGCCATTGAAAGCACCGCTATCGAACAGCGTGCTCGCGCCTGCTTGTCCAACGGTTCTCTTGCTCGTATAGGGAGGTCCTGGTCCTGTGTTCGCGACCCGAGTTCACCGCTTTTGAACAAGGGCAAAACGTCTTGAAGAGCGACAAAAGAAACAAGTAAAAAACGTAAGCAACCTCTCGCACGTAGCGACATCGCAGTTCTACTATAGCGCGCTGACATCACGCTGCTTCTTCGCCAGTATGTTTTCTTTTTTTTTTGTTCCTTTCATGCACTTTGTAGCAATGTGCTTTGAATACTTTTCTCTTATTCCCCTTCCTAGCTGCGGCGCACAACAGGCTCCTCTGTCGTTCGTCGCCGTAGTCTTCCGATGTAGAAAGCCGGTTATCGACCGCGCCCCGCGGGGTTGCAGATGCGATCGAGATCCGAGCGCCTGGCTCGAGGAAGCAGCGTCTGTGGCCCTTTCAACTGCCGCGACCCCGGACACCTCACGTGAGTGCGGGGCAGAATATAACGCGGTTGAGCTGTGAAATCCGGCGCCACGGCTACTTGCCGAGGAGCGGTGCGCAGATCCTTCCTGTCTTGTGCACTATATAGACATACCAGCAAAGAAAGCAAGAAACAATTACAGTACAGAAGACCCAACCTAAGAGAAACATATAAGGCAAGGAAACACCTAAAACAATACCAAAAATTTGTCTTCCCAAAAAAGAAAACGTCTAAATGGCTCTGGTGTGCGCTCGTCAGACATTGCGATCGAAGATAGAGATTGACTGTGTTGGATATTTTGTTAACACTTTTTGAAAGCGCCTTTCAGAAAGCCCTGCGCAACGTTCAACGAACGAACGGTTGCGGGCTTCGCGTTAATTCGTCGCTAGCTGCGTTGTACTTACAAAGATTCCCCTCTCTTTTCGCGGAAGAAATTGTGTAGGAAAGGTGGCAAATTGTTCACCTAGCGGGGACGGCGAGCAAATGAACGAGACATAATTCTGTGCACTGCAGACTATATGGGTACTCTGTTATTCCACGTGTTTGCGAACGCTGCTCTTCACGGGCCGAATTTCACAGGACTCAGAAAATAGAAAGTTCATTTCACACTCTGGGAGGCTTAAATTAATCCGGAGCCGTTCATTACGGCGTCATTCGTAACATATATGCAGCTTTGACGTTAAAAACCACATGCCACCCCCACCCAACACGGAGAGCAACTAACGGCAAACGCACATGCAGGTACAAAAACAGCTAGGAAAGTCCCTTGCCGGGGAATAGATGCGTCTAGCACACAATACGTGTCGATTCATGGATAAGAAATGCAGTTCCACGCCAGGTGTGCGCCGAGCAGAAAATACCTGCTACCCGTGCTTGCAAACACAATGTAAATTGCGGTAATCGGGCCCTGGCGGCTCTCAGAGAGCGGCCTTATTTTTCGTAATTAGACACAAGCTTACTTTTGTCGATATGTACCGGTACGCTTAAAATCACCTGAGGGCCTTTGTTTCTCTTCTTTAGCTCGATATTTGAAATGTGAAAATATGTTGACCATCTCCGGTAAAATACTACGTGTAAAAACGATTATTACTTATTTCTCTTTTCTTTGCTAAAAAGAATTCCGCACATGTTAGCCAAAAAAACTTTTTCAAAGTATTTTTATGAACGGAATAACCTTGATGCTCTCCACGTCGTAGTGATTGCACGTCGCCAATACTTTCCGTCTGCAAATTACCTGGAAGTTTGAGTACGTCTCGTAACTTTGGCATTCAGTTCTTCAATGATCTGAAAGGAGAAAAATATATAGTTTTCTTTGTTTCAACTTTCTGAAATATAACATCGCACAGGTTTTGCTTGACAGGTATGAAATCATACAGCTAATACAATCATCACGCGTTAAAACTGGAAGAGAAAAATTCAGGGCCTTTTTTTGCCGACCTCCTATTATAATTTTTCCTCGTCAGCAGGGCTCTTATCTATTGTAGTCTTCTTTGCTAAATCATTCTTGTTCTCATCTCCCTGCCTCGATGACGCATGGAATATTGTTGCATATGAGTGCGTCAGCATCGAAAGTGTTCAGTTCGCAAGTACAGACCTTGGCAAAAAGTAACCAGGCTGCACGTTTTTCTTCTCAGTCGTATATTAGAGCTATTATCCCAGCCCGCAAGCTCTAAATCTCTGTATGGTAAGAAGAACCCTTGTTCTCACCTTCAAAGAACTTTTTGATCTTTAGGGAAGCCGTGAGGGCTCTCTTATACGAATGTGAAGCAAACCATGGAGCCTGGTTACTTTTGACAAAGACTGTACTTGTCGTTCGGGAGTGTAAACGCTAACTAGAGCGAAGAGCACGTGTACATCAGGAAGCAAATTATCAATTGCGTCGAAGTGCTCGAAAAAATTGGCTTTGGCTTAGCTAAGGTTGAACCTGGATACCTCGAAGCGAAAAGCTCTCGCTGCTTTTCAGCCAACTCCCAAGCTACCACTTCTGGATCGATGTTTCTGCGCCGTCCGACTGCTGCTGCCTCTTCTCCTTCCATGACGAGCGTCTGCGCCTGTTCTACGGGCAAGCGAGCCTTATACACCGCTCCTTTCAAATGCGCACTGCGCACGGCTTCGGCGAAAGCTCAAACGGTGGCGAGGAGGAGAAGCGGCGGCGCACATGCACAGTAGCACGCGGCGTGACGTCACTCATGCTCCGACATACGCCGGCTCACGTGAAGCGCGGTGTTGACTAGCGTAGCGAAGCTTTTCGCTTCAATATCATTTTGCTATCATAGCGTTTACCTCATAATCAGGGGCTTAACCAGAAATTTCGTTCGGGGAAGGGGGGGGGGGGGGGGGCTCATGTTGCAGCGCGGCCTCCTCGTAGAATTTGTGTAGGGATTAAACGCAAAAATAATACCTGCATTGCCGTTGACAATGACATTGTGTATTAGATAATGCTGCGCACTGTCCAGACAAGCGAAATATGTATTTTTTTAAATAAAAAAATGTATTCGTATGTCTTAAAAATTTTGGCAGAAATGAATGATACCAATTCTTCCATGTTTTTGCGTATTTAATAAGTAAACAAAATATCACACAAACTCTAGAGCTATATCAGTCCGAAACCGGCAGAGCAGTGCATGCCGCTGATATGAAAAGTGTAAAGGCCATGAAATTAGAGGGCAAATATTTTAATGAATCTTTGTCGTTCGAGAACCTTTACGTTTTTAAACATATGCAACGGCCAGGAAAAAATCTCAACGACGGTGTCCTTTGTTCCAGTGTACTGCGCAGCAGCAGCTGTCGCCGGTCCTGTATTGCGAGTAATTGCACCGAAATTTTAGTCGCAACAACGAGTACATGTATAAACGAGGAGTTCTGCAAAATATGCGATAGAAGTGTGATGATAAAATGGAGTCTTAGAAATGCGAAGATACAACTTGATAAAGAACAAAAATGTGCCAATGGAAACAAATTCACTGTATGTATACACAAAACCTCGCAACAAGATATTTAAATACACGCATGTATCCATTAAATCAATGTATGTAAGCAAAAGTCCCTCCATATAATGCGTCAAACAAGGCAAGTAAACATCTTGCGCAATCACAGATAGCAAACTTTACACACGGAAAGACAGACGATCCAGGCAAGAACTATACTATGATAGCAGAAGTAGCGATATGTGCTTAGGCCACGCTGCGGTCGCGACAGCACCATATGGTTAGAATAATAGAGGAACAATGCAGAAATGCTTGCGTTATGTGACTCCAGGTGCACGGGCGTTGCCACGAATTCCGACCATAGTTGGCAATGTTCTCGCCAAAATGTATTTTCTAGTCTGAAAAAGACATTGTAGATGGCAAAATTCAGAATGACTTCGGGCGCCAGTGGTTGTTTTGGTCAGTGGTGCGTGACAGATCGAAAAAATTTCGTGGGGGGCTGAAGCCCCATAAGCACCCCCCCTGGCTACGCCCCTGCTCATAACATATATCTGATGCTGCCTTACATTACTTGTTGATAGTTACCAGTAGCACTTGCCCGATGCGGACACCTCGTCTGTGGTGGGCTCTGTACTTCGTATAGACAGAGCGCAGGCAGGACACGTCGACGCAAAATAGGGTCCGGACCGTTTGAGGACAATGAGAAAACTAGAGCAATGAGAGTGGGATGTCACGAGCAGTGAGCACGGCGCCACAATAATATAAAATACCGCGAGAATAGAAGCCTATATGCCCGCGAGTGACGCTGTAATCTACTATTTAACATTCATGGCAGCTTCCATGTGTGGTCGGTTAGACAAGCCAACCAGCCAGCTCCACAACGCAGCACCAGGCAGTGTGATATAGGTATCTGTCCGCCCAAACCAGGTTGGCATGGAACACTGATGCAGTTTTATCATGAAGTCTGTCGATCGACACCGCTCTCGAAACGAGGTCCAAACTGCTCTCAAACCAAGCACTGAAAGATAGCGAGCACTTTCTTATATGCTCGGCTCCCTGACTCACCCCCGGCGCTTATTCTTGTTCGCCCCGGAAGACATGAAATGAAATGAAATGAAATGAAATCTTTATTTGCCATCAAATACAGATGGGGGGGTTGTGGAAAAAAAGCTGTCCTTGGACAGCTTGACGGGTCCACAATCCCTTATTTTGGCAGAGTGGCGGCATCACATAACATATTCTTGATATGCAAACAGATACATACATTTTTAATATGATACAGACTTAGTACTCGTAAACGAAAACAACAGAAAACAACAAAAAGAACAGAAAACAACAGCGGAACTCACTTCTACAAATCCAAACGAAAACAACAGCAAGGCTAGATAACATTACACAGAAACCAAATACATCTGCCGGAGGTCCTTGTAGGTTGCCGTGAAAAGGTCAAAACGGACAGAATTATAATAATTCAAAAGCGTTGGTATTGTGTACTTAAGGCACTGTTTCCCGTAACTTGAACGTGACATTGGTACTGACCAATCCTCGAAGTGTCTTGTAAGGTAACTTGGAGTTCTGTCCTGTAATTGGGATAGGTTACGTATATTGTTGATATTCCTGTGGATTTCTTGTTTATATACATGGCTTAAGCGATATCTATATAGATTGTGAGCTGGAATTACACCAGAGTTGCTAAAGAAAGTTGAGGTGGAAGCAGTATAAGAAGCATTATATGTGTGTCGGAGATATTTTTTCTGTAACAGGTGGATGTGTTCAATATTAGTGTATGTCGTGTTTCCCCATACTAATTGACAATAGTTCAAGTGTGACTGAAAGAGTGAATGATAAAGCAAACGTTTGATGCGTGTGGGAAGGATGTACCTTAAACGACCTATTACACCAGTTATTTGACTTATTTTGCTTAGAACATGCTTGACGTGATTATCCCAGGAGATATTTGCGGAAAAGGTGACACCCAGACATTTGAAATTCTCGACTAAAGCGATGCATCGTGAGTTTATTATAATATCTTGATGCGGAGGTATGTGCTTGTTCTTCGGCCTGAATATAATCGCTTTTGTTTTGCTTTCATTTACCTTCATTGCATTTACTCTCGACCATTCCTCTAAGGATTTCATTGCACTGTTACATTGTTCAACAAGAAGATTAATATCATTGCCAGCAAAAAAAATACTAGTGTCATCTGCATAGATAATATATTTTGCTTTAGGGTTAATAGTGACGATATCATTCAGATAGAGATTGAAAAGTAAAGGTCCTAAAATACTTCCCTGCGGCACTCCACAATTAACAGCTTTAGCTTTCGATGTAAAGGCACCTATTTTCACAACTTGGGTTCTATTGGATAAGTAGGATTTCATAAGAGCTAGTGCCTGTCCTCGTATTCCATAGTGACTTAATTTTTCCAGCAAAATGTTATGGTTAACTAAATCGAAGGCTTTAGAAAAGTCCACGAAAATGCCAACAACTATTAATTTGTTTTCAAACGCCGTTAATATATATTCTTTCTGCTCTAGCAACGCTAATTCAACTGATTTGTTTTTACGGAAACCAAACTGGTGTGGTGTTAGCAGATTATGTTTTTCAATGAAATTTGCCATCCTCGAATACAAGACTTTTTCAAACAGCTTTGAAAAGATCGGTAAAATAGATACCGGCGTGTAATTTCCCAGCTCATTACAATCTCCTTTTTTGTACAGAACAGTAACTTTTGCGCACTGCATTCTCGTTGGGAAAGTTGCTGATTCTAAACAGATGTTAAAAATGTGGGTGAGGATGGGGGCAATAATATCAACTACATGTTTGATTGGGCGTACTTGAAAACCATCGATGTCACAACTGCTAGAGTTCTTTAAGGCTTGTATAACGGACATGATTTCATCCACTGTTACGGGCTGAAGGTATATTGTGTTGTTAATATAAGTGGAAACATATTTGCTAGCATGAGAGGATATAGAGGAAGCAGGAGCGATACTAGTGAAAAAATTGTTAAAAGCATCAGCTAATTCTGCACCGGATAATTCTTTTCCATCAACTTGTAATTTCAATGAAGGCTTTTCAATGACATGTGCCAGAATAAAACCCGCGCTGCCACCGCACTCCAAATATACGCCCTGTGACGGCGGCGTCTAGATAAATAGAATTTTTCCTGAAGGCTCGAACAAACACGAAGCGGGCGACGCAACTCCCAACAAACGATACGTGTAGAGTCTGCCGGAGGGAGCCGGCAGATCACACGCACATCTTGTGGGACTGCATCAGAAATCCAAAGGAAGCAAGATCAGGAACAATCCCGCCGCGGCTGGAGGCAGCCGCGAAGAGCAACGACCATGACCAACAGCTATGGGCCGTCCAGCAGGTCCTCGGGGCGCTCGAAAGGCAGGGACCCAGCGAGCCGGCAACGGCGAGCGGAGACCCGCGCCGAGTAACGGCAGCCTCGTAGACGACGTAGGCCCTCGTCGGGGCGCGCGAGCGCCCAACTGCAGGCACAAATAAAGTTTGTTCCAATTCAATGCAATCCCAACAAACGGGTGCATGGCTATGAAGGGTGGCACGCCTGCATTGAAGATAAACGCTTCGTGCAGCGACCGATGACAGCGTGCGGTGGTCGACGGAGAATGGACCGCCGCCCGTGCTTCTATCTCCGCCCGTCGCTTTATCTCAAGTGGCAAAGCGTTGTTAAGGACCGACGTGTCCAAAACTCCCTTGTTATAAATAAAGTTTTCATCATCATCATCATGTTAAAGGAATACTGAAGAAAAATCTTAAAATTGAACAAAAACGCTTAAAACAGATTCTCGGAATGTTATTACACCGAAATCTAGTCATCACTTCGCATATTTTTCAGCGGATGGTTTTATTTTCGATGTGTTATGAGCTACGCCAAGCCCTCCAGCCGGCGCGAGGTGAAGAGCATGACGTCATGACACCCTAGTCCGACAGGCAACCGGGCGCGTCACGCGCGATGTCGCACAGCAGTTTGTGTACACCACGTGATAAAGCTCCCAACCTCCGACGCTGCCGACGCAAAACTCGCAAAATCCGCGAGTAGCGATGGCAGTCCTGCTCCTTCAGGAACAGTCGGTGCGCGGGCGTTATGACGTCTAGTCGCAGCTTCCACATGCGGCCGCCAGGCGCAACGATACAGCAATAATTAGCGAAAAAAACGTCCGATCCGCCTTTTTTGACAAAATGCATGTCGCATTTATCAATTTTACACTCAAGCTCTTGCTTACATGTAAAAGAGCAGCTCCAAAAGTTTGCTTCAGTATCCCTTTAAGGAGTGGCTGGCTGATTGGCGGCTGCAGATTCGCCTTCCGCCTTCTTTTGCGACTTTTTCGTTGTTGAGCATTCTTGCCAGCGTGAGGTTGATCTGCTAGCGATTCAGGGCAGGGGGTTCGGCGCTAGCGGCCGAGAAGTCGGGGGTTAGGGGCAACAGCTCGCAGCTACCGACACCTGTGGCGCCTCCGCTCTTCTGCGCTGGAACGACATACCAGCAGCCACCCGCACCGCACCAATGACTACTGACGAAGACATCAGACCAGCCATCTTCATTGAGCCTTTGCACGAGAGTCCCCACATGAAACGTACGATATGCACTTCTCGCTGTAAACGTTGCCTCGCGAAGCAAGAAAATAAGCAGAAAACTTTATAAACTCCATACCCCAAGCCCGAGTCAGATGGTCCATGTCAGCTCGAGGCGAGTACGCACGCTTATATCGCCATTAAATGCGCAGTACGGTTGAGTTGGGAGATCATTACAATTCACGGCTAAAAAATATCACACTGTCTACATTGAAGGGACGAGAAAGGCGCACAACCATCCCTGACTGACATCCGGGCACTGTTGCCCAAGGCGGTTTTGTTTTGAAGCTTCTTAATGATACTGCTGCAATATGTCGACCTTTATACTTGAATGAAAAGGTTTGGTTTATAGAGTTTAACGTCCCAAAGCGACACAGGCTATGAGAGACGCCTTATTGAAGGGCTCCGAAATTTTCGGCCGCCTGGGGTTCTTTAACGTGCACTGGCATCGCACAGCACACAGGCCTCTAGAATTTCGCCTCCATCAAAACTCGACCGCCACGGCCGGGATCGAACCCGCGTCTTTCGGCTCAGCAGCCGAGCACCATAACCACTGAGCCACCGCGGCGGGCTTGAATGCAAAAAAAAAAAGGTTTCATGATTCCCACTCATTTCATTTCCGACGGGCATTAGAGCATCCTTGGAACGCTCTGTTTCTGAGCACCATTGCTTCGCTGCAATTTAATGCATTATTTTTCGTAGACTCAGAGCGATTTCAACGGAACAATCTCTCTCACGCGAGTGCACACCATTTCACGGGCGCATGGATTCCCAAGTGCAGTTCCCGAGTGATTTCGATGGGTCTTGGGTAGCCGATTTATCGCTACTGCTCCTCTTCAATCACGCGCGTAAGATGGGCATAAGCGAGAAATGGAGCGAGCCCACAGAAATTGCGCGCGAAGACTGATCGCTGAGCGCCCGGGCAATGTGGTTCATACGGGGCCCTCGAAAGAGCAGTTTCTGCTTACGGATTACCAGCGGAGCACTGGAGATGGAATTACTCGGCAGTAAACGCTGAGAACGAGCGGCTTCCAGAGAAACGATGGGAGTTGCGTCTTTAAAAAGATTACTGTGTTTTTCTTGGTCGTACAGCGAAAATCTCTTTCTCAAGCTGGTTATTGTGCTCAAATATTTTAAATTTCACAACGCTTGTAAGCCGCTGATTTTTGTTTCCCTTTTTTTCTCTACCAGGGCCGCCGCGGTCGCTCAGTGGTTATGATGCTCGGCTCCTGACTCGAAAGACGTGGGTTGGATCCCGGTCGCGGCGGTTTAATTTCGATGGAGGCGAAATTCTAGAGGCCCGTGTACTGTGCGATGTCAGTGCACGTTAAAGAACTCCACGGGGATCGAAATTTGCGGAGCCCTTCACTACGGCGTCTCTCATAGCCTGAGTCGCTTTGGGACGTTAAACCCCATAAACCAAACCAAACCTTTTTGTCTACCAAAGCGCGTATGGCAGATTTAATATCTTCAGCATACCTGCTTCTTATTTTGCGAAGAGCAAGAGATCGTCGCTGAAAAAAATTGGACGTAAGTCCTGCCTCATGGGTAAGACGGGATAATGTGAATGGGTGACTGCCCATATATGCAGAATTCGTGATTCTCTACTTAACATTCACGGATCCCTGGAAGTTCTCATGTCATTCCTGGCGCAGTGGTGCAGCAGTTAAGCGATGCACCAATGCCATGCGATGGCAGGTGCGGTAAGGCTTATGCGGCCAAGATTTCTCTTCAAGAGCAACCTCTCGCAGTCAACCACTATTTTAACTGCTACCTGCCACTGTGCGCAGTTTGCTCACAATGCGGAGTACAGGTTGTGATGACGTCATAATGTTACGTACCTAAGTGGCCCACCTGCCTCCTAGGTTGCTCGTCCAAAAATTTTTCGTGGATTTTTTTACTCATCGTGAACGACGCCGGATGTTGTGGGACACGAGCTCCTTAATGTTATCGCGCCAAAATATTAAAACGTTCATCGGGAAACTATTTAACAACTGATGTATTTTTTAATGTAATATTGATATACCTGATGCTATACCCCGTGACTGGGGACTTCCAGATGTATTGTAAATAAGTAAATAAAGTGAAGAAGATGCATTAGTAAAAGGAAAACCTGAAACAACAAGTCTGGCAGGCCTGAAACGTTATTACGCCTTCAGTGAGAAGCTTTCAGTTTATTATCGAGCGCCACAACCATTGATTCACTGCAGCTGTCATCATGAGATGGGGAGAAGGACGCATAAGCTGAGAAAAGACACAAGCATTTATGTAGCAATCTCACCCAGCTTTCGCACACATGATTGCAAACTGTTACTGCTTTAATAGTGCGAAAACGTAAATGAAGCCATTAAAAGCCCCGCACTGACCGCCGCTAGGGTGGAAACAATAAAATACGCCTCTCAGTCGCTCTGGAAGGATCAGCGCTACACAAAAAACGAGAGAGAAACGCACGTCTTAGCCTAATATACTGTGAAAGTAAATACAGCAGCGGGAGCGTTTTACGTCCCAAAAGAAAGGTGAACAATGTAAAGAAAAATTTCGTTTAAAATTGAGCAGAAAAGCGGCAGCTTAAAAGCTGACTGCCACCTTGAAAAGGTTTAACTTCCGTCTTTGCACCTTCTGGAGCTGCCGCTAAATCGGTAAATACGGAGTGTTGCCAGACGCCGGAAAGCACGCACGCACATTGCTTCAAAACGACCGACGCACATTGAGGCCGCGCAAGGGAAAGAAGAGATGCTCTGACTGATGACGGTTCGTGTCTGCGTCGCTATCGGAGGTAAAATGCCAGTCAGCGCGAAGGAGCTGCGTCTTCGTCTAAATGTAAATGTGCACTGCTTTAGCGCGACGGATGCGCCGAATGGCTCCATACCGCTTTCCCTTATCATAGGTCGTCCAGTTCGACTGAAACGATTCATTCAGAGATGGAGATGGGGAAAATGAAAATTCACGCTCGCTCCTCTGCCGCCCGGCTTTGGAAGGAAGCGCGGGGAAAGAGAGGGAGATTTTCTGCTTCTACATTCGCCAGTGCGCAGGAGAGCTCGGGAATCTGGAATCCACCGGAGTCGAAAGGATAATAAAAAAAAGAGGGAGTGAAAGACGAGATAACCGGACTTTATGAAAGGAAACAGAGTCGCGTGCAATGGGGCATTTGATGGTTTTGTTTTGCTTTTTTACGCGTATCCACAGAAAAAATAATGCGCGACAGCTTATCACATTCCTTCCAGAAAACGATGCATACTGTTGGTTGCCGAAAGAAGGCAGGGATGAAATGGTGTCTTCTTGAAACCTGAGCGTGAATGCGCATAAAACTTTCGAATTACAGCGCGCTACGGTGACAAAAGAAAAAGGAGAAATATTTCACGGGACACTTAGGTTCTGTTTTGAGGTTATGACGTTATAGCATAATAGGTTAATTCCCATATGTGCAGAAGGTCATTCATTCCCATATATGCAGATGCTCCTTCCCTACTCTACAATCATAGAACCGCTGGTATTCCCATACCTCCAGTGGCGCAATGGTGCAATGGTTAAGCGATGCGCCACTGCCTTGGGATGACAGGTGCTCCGAGTGGTGGGTCTTGTGCGGCGCAGGTTGCTCTTCCCGAGCGACCAATCATTAATTTAACTGCCATCTGCCACGATGAGCAGTCTGTTCACTATCCGGTGGGCAGGTTGTGATGACGCCGCAAGGTCACCTGACCTAGGCGGCGCACCTGCCTCCTATGCTGCTCTCTGGGGACCACCTGCCAGAGCCATGCCAGTGATTTTTCGCTCACAACGCCGACAACGGATTTTTGGGGGAACGGGGCCTTTAATTCTATCGCGTTAAAAATCGTGGCAACACTGTAATAAACTGCAGACGCTGCCTAAATGTACAATAGAAGAGGAGAAGCCAGGGAACACGTTCAACACTTGCCGCGCCTGCAATGTGCTCTAGAGTTAAACAACCAACTAGCCCGAACACAAGCTGTACTTAATCGTGGCCTCTGGCTCCGTTCACTCCAGCGTTCCTGCCCTGCATCACAAGCGGCTTCCTTTCTGATGTTTATTTTTAAAATTTAATCATATTGGATTGGAAAATGTTTCTTTCGTCAATATATAGATGCAGGCGGTACGTGCTAGATGGTCTCCAGTACATGGCTAGCGGCGAACTCCAGCCCATGGCTGTACATGAGCCCATGGAGGCTGAGCGCCCTGACCACTGAGCACCGCGGCGAAACCTGAATACGCACTGTCAAACGAAGTAATTCTCTGTACACCTGCACGTTATCAATATTTAAATCAACGATAATTTTGAGTTGGCGGGTGGTAACGCATAATTCCTGAACCTCACTATAACGAAACAGTTGATAAAGTAATAATTCTATTTAAAAAGCAATGATGGTTCCCGTTGGAAGCTCAGTCAACACGAACTACAACGAAACTACGGCTATAACGAAGTATTCTCTGAGCCCCTTCAACTACGCGTAACCAGGTTCAACAGTACGTAGGTTCAACCCTATGAGGGAGCATAGTGAGATGTCACATTACAATGCACCGCCCCTCCCTCCCGTTTTCAGATTTTATTGAACCCGTGGCTCAAACCCGGGGTCATCACCTGTCCTGGCCACTCTCTGCGAACTGAACAAACCCGGATGGTTTGGACGCACCTGGGCGAGGCCATCTGCTAATGAGTATTTACTCCCGTCAAGGAAACCTGCTCCACCTTTAGGGGATGCCCTACACACATTGGGCTAAATGCATACATACTTACTCACTCTGAAAACAATAAAACGCATTTACTGAAGGGTAACGGAATGCTTAAGTGCCTCTTCCTGGGAAAACACGCGGATTTGTGGTTCAAGAAACAAGCAAGACTTCGGAGAAGCTGAAGGTATATACATGTACAGTCAGGCACAAAAGTCTGTGCACTACGTATTTCTCAAACGAAGCCGGTAGCTCTGCTATTAGCCGTCGGCTGGAGGCCAGACTTGTGGAGATAAAAGAACAAAATTTTGAGTTTCACCTCCACCAGTGCGGTCTCCAGCCGCCCGCTAATAGCAGCGCTATCGGCTTCGTTTGAGGAATACGTGGTCCACAGAACTTTGTCCCCGACTTTATATAAGCTAAAGGTGATAAACCTTCTCTCACTCGAGGCTTAACAGAAAAATATGGAAATTACGTAGGAGATAAATCAAGAACGAGAATTAACATGCCACGAAAAAACAAGCAACTGAACTAAGTAACCAAAGAACACCGGAATTGCGAGCAGGTGGCTAGTACCTAGCTCTTTTTTAAATGCATTCAGGCTTCATGACACGCAGCCATTTTTACGGGAGCACTGAATGGCAAGGAGATTAAAAAGCGCAGATGTGATGGTGCGCAGGAAGAAAACAGTTATTGGATACTGCGCCATATTCGTCAACGCTAGGCGTGAAGGGCCCATAATCTGCGCAAGGGGTAAATTACTTGAACGGGGTTGGATACGGACTGACTCTTCACTCGACTGTAAGCCTTGCTTGGATGCAGAAGCTTTATTAGGAAACGTTCATAGCAGAAAAGAACCGCGGAAATGATAATAGGCCGCGCGGCAGCGGCTATAGGCTAATTGGCTAATGGCCCGTACAGTCGAGATTCTCTCGTTAAGGAAAAGGCTTCAGTCTCTCTCTCCTCTTCCTATCTCGCATCAGTTTCTTTACATCTCTTTGCGCACGGCGGATCTGCGCACATACGTGCTGAAAGGCCTCAGTCTGCTGGTGAGCGCACGCCTCCGTTAATTTGCCCGGTGCCGCGCTAATGTCGAGATGCAAGGAGGAAAGTAAGGAGGGGCAGAGAGCAGAAAGCGATTTTACTGCCGCTGTAGTTTACGCAAAAGCTCGTTTGTGCATACTTGCAAGCCCGCCCGTAATTAAGGATCGGGGGCATTACAGCAGCCGCGCAGAGCTGGCAGGCAGTGTGCACTCAGCGCTGTGTTCTTGACAAAAGACAACGCCGACAGATGGCGACAGAGCGGCGGCTGGCTTTAGGCCGACTCGCTCCTTCTTAGCGTGGAAACACGCGTCGTCACCGCGCGCGTCGCGTTGTGCCCGTGGTAAGCAATTAACCACATACCTGGGGAAAACAGGGGAGAATACTGTACTTAAAGAGGCAGCGAAAACCCCGCTAAGCATTTCATTACACATAAATAAAGCGTGCAAATATAAAAGCCAGTGGCAACCACGGTGTGTCTTGCTTTTCAGTGAGGTAGTTCGAAATTTCTCTTGATAGCGCGAGAGTGCATGAGTCACCACGTTCCCTAAGAAAAGTTGGTTGCGCCTCAGGTATGCCTAATGCAGCGTATGGTACGCATCTACAATTGCAAGCCGCCGCGGTGGCTACGTGGTTATGCGCTCGGCTGCTGACCCGAAATACGCGGGTTAGATCCCGGCCGCGGCGGTCGAATTTTGATGGAGGCGAAATTCTAGAGGCCCGTGTACTGTGCGATGTCAGTTCACGTTAAGGAACCCCAGGCGGTCGAAATTGTCTGGAACCCTCCACTACGGCATCCCTCATAGCCTGAGTCGTTTTAAGACGTTAAACCACCATAAACCAAACGAAATCACCCACACTTGCCTCTTCCTATTTCACTTAATTCATACATTTTTTTAGGGAGTCGTTCGGGCATCAACTGTCGAGAGTGAGGCGGTCACAGCGCCATTCTTTCGCTCGTTACCCCCTCCTCCTCCTTTTGGAAAGATGAGAGTGGGTTTTTGGTGGAGAATGCATGAAGAGTGATGCCGGACAGTGAATTGGACAATAACTGAGCGGTTGAAACAGCTACGCTAACGTGAGCTGTCGTACCGGTACTCACGGAAGTCCTTCAAGAAAAGTAACTTGCTCTGCGTTTGTACACGAGGAGTAATGCCGTCCTTCACGCATGCACTGCGCTTCTTATTTACACTAAGAGATAATAAATGCGTTGAGAACACACTACTCTATTTCCTCCACTTGAGGCGGTGTTTTTTGCGCATATCACAGGCACAAAAAGAAGAAAACAAAAACACAAACAAAATGAACAGAGCGAACACATGTGGTAGAGTCAAAATGTCCGCGATTATTTAGGACAGAGAGGGCCAAAACGGGACAATAATTCGCAAATCGTCCTCTTCATTTTATTTTAAGGATTATCATACAACAAAAATTACAGAATAATTTTATACCGTCCCAGCGTGGCGCTCAGTAAATGTGAAGAAGCCAGCTTAAGCGGGAGACCTTTTAATGTTGCAGACATTTTCCCCAGACCCCTCGGGAAAAATGAGGAAGTCCACGGGCCAGAAGAGGTCTTACGATGAATGTTCAAGACGTTGGCTTCATGGGCAGCTCCACAAAATTTGTGAGCCAACACGCATCATATACACAGCACTCAGACCAGTCCTAGCTCCGTTTTGTTCCATGACCCGCTGCAGATATGCAGCCAGGTTTTGCGTGTAGCCTGTCTAAACGAGCCTTTTCAATTTCCTGCCTTTGTCGCGTCTTTTTTTCTGTTTAGTTTCCCTCTTGTTGCTCTTTCGGTTCGTAGCTATCAAATAGGCATAGAATTTTGCTCGATTCGCAGTGTGTGCACGCAAGCTTTTCGACGCGATCGTAGGTCACACTGAAAAGAACTTCTCCCACTACGGGGATGCGTTGTGCAGGTAACTGGTCGTTCTCACCGAAAAGAGTGGGCGGCTAAGGTGACAAAAAACCTTTCTCGAATCGCTGCTCTTCAAACTACCTCAAACTCACATTCCTTACTGTTGTGCGGCCGGCGTCTTCAGGAACACCAAAACGCCTTCTAGGCAGCCGGCACTGACGACACCTTCTCTCTGTCGCCCCTCTGCGCCTTCTTGTCACGGGTAGCACACGCCTCCCTGACAGGTCATTTGCAAGCTGTCGCATGCTCGAGCGTACTACGAACAAGGCGATCTTCCTCAAGTAGGCGCTTCACTCTGGGCACACTACTTGCTCCGCCTGAAACAGCCCTTCGGATCAGCAGCAACTCTTGCCGTTCTTGTTTTTCAGTGTCATCACGCCTTGTGTTTTCCCGGGTCGCGAACGGCTGAGTTACAGGAACTAGCGCCCAAACTGACACATACGTCGGTGTGCTGAAAAGACAGCCTTAGGTGATAAAGAGTTACTGTCGATATGCCAACTGCCCTGCGAAAGGTTTCACTACCAAATTAAACGAAGTCAGTGGTCAGTGGCCGAATTTTCTACATAACGGGAGGCTTGAAACTGTCTCGTTAAAAGGCGCCCAGGTGGACTGTGATGGCAGTGATGGCAGTGCATGTTGAAGATCCCCAGTTTATCCAAATTATTATGGAGTCCTCCACCGCGTCACCTATTCCTCCCTTTCATCTTTCACTCCCACCTTCCTCCCTTCCCTCACGGCGCGGTTGTGGTGTCCACCGAGAAGTGAGACAGTGACCCTACCTTAAATTTCCTGATCACCAATCATCACCTTCTTCTGTCTACACAGTGAACCCTGGCCCCTTAAACAACGACATACTTTGTACGCGCGTCAAAGAAACCTAGAAAACATTATGGTATGTGGTTTTAACGTCCCAAAGCTACGCATGACGTATAAGGTTTGGTTTATGGTGTTTAACGTCCCAAAGCGAGTAAGGCAATGAGAGACGCCGTAGTGGAGGGCTCCGGAAATTTCTACCACCTGGGGTTCTTTAACGTGCACTGACATCGCAAAGTGCACGGGCCTCAAGAATTTCTCCTCCAAAGAAATTCAACCACAGCGGCCGGGATCGAACCCGCGTCTTTCGGGTCAGCAGCCGAGCACCATAACCACTGAGCCATCGCGGCGGCGCATGACGTATAAGAGACGCAGTCGTGGAGAGCTCTGAATAAACTTCAGCCACTTGGATTTCTTAAACGTGAACCGCCATCGCGCAGCACACGGGAATTTTGCACTTCACCTACATTGAAGTGCGGATGCCGAGGCCGGGCTTCGATGCCGTGTCCTTGGGCTAACAGCCGAACGTCATCGCCACTAATTCACCGCGGCTTGGGAAACCTCGAAAAAGCTATTTTTAATGTCCTTAGCGTTTTTTTTTTCTTAAATGTCAGACACCAGCGCGCCTGCTGAAGAAAAGGCAGCCATGAATGTTGCCATTAAGTGATCAGAAACTAAGCAGGAAGCGACCTGAATAAAGAGAAGTTTACATAAGAGAGCTTTGATATAAGTGTCATATCGGCTTTCATCGCCCTCCCACGTTTACTGGAGGGTTCTACAATAGACACTCTCAAGAAGAACGACACAGACGACGTAGTTGATCTAATCGAAATGTCCCATGGGGACCGAGAGATCAATGGTTTTGTTGCTACCACAGACATATAGCAGTTTACGTACGACATAGAGAGTGTTGCTACCACAGGCAAATAAGACCGGATATGGGCGCTGTCGGTGTACTAGTACAGGCAGAAAACTTTGTTCAGAGCAGCTATCCAGGTCACCCTTCCTTGCTATCGAGGTCGCTTTTCCGCCCTGTGGTAAGGCGCGTAGACCAGGAGACGTTTCCATCTTTTTTCCTGTTGTTTCTTCCGGAGCACCACCTTTCCTACCCCCTCTAAGCATCTCCCTCCCTCTGTCAAGATAAATGACACCTGGGCGCTGAACACATAAACGAGCCTTTTTCCAAGGCACGGGTGTTCCTACAACCAACCACGACGTCGTCATAATCGTTGTCTTTGGCGGCGGCATACGGCTGACGTGCACGCTTCCTCGGCCTTGATGGAACTCGTGGGCGTATCGCGGTGCCCCTAATGGATTGGTAAGTGCGATCATACACTTCGGCCAACTAAACAGGCCGGTAAACAAGCAGCGTTGGGTGGCGGGACCTGAGCCAGCAGAAGCTTCCTACTCCCGCCGTCTCGTCGCTTCGATCGATCTTTGCCTGCGCGATGGCTCGCCACTCTTCGCTTGTCCTCGAGGCGCCGCCACCAGAGCTCCCACTGGTCTCTTCCTCGTCCCGCGCAAAACTTTCATGCCTGACAGGACATCCAAGTGCCGAAGCAGCAGCCCATATTATATGCGGGCCGTCGTTAGCGAAAACTCTTCGCTTTCGTCCCGCAGTAGCGAGCGCTGATGCAAGAAGGGACGGGAAAAAGGGGAGCTGTGGCATGCCTCCGCAGATTCTAATACGCGAGGCAGACTGAAGTGCTGGGGTTGTTATTTCTGGTGTGTAAGAGCTATTCGTTGTGGTTTACAAGCACAAGTTTTGAAAGGAGTCGAAGTGCGCTGAAGTGCCTTTCAGAACATCGTCCTCGTACTAGATAAAATCGCACCAATACTCAGAGAACACTGTTTAGCAAATGACGTGCTCCTGTCCGCCGCTTTGACAAAGTAGTTGGGACGTGGGAGGACGCGATCGGCGTCACGTTTTCCCTGCTTAAGCATCTCTCAGACGTGTGCCTGATTACTTTCCTTTCTTTTTTTATTGTTGTTGATGCACCTCAAGCACCTTAGGGACAGAAGAGAGAGATGGAGAAAGAGGCTAAATATTTGTTCAGAGCTTAGGCCCTCCACATGTAAACACCAATAACAAAAACAAGCTTCGTACCTGAAACGCTGTCAGTTATAGTGGGCACCTGCAGTCTGCTGCCGATGGCGTGAAACGGAACGTTGAATGTCCAAAAACCAACAATAAGAGCGTAGCTGCAAAAGGTCCCGGCTGCTTCGTCATTGCAAAATACTGAGAACCGGCTTAGTGTGCGCCAAAAGTGGACACCGCCAACAACATTTCTGTGGGATGCTGTTGTCTTCCCATAGATGTCAGTAATGTACAGGCGTCTCTTGTGGTAAGATTCCGCCATTTGCACTAGGCAGCTTTCCCTCCATGCCTCACTGTGAGGAGCACATAGCCTGAAGATGCATTTTAACGCGGGTGCCACGTATGCTACCTGGGCGTCGCTTTTCAGCCGCATACAAGCCTCAGTTCAAATTGCATGTGGTGAGGCGAACAAACACCCCCTTTAGGGCAACTGCAATAGCGTGGAACGTCGGGAAAGTTTGTTGTTCATCTTCAAACACGTTACACGATAGTACAAGACATAAGAAAACGACAACATAGAACGAAGACACGGGATCTTGGGTATCGTATTTTGTTCTCGTCTTTTTGTGTCCTGTCTTGCCGCGCACCGTGTTTGAAGGCCCCGGCAGTGAATATCACGATCTTCTCGAAAAAGTAACGCGATGACGTACCGGTCGTGCCTTGAGGCTCAGCGCTGATACTATCGTTCTTGTCACCTTTTATGTACACAACGTCTTTATGTCGAGCGTTGTGTTGAATTCCTGAGCGGCTGATGTCACCGACACTGCATCGGATTGGCTAAGCAACGCATGAAAAATTGAACTGGACACGTGAGATCCACCTTAAGGGTATGACGCGATACCACTAATGGGCTAATGCCCATATATGCGGAATCGGACATCCTCTCCTTTACATTCCTGACTGCACTGGCATCGCACAGTACACGGGCCTCTAGAATTTCTCCTCCAAAGAAATTCAACCGCCGCGGCCGGGATCGAACCCGCGTCTTCTGGGTCAGCAGCCGAGCACCATAACCACTGAGCCACCGCGGCGGCTAGTGTGTGTGTGCGCGCGTGTGTATGCGCGTGTGTGCGTGTGCGTGTGTGTGTGTGTGCGAGAGTGCGTGCGTGTGCGTGTGCGAGGTGCGTGTGTGTGTGAGTGTGCATGTGCGTGTGTGCGAGCGCGTGTGCGTGTGTGTGTGCGGGCATGTGCGTGTGCATGCGTGTGCGTGTACGTGTACGTGTGTGTGTGCGTGTGCGTGTGTGTTTGTGCGTGTGCGTGTGTGTGTGTGTTTGTGCGTGTGCGCGTGTGTGTGCGTGCGTGCGTGTGTGTGTCTGCGTGTGTGCGTGCGCGTGTGCGTATGTGTGCGTGCGTGCGTGTACGTGTGTGTGTGCGTGTTCGTGTGCGTGCGCGCGTGCGTGCGTGCGTGCGTGTGTGCGTGTGTGCGTGTGTGCGTGTGTGCGTGTGTGTGTGCGTGTGTGCATGCGTGCGTGTGCGTCTGTGTGTGTGTGAGCAGAAATCCACACAGGAGGTGTCAGAGCAGGTGGGGGGCTGCACAGTAAGAAACAGGCTACAGGGAATGTAGCGCTGCCAACCACTCTGCACGTCTGTTTAGTCACGTCGGCCACGTGAGCGCGCTTTGTTCCATTCCGGTTGGCTACGTCCCGCAGACCGCGAGTGCTCGAGCGAGGCGCAAAGACAATAAACCGACGATAAGGGCTAGTGGCATAGCATTTTTGCGCTTCCATTGCAAAGAAAAAGGGGGGCGAAAAGATTTTCCAACAACGCCGATGAAAGAAAAATGACACAAACAAAAGGTAACCAACGCGCGCACAACGCTGAAGCGAGTTTTAGGGTGTCGCTTGGAGCAAAGTTCTGAGCGAATCCCGGAACGTGAGCTATTTTTCTGCCTGTGCGAGCCCATTCTGAACAGCTTTTCGCTATGCTGGACCTTTCGCGGTAAGCAAGGTAGACTGTCGGCTTGCCCGTTTTCGAAGGGCCGTTTGTTCATATACGGATATATGTCGAGGAAGACTTCATGAAGACCTCGGGTCTCCTCACAGTGCACTTAGCCGTTTTTCTGAGCCTGTATATCACAGTGTCAAAGCTGTACCTAACCTTCGTCACATTTGGCACCGCTGACGCGCTAAAATCTGTTTTCCTGTAACTTGATGCGACTAAACGAACACAGCACATCGGCATCAGCATCAGACTTCCAAGTACGAGTCCATGGGTTTGATTCAAGCCTCCTGATGACGTTTCATCACCGTTTCAGGTGAAATGCAAAACGATGGGTATGCTAAATTTTCGGATGAAATGTTAAAGAACCGAGCCCACTCAAAAACCGGGTGGGGCACAAGATAAAATTGACCTATACTGATGCAACAAAATATAGTAAATGCGATTATAGAGAGCAATACATCTTAAACTCAACTTGCCCACGGCAAATCAGCGCCAGCCAACTATGCCCGTATTTGTACGCCACGCGGGTCCGGACAAATCCATGCGCGGCACTGCATGGTCGTCGCAGGAACAATACAGCACTAGGCGAAAGCGAAACTATGTCGGCAGCGCGCACTCAATGACAGCTCGTCACTCAGGCTGCTCTGTGCGGAGGAAAGCGTCGAGTCAGCGTCCCCTGGAACGTCACGTGGCTGCGTCCGCTTCAGCGACTACGACACCGTCCAACTTCAAACAACAGCCGCAGCGCTCTAGCTGCCTTGGGTGTGCGCGGACCCATTTTTCATTCCCCTCACAGCTGCCACGCCCGCTTACTCATTCCATACCTCATTTTGCCGCCGTCTCCGTGAAAACGTTGCGGTTAAGCGAGGTGAAGGTTCTCTTTGGAACTTTTCCCGAAGGAGAATAAAAGGCGTTTCCGCGCGGCATCTGCTCCGCGAGGAATTAACTGTGTGCGAGTAGCAGCTCGAGACAAAACGTGGCATATTTTTGTAAAAAATGCCGCAGCGTCCGCGAAACATTAGCGTAGGCCGCTCCGAAACTGAGCACCAGGTGTCGCTTTTGTTTAAACAGCAGTATGCCACCAGAGCGTTTTACTGAAGTATGACACCGACTGCGCACATAAGATGCAGTCAGACAATCGGGATAAAGGCTAACAACAACAGCACAGACGGGACTCGAAGAAGCGACAGCATTAAAAGGTGAACGTTTATTAATAACATCACCAAAACTTTGGACAGAAAGCGAAGTCACGCGCATATGGCAATTCTTGTATAATACCCCGTACTGTAAAGAAATTGGCCAAAACCAGAGACCAAGGACAAGGAAGGAGACACATATGGTGATTAACAATACTTGGTTTATTGGTTTATTGGGGTTTAACGTCCCAAAGCAACTCGGGCTATGAGGGACGCCGTAGTGAAGGGCTCCAGGAATTTCGACCACATGGGGTTCTTTAACGTGCACTCACATCGCACAGCACGCGGGCCTCTAGAGTTTCGCCTTTATCCTAATTCAACCGCCGCGGCCGGGATCGAACCCGCGTCTTTCGGGTCAGCAGCCGAGCGCCGTAACCACTCAGCCACCGCGGCGGGGCGATTAACAATACGATCCGGTGCTGTGACTGCACTTGGAGGGGGTATGCGGGCACCTACCACATGAGAGTAAAAATGATGTAAGATGTCCTACAGCGTCCACCCATGCAAGAGCAGGGTATACATGGTTCCTAAGCCCTGGAGTGGACTTCGATCACTAAATATATGGAATGCCTACTCTTGACAGCAGAGGCATATTCCCACTACAAAGCATAGTAGGTTGATGCATTCAGCAGTCGGAGGAGGCTTTTAAACGCGGTACTGGAAGTCATGAGGTTAGAAAATAAGAGAGATTTAAACCTCGCTCAGAATCTTCGTAACTGCTAGCACTTTCCATTCTTTGAAGAGGGAATTTGCTTCTGCAGCCAACTCTAAGCATTCCGCATTTTTAGTGGTGGAACTCTACCCCAGGGCTCGGGAAGAATATCCTTCCCGTGAAAGGGAGTGAAGTTCAGGTCAACTTACTCCAATTTGACTTTTACATTGACTAATTCATGCTTAGGGTGTAGTTATATCTCCGAATCGCTATATTTGTCTGTTTCCAAAATTGGCGACGATGAAAAGAAGTGCATCTATTTTTCCCTATATCGTTCCAAACAAGTGAGGCAGGCACAGACGGTCATTCTCTTAAGAGCATCACGCGACTGTTGAAAAAACGACCGTGCGGCACTCTTTGAATAAGCGAAGCAGCGAAACAAAAAGCAAACGACAAGTATTTTGTGTGCATGTGCGCATATTCATCCATATCGCCGCCTACGCCGGTGTACAGTCACTTGTTCCATTTTCGAGGGATGCTGCTAAACAAGTAGCTGGATGTAGCGCGCAAAGAGACGGATGTGCTCCCATTCAGGCCTCGAAACTCATATCAAATGTGATCTGGAATTTTCTAAACAGCCGGGACCATTGTGCTAGGCTTTACCAAGATTGCATTGTAAAGAAAAATATTTCCTCGTTTTGCGCCAATTATACCTACAGACACTTAAATGCTGTCTCGTCGTACAAAGCCGCTGCGGTGGCACAGCAGTTTGGTGCTCAGCTCGTGATACGAAACAAGCGGGTTCGACCCCGGCCGCGCCGGTCGCATTTCGATGGACACGAAATGTTAGTGGCCCGTGTACTATGCGATGTCAGAGCACCCTAAAGAAGATCAGGTGGTCGAAATTATCTGGAGCCCTCCACCACAGCGTCCCTTATAACCTGAGTCGCTTTGAGCCGATAAACTCCATAAAATTAAATCATAAGAAAACAAATAATTCACCGATTTTTAGGTTCTATGTCACAACAAGGGAGTTGTCTGCGGTTGAGTGCTAGAAAAATTATGATTCTTATCTTCGTCTGTCTAAAACCAGACATAAGCAGTTCATGACAAAATATCGGTAGACAAAAGCCTACTTAATTTTTTTTTTTTCCAAGCGGCACAGGGCTTCCGCTGTAACTCCACGCATATTTCCGCTCTCTTCCAGTTTGAAGAATGTTCTTTCGGCAATAATTTTAGTCTTGAAAAAAAAATGGACGAACGCGACGAAAGTGTGTTAGCACAGTTGCACTGCAACTGTACGGTGTGACGCGAAATCGCTTTTCCTCCTTTGCAAACGCCCACCGGGTTGTGAGCACACAGCCTGCCGTCTTGAGACTTTACCCGCTGAGAGGAAGGCTTTGTTTTCTAGCGAGATATGCAGCGCTAGCACACTAAAAAAAAAAAACTGACGACGATTACGTTGCTTCCTAATGCGAAATCTGAGCGCAGCCCATCAGCTGTTTCAGCTTTTCGATAGATTGAGGCAAAGAATTCGAGCAAGACATGTGTGTACAATTACAGACAACTTGTTATTTTTCACACATATTCCTTCTTCAAGAAGCACTCCACAAACAGTCCTAAATTGTCATGTAGTAAGCTTTGTGGTCGGAGAAATAGATGGATATATGCTCGACTTGCTGCACTAATGCCTGTTTTTCAAAGACGAGGTCTGCGCAAGCATTTCGTGTGGTTGTCACAGCTGTGGGACGCATTAGGAGCGAGAGGAACGGGATATTCTCCTGCAAAAGTGTTAAGAAATTCGTGTTTGTCTTTAAATCTACATTAAAGTCCCCACCACACTGTCATCCTGGCAGGTGACAGTTAATGGTTGATCGCAAGAGTTCGCTCACCGTTGTCAGCGCTAACGCGTGCAGACGCCGTACCATATCTCCGCACTACTAAGCAAGACGAGGCGCGAATAGACGCCATCATCCGCAAGGCAACTAAGCGACATCTGGATCTCGCGGTGGCTACCTCTAATGCCAAACTCAAGGAATTGGGGGTGCTAAACACCTACCAGGAGCTGCGGGAGGCCCACCTCGTGAACCAATACACGCGGCTCATGCAGACGACCACTGGGCGCCGCCTGCTAAACCGCTTACACATCCAACACGACTGCACTCCAGAGGAGGCGGAGCGTATCCCTGTAGTGTGGCGCCATATGCTCGGGGTCTCCCCGCTCCCCCGTAACACGGACACCGACATGCACGAAAACAGACGACAAGCGCGGGCTCGGGCTCTTGAGAGACAACACGGCTCCCGACCCGATGTGTATTATGTGGACGTAGCAGGGCCATCGCCCACGGGATTTTACACGGCCACTGTCGTTCTCCAGGAAATGCACGTTGATGGACTCTCCTTTCGAGCCCCGAATTCAATGCGAGCCGAGGAAGTAGCGATAGCGCTTGCTGCCGCCCACGTCAATTCGAGAATTATTATCACGGACTCCCGAAAAGCATGTCATCATTACTTGGCAGGGGAGATCTCCCCCTTAGCTGTTTGCATTCTAAGACGGGCTGCCACTGATCCAACACCGAAAAGAATCATTTGGGCTCCTGGCCACCGGGGCTTACGAGGTAGTGAGGCCGCTGACGTGGCTACCCGAGCGTTTATTCACCGGGCTCCTCATCCCTGCTCTTCTGGCTCGGAGACTAACCAGCCGCTGCGGCGATTCAAGGAAATAATAACGCATCATAGCGACAACCACTGCCTTTTCCCGGCCCCTGCAAAGGGGCTGAGCAAGACGGAGGAGCGAACTTTAAGGCGCCTGCAGATAGGTACTCTACTCTGTCCTGCAATCACAAAACATTATGATCCTAACACGGATGGGCGATGCCCGCACTTGGGGAGACCTGTGATATCTTCCACATGGTGTGGGCATGTACTCAAAATCCCCACCTCCCCCCTTCCCCTACCCCTTCCCGAGAGGCATGGGAGACTGCCCTCCTCAACTGCTCCTCGCTTGAGTCCCAAAGGGCTCTGGCGAAACGGGCGAGAGACGGGGCCTCGTCATGCGGTGTCCCGGACTAGGGACGTCGACCATGCAGCGGGGCCACGCTGTGGCTCCCAAACTCTATTTCATGAAATAAAAGTTTTCACCACCACCACCACCACGTCTCTCTCTCATCCCCCCACATACCTAGGCGCGATTCAGGCGTCCACTTACACAGTGAGCCAGTTATGCGTACTTCCTTTCTTTAAAATGATCGGAGTGTAAACCGTTGTCAACGCCAACGCCAATGAAAGTCGACCGCCTATGGCTTCATGACGCGTTTCTGCCACAACGTTGTCAATGCCTGCAGCCCACGTCTCTCTCTCATCACCCCATCTACCAATAAGCGCGATTCAGGCGTCCACTGAGCCAGGGAGCCCTTATGCGCACTTCCTTTCCTTAAAATCATCGGAGCGCAAAACGTTGCCAACACCAATGAACAAAATTAATGCCGAAGGCTTATGGCTTCAGTGCCGCGTTTCTGGCACAACATTGTCAATTCTAACGCATGCAGCGCACATATGTCACTACCGCCACCTAGCTTAAAACACGATTGAGGTGTCCACTGTTCCAAGGGGAAGTTATGCGCCTTTGCTCTGCTTTCCATGCTCCCCATCTAATGGCTTCGCAGCTTAAAGCGCGACTAAGGTGTCCACTGCTGGTTGCGAGGAACAATGGCCACGGCGACGCAGCGAAACGCAGAAACGGGCACCAAAAAGCTGCCGTCTGAAATTTTAGTAGAGGTGCGTAAATTGTACGCCTCATTCACTACGAGTTGAGACCCCGCAAATATGTTCTTTCTATCCCTATGATGGTGATGATTGCAAAAGCGTTCGACAAAGTTGCTCATAATCGTCTTATATTTAAACTTAAAAATCTTAACATAAACAGCAATGTTTTGAACTGGGTTGTTAACTTTTTATCTAACAGACAGCAGTTCATGTCTGCCAATGAATTTTGCTCCGCACTAACCCATGTAAAGTCTGGTGTGCCCCAGGGCTCGGTGCTCGGGCCAATCCTCTCTCTTATTTACATCAACGACATAAGCAGCAACCTCACTTCTACAATTAGGCTATTTGCGGACGACTGTGTTATTTACAGAAAGATTACTGACTCTCATGACACTAATGCTTTGCAATCAGATCTTGATGAAATAGCTAAGTGGTGCGAACAATGGCATATGGAAATAAACGTTTCGAAAACGAAACTTGTAACATTTACGACGGCTAGAGTCACTGAACCCATCTTTTATTCTATCGGTAACATGGCCATTGAAAAAGTTCCTGCAATCAAATACCTAGGTGTCTACATTTCTTCTGATTTAACATGGCACAAACACATTGAATATATCACCACTAAAGCATACAAAACCCTGGGTTTCATTAGGCGTAGCTTGTACTTTGCAAATCAGGCGACCAAACTTTTAGCATACACAACTTTAGTCAGATCACAACTAGAATATGCCGCTTTCATCTGGAACCCACATCAAGCTTATCTTGCGGATAAACTGGAATCACTTCAAAATAAGGCTGCTAGGTTTATCACAAGGAAATACGCGCGCTACTCCAGCATCACAGATATTAAATCATCTCTAAATTTAAGCTCTCTTGGAAAGCGAAGACTTGTAACCCTGCTATGTCACTTTCACAAGATGTATCACAATCACTCGCCATTCACAGATTCTCATATCAAACCAGCACATCGCATTTTCCCCCGATTAGACCACTGCTTCAAAGTGCAACCCCAGATAGCTCACACTGAACTTATGCGTCATTCGCCATTGTTCCTTGCCATCTATCACTGGAATAAACTACCTGCAGAAATTGTTCTCGAAAACAATTACGACGCATTTCTTAACAAACTGAAGAGCTTACTCTTTGCTGGCCCTTAATGAAATATTATCAGAAGTGTATTCTTTTTTAGATTGTCTTGAACAATGTGGTCCACGTATGTGCGTGTTTTAAAATACTTTATTTATCCTGTTGTCTTCCCTATTTATCTGAGCTCATGTTTGTTTATGCTTTGTGATATTTTCACTGTGTTATGTAATATGATTGCTTTATTGTTTTTCTTTAACCCCCTATGTAATGCCTGTAAAGGGCCTTTAGGGTATTTAAATAAAAAAAAAAACTTCAGCCATACTTTCCTGGTAAAAAAATGTCAGTTAGCTCTGGTTAAACCGGGTAAATTGCGTAAGCAATGGCAACCTCGGTAATCCGCTGTTTTTCGAGTCTTAGCGCGCGTTTTCTGGCGATTCTTCGGTGCGCTGCCTTCGCCTGGTAGCATTGCGGCGTTCCTGAGCAGTCAGGTGTTGATATTCATCGGTGACCGATGACGTGGAACCACTTAGCGAGGTAGAACGTTGTCGCCGAGCTGCATCCTTAGCACGACGCTTTGCAAGGCGTTCTTCACGCTGTTCTGCCGTCTCTTGTGCACGTTGTCGCTTTCTTGCTTCATCCTGCCGCTGCCACTTCTTCTTAGAGGACTGCATAGCATAGCAAAGCATTGTTGTTGTGGTTGTTGTTGTTGTGACTGAGAGAAGGATGTAAAAGAAATTGCACGGGCCTGCCTACTGGCTCGAGCCAAGCCACCACCGCTGCGACGTGCAGATAGAGGAGAGTTAAAAGATCAAAGGAAAGAGAAAAAGGAAAGAAAAGACGCGCGTCGCAGCGTTCACGCCAAGGCAAGCGCGCATTTATAGACGCTTTACAGCGCGGGAGCATGGGCACCGCCATATTTGGTCACGTGACCATTTCGCCACGCTGCCAGGGAGTCCACAGAACGCCATCGCCCGTTCGGCTGTACGCCTTGCTCGTCGGTAAATTCGTTTTTGAGGAAAGGAAATGTATCTGTCTCGCATATGTCGGTGGACACCTGAACCTCGCCTTAACGGGAAGGGAGGAAGATGGTAGTTAACGAAGACACCGTATTCACTAGACGCGCCTTTGTTCATTCCAAACCATCGAGCTGGCATGGCGGAGGGGTTATCGTGCTCGTTTCGCACTCCAGAGACCTTGGTTCGATTCCCCAACACGACCAATTTTCTACTAGGGGTTATTTATTTATGTGGTCTGACTAGAAGTTAGGCTAATTACAGCAGGGTTGTTTAAGAGTCACTACGTTGGCACACAAGCTGCGGAGCAGCGTTTCGCACTGCGCGCCAATGCTGCTAACGCCGGCTTCGAAGGCCAGAAGTGGCGGACCTCCTAGTGGCGCCAAATGTCGTAAACACAGCAAACTGCTCTCGCCGTTGCCGCGCGGCACGCCGACGGCGCTGCCATCTGGCGTAGCGCGGCTGAAGCAACGGCGCGCCACCTGCTCGGCGCAGCAGCGGTTCGTGGTCATCCATCCCTACCGACCGGGGCTACGCGACGAGCCGAAACCTTCAGTAGTATTGCTAAGGCAATAAAAGCAATGCCATGACCAATAGTAAAGTTGGCCATGACCATTCTCCATCTGCTCAGGTTTTGGGATCTGCTAGGTTGGGAGAATAAATTCTCCGATAGCGGCATATGGTCCCCGGTATATATGGTGAGCCACCAGACTGGTAATGCATATTTCAAAACAACACATTGCAATCATCCATCGCGATTAAGAGAAGTTTATTGGACCCTCGATCAAAAAAAGAGACATCTGTCCCTCTACAAAAACAAAGGTACATTACGGCGACCGATGTCGCCCGGTGCACACACACTCACAGGGAACGCAAGTGCTCAAAAACACAGTGTCCAAAAAGTTCAAGAGAGTCCTTACGCGCGGGGGAAGCACGCCGGGTGGAAAACCGCGCAAAATAAACCGCGCACAAACATTGCGCGCTAACATCGTGCACCGCGATAATTGACATAACATAAGTTTACTTGGACCCTCGATTAAAAAGGGACATCCGTCCCTCTACAAAGATACATTGAGGTGAAACCTTGCAGTGCAGAGGTTGAAATCGTTATGATAGAGATGGCTTCTACGCGTCTTAGCAAGAAACCACGCGAAAAGAGCTGGGCGTGGCCTTCTTGACTACGGTTAAGCACCCTTCCCTTTCGACCAAGAAGACATATACTTCTATCTCGCCATAGAGAGATCGATACGTTCCACAGAAGTATAAATGGGTACGCGATGAAAAGCTATCTTCTCGAATACAGGCACGCATTATTAGGTTCGATGAACTAGCGTACAGCGCGAAGCGCCCCGCCTCTCGCGCTCTCAAAGCACGTATGCGCAGCTGTCCTCCCCACTCTTTTACAACTCTGGCAAGTACTACGGCCTAACACTGATTTTTGCTTGCGCTGGTGCAAGATACGCGCTACGTAATGCCCACACGGGTCCGCTTGAGCGTGCTCAAAGACAAGGCCTTCCTCCGGCTCGCATATTACGACGAAAGGGGGTGGAGGAAATATTCTGTGCGGCTCATGAATACGGGAATGACATCCCGCTTCTGAGCCGCGGTATAGTAAATGGGGATGGTCAGTGCGAAAGCTTCTCTGCCTAGCAGGTACGCGCGCCGAGCCGTCCCGAAGCTCATCGGCCATGGATCGCAGCAGCCCACGCACGGGAGCGGAAGGATAGAACGGCGGACCCCGCTCGGGCCCGACGGATGCGGACCCTGGACGTGACTGAGGACGGCCTAGGGACGTGCCAAGAAGCAAGAAGAGGTGGACCTGACCGTGTTGCGCTTACGCGCTGTCACGAGCTGCTGCTGAGGAGAGCCCGGAGCAGGAGAAGCACGTAGAGTCCGCAGCTTTGCGGGGAGCATGCGAGAGGTGCATATTGATCGGAGTGTGTTATATAATAGAACGCGATATGCAAAAAATTTCGTCGTGTTCATCCTCCACGCACTGCACTTTACGGCACCGAAGTGCTCTCGGCCACAGTTCGCGCGCGGCGCATGCAGGTCCCGTGGAGAAAGCCTCCCCAACATAAGTAGTACTATAAATATCAGCGCTCCACAAAAAAAAAATTGTAGTCGGCAACTTGACGCCCATATCTTACGCGCCTGCTCCGATAAATCTATTTTTGCCTTGCGTAAAGACGAAGTTCAGAAACAAAGGAGGGAGGGGGGCAACCAAAGAACCAAAGAGAGCAGGATAGGCTGGGGCCAACCGTTTCTACAGTCATATTGGGAGTTTTCAAGGCGAATTAGAAAAAAAAAGGCAGCGAGAGGTTTCACGATGAGCACTTACTGCGTTTAACTGCCCCTGAATTTGTTCAGGTATACCGTCTCTCCCATCAGCTACCTATCTACCTAGCTACCTTTCTTTCTCTTCGAGCGGTAGCTCTTATCAGCTCGCTCCTCAGTTTCGCGCCGGCGTCGGCGTCCGCAGCGCCACGTCCCACTCCCTCGGTTGGCCGTTTGACACGCGGAGCGAGAGAGAGAACAAACATTTAATGTCCAACAGAGAATGTGCGCGCCCCAACATCGCAGGCCGAGGATGTCAGGGTATAGACACCTCCTTGGATGCTGGCCGTGATGTGTTGTTCCTCCGCGGCCGCCTCAGCCAGTCGGACGAGCTTTCGCTGGTTCTCGGGGTCCGAGCTCCGCAGCAGCGTTTCCCAGCCTACTGAACTATCGATATTAAGTGCCATTTCCAAGGAAAAAGAGAGAGAGAGAGAAAAAAAACTTTATTGTACAAGGAATTCGAGGCATGCCCCAGGCTCCCCGCACGACCCCACTGCACTCAAGTGTTTATGTTCCTAAGGTCCATAACACTGGCAGCCCGGCCGGTGGCGATGGTCTGCAGGTCCGGGTCCTCCGAGCGCAGCAGGAGCTCCCAGTCCTCCCAGGTCTGCAGGTTCTCTAGGTCCCGCGGGGGAGGGTCCGCCGGGCAGAGGGAAAGGATGTGGAGGGAAAAAGCGAAGGGTTCTGGGCATAGGGCGCATGCCGGAGTAGGGAAAGACGGATGATAGTGGGCTAGGGTAAGGGGTGAGGGAAGAGAGTGTGTCTGTAGTCTGCGCCAGAGCGTTGCTTGTTTGTTATCTACGGAGGGGTGGGGCGGGTGGTAGAGCTGGCGTGAGGCTCTGAAGGTCTGCGTCAGCTCGCTGAATGAGTGCATGCGCTCCTTCGTGAATCCCCGATCCGAGGGCACCTGAGCCCGGTTTAAAGAACCTCGGGCTAAAAGGTTGGCGGCCTCGTTTCCGGGATTCCCGGAGTGCGCGGGAACCCATATCAGCTCCACTTGGCGGGCGGGGGTGCATTGGGCGAGTCCAGTATGCCAAAAGCAGGGACATATGGACTCGGCCTCGAGAAAAATTTAGAATCGCAGTTTTAGAATCACTTAAAATATACCAGGCTTCCGTGCGGGTGATAGCAAGTGCAATGGCGGCTTCCTCTGGAGCTTCTGGGGAGGTGTCTGGAGGGAGAGGTAGTGTGAAGAGGGCGGATAAAGAGGAGTCCACCACAGCTGCTGTCGCTTCATCACCCGTGCAGGCAGCGTCCACCCATACGGCGTCCGGCTCGGGGCCGTACGCTCGATGGAGTGCCTTCGCACGGGCTCTACGGCGCTGCTCATGGTGCGACAGGTGCATATTCCTCGGGAGCGGCCTGATGAGGAGCTCCCGGTGAAGGGATCGTGGGATGGCGAGGAGGGTTGGGTCGTTGGCCGGTATTCTGATTCCGAGGGAGTCCAGGATATACCGACCTGTGGAGGTTTGTGTGAGCCTGATGTATTGGGCCTGTCGGTGGGCCTCCACCAGTTCCCCGATCTTGTTGTGGAGGCCCAGGCCTAGTAATCTGTCTGTGGGTGTGTTGAGGGGAAGGTGAAGTGCTACCTTGAATGCCTTGCGAATCAAAGCATCCAAAGCGTTTATGTCATGTTTGGATAGTTGTAAGTATGGGGTAGTGTACAGCACACGGCTGAGGACAAAGGCGTGAATGAGGCGACATAGGCCGCGCTCCTTCATGCCTCTGTGATGCCCCGAAACTCTTCGAATGAGGCGCATATCGCGCCCACAACCTGCTTGAGTTTCTTGAGGGTGGGGGTGTTTTTGCCATCGTTCTGGATGTGCAGGCCCAATACACGGAGGGTGCCAACCTCAGGTACCGGGTCACTATTCAGTTCAATGGCAATGGGGGAGCGGGGACAGCGGTGGTTCTTAGGACGGATGAGGAGCAGTTCAGACTTCTCTGGGGAGCAAGATAGTCCGATGGTCCGTGCGTAATTTTGGGTGAGTGTGGCTGCTTCCTGTGAGGTGTTCTCTATGCCGCCGTCACTGCCGTGGGTGGTCCACAGGGTGATATCGTCGGCATAAAGAGTGTGCTTCAGGTGGGGAATAGTTGCCAATTTTCGGGCGAGGGGGATGAGAGTAATGTTAAAGAGAAAGGGAGAAAGGACGGACCCTTGAGTGGTGCCGATACTCTGAAGCGTGTAGGAGGGGGAAAGGGCCGAAGTGTGTCTCCGCTGTGAGGTCAGTGAAGAATGGTTGAATGTAGGCATACGTGCGCACACCCACAACCAATGGGGATAGGCCAGTCATGATCGCCTGATGTGCAATGCGATCAAAAGCGTTGGAAAGAACCAAAGCTAAGACTGCCTTAGTATGACCTGGAAGAAGCGGGTCAAAAAGGTTGTTTGTGAGTTGCAGCATGGCGTCCTGTGCGGATAGATGGGGGCGGAATCCCACCATATAATGCGGGTAAAGATTGTTGTCCGCCATGTGACTTCTGAGTCTCGCTAACACAACATGCTCGAGGAGCTTCCCGAGGCATGAGGTTAGCGAAATCTAGCGAAGGTTTTGAATGGTAAGTGGTTTGTTGGGTTTTGGTATGAATATTACCTTCGCGTGGCGCTACGACTGCGGGAGGCTACCCTCCCTCAGGCACTGGTTGAAGTATTTCGTAATCTGGGTGATCGATCGGTAGTCCAGATTACGGAGCATGGAGTTTGTAATTTGGTCTGCACCAGGTGTGGAGTTGGCGCGGATAATCAGGAGGGCCGCTCTGACTTCCGTCTCCGTGATGTCGGTGTCGAGTGTGGAATTTGCTTGTCCTGTGTAGTGGGGTAGAGGTGTGGGGCGCCTGGAGAGGTGTACATGGTTTGAAGTGTGTCTAGGCGGGTGTCGGGATCGTCAATGTGTTCGTTTGTGAGGCGTGTCACGTGGTGTTTTGTTGCTGATTTGGCGTGTGTGGGGTCAATGAGGTGTCGGAGGAGTTGCCATGCGCGTTTGCTAGACAGGTTTCCTGCGATGCCGTCACATATCTGTCCCCAGTTGGACCGGCAGAGCTCCTCAGAGTGTTGTTGAATTGGTGTCTGCAGCGCGTCCAGCCGCTTTTTAAGTGCCCTGTTAAGTTTGTTGCCTTTCCAGCGTTCCAGGAGGCTGTGATAAGCCTCCCAGAGGTGGGCTAGGCGTGTGTCGAGTGTAGGGGTTTCGGTTGTAGTTTCAATATGTGTCGCGTGTTGTGGTGAACGTCATGCGCGAGTGATTGCACCCATGCGTCGATGTCCGCGATGGGAGTGTCTGGGAGGGCGGTGCGTACAGCGCGAAAGGCATCCCAGTTAATGAGTTTGTGTGTTGTATTTGCGTGACGGGGTGGTTTGTATGGGACAGTGATTTGTATAATGTAATGATCACTTCCCAGTGTATGCTGTGTTGTGTTCCAGGTAACACCGCGGATGTAGCAGCTCAGCGTCAGGTCCGGACTGGTGTCCATGCTGACACTATTACCGACCCGCGTAGGCGTCTGAAACGTGTTGTGCCCAGTAATTTGGAGGTTCTGCAGGAGCAGCCAGAGCCTGCGACCTCGATGTGTCGTGGTTGTGTATCCCCAGTCAGTATGCTAGTTTCAGCTCATCAGCTGAAACAGCTGATGAGCTGCGCTGAAATTTCGCATTAGGAAGTAACGTAATCGTCGACAAACTTTTTACATTCGTTGCAGAAAGTAACAGGAAGAAGAGAAATGGCTCGACGCTCCCACGCTTGGGCTTGCTCTTTAAGAGCACTACGACCGATCCTAGTCTCAGCGTTTGTACTAAATATCGTGACGTTGCGCCCCTTATAACGAACTTTCTCTTCTCTATCCGCAGTGCCCTTATCGAGCCTATTCTCCCAGCACGCATACTAGCATTTGGTACAAGAACTTAAAGAGCGCGCTTCTGCGTGCAGCACACAAGTGCCTGGTTCTTGGTATTAGCTCCTGCAGTTTCCGGGGTTGAGCCCACTCCTCACGTTGCTTCCTGTCACGGGACTTCCTCTGTCACCATCCGCCATTGGAGCCACCATCAAAGCGTTCATAGACGAGCACGCCTCTCTCGCGCGAGACCAAAGCCCCGCCGAAAGCGAACGGTCACGCTCACTGGTCGCCGGAAATTTCCATCCCTAATTTCCTGAGAGGAACGCAGAGCCGAACTGGAGCGCCCTCGCAGGCCCGCGTTTCGCATCCAGAAGTAGCTGAGTTACAAACTTTGGTTGTGTGGGGAATTGGGGAGTAGGGATGGAGGAAGAGCTGCGCAATATGAATTCAATGTAAATGGAGTTTCCGAGGTGGCTATGTAAGAAAAAAAATACACAAACACACTTGACAGGGGCTTGCAATACTCCCCCTGAACGCATAACGGCCGATGATTTGCGCAGTGGAAAGCTCCAGGCTTCATACGCTGTTTGTTTAGGCTAACGCAAAATTAACAAAAGCTTCCACAGCGCCAGGCAGATGAGGATAAAGAATTAGAGTCCCCCCTCACCCTTCAGCCTTCCTATAAACACAAGCCTCTTCTCCAGTTTTAAATGTTACTGATCAACACTCAAAGACTCATGGTGTACTCGAGAGGACTGCCGCAGTTAGTTTCCGTCGTTTTTACAAGGCCGCCTCATTAAACTAGGCTTCAGTTTTAATAATGCCTTAAGGTGGCTGTAGGCATAGGCACATGGCGCGGGAACACAGGGCCTTTTGTGAGGTCACATGCACCGCGCACCTGTCTCATTCCGAGGGATCAGCGTAGAAATCTTACGCACAAATACCTGAGGTTAGAAAGAACTTTCACTTTACCGACATGCTTTGAGCTATGACTTGCTTCCTATGACGAAGTCGGCTTTGATCCATCCTTTGGTCCCACAAAGACACGCGCTCAGAAGCTCATTTACTCTGATGGTGCATCCAAGCGTCGAGGGCGCCGTTCCAAGAAAGCCTCTCGCCTGAAACATCTTCAGTGTGATCCGAGCTCATCACTTCCTGGCAGGGGACCGGAATAGAGGAGGCGAGTGCACTCCGGTCGCTTCTCGGGCAGTTCGACGAGCCAGCCGCTAATGAATTGTTCTCTGCTACCATCCCCCCCCCCCCCCCCCCCCCAACTCTAAGCACTGCTATGTGCCACGACCCTCGCGGTATGTCCCTATCGTCACCTCCTCACATACTGTTCAGGTGAAAACGCTCCGGTTGGTGAAACGCCGACGACTTCAGTTCGCGTGATACGAAGCAGAGCTCAAGCCTCATTCGTGAGTCTCGTTTTCATATGTCAAGAAACAAGCTGAGGAAGCTACCGAAATGCACGATTTACAGAAAACAGCTTTGACGTCCCGTAAACCACAACATAGTAAGGTAGATAATTTAAAACAAAGACGACGGCTTTCATTGGCGAACCCATTCTAGGCAGCAGAACGAAGTACGCTTCGCCGAGAAGCGGAATGTCAATATTTTATCAAGGCATACCACAGCTCCGACATTTACCATCTGCATATCCATTCCTCATCTTTGTTGATTATTCAGGTACTGATTCTCGTCGTTGTCCTTAAGCTAATCATTTGGTGGAGATAACAAGTCTATTGTTGTATCTTCGTGTTTGTTTCTCAGTGCACTCAAGGCAGATATAAGAAACTTTTGTAGCAGTACTAAATGCCGCTAAAAGCGAGCACATGGATTCAATGCGATCATCGCAGCTGACTCTTCGCTGTCGCCAGACTAGCCAGCAAGCGAATAAGTGCGAACAAGCGTGGCGAAAGCTGACGGTCCCCATCTCACTGTACCGCCTTCCTCAAAATTTATCAAACCGGAAGAAGTGTCAATGTAAAAATCTATAATGACGTAACAAACAATTAGCTCTCAAAAGTTCAGTCTTGGTTGTTTTTCTTTTATACGCAAAGCAAAAACGCCCTAGTTAAAAAACAAAGCCACTGCCAAATACGATGTCTCAACAGCAAGTAAAGCGTAAAACGGCGTAAGACGTCGACAAATCAGCAAGGTACGTTCGGCGTCATGTAGCTATAGCATCGCGGCGGGCGGGGTAGTTGCCGCTCCGATACATTTCTAGTGTTTACGTCAAATGTTCGTAACTTCCAATCTTCGAACTTCTGCAGCGAAACAAAATTAAGAAGAGAAAGGTATCGGCTCTAACGCTTGACTGACGCCACGACGGCGAAAATTAAGTTAACCCTCGCCGGTAAGCATGTGTCATCCAGTGGGGCGTAAACGAACAAGTTTAAGAAAAAGCTGATGTTGAATTAAACGATCAAAAAAATGGCTGAGGCTTAACTTGGTTAAGCCTGGAGAATGCGAAGCATCATCGTGTCGCGTAATTTGGAGGCGCACAACCACAGCGACGGCGCGAGATGGGCCCCCGTTTCTCCACTGTCGTGACGTCATCGTGTCACGTGGTATGACGTCATGTATCACGTGATTTGGAGGCGCACAACCACAGCGACGGCGCGAGGTGGGCCCCCGTTTCTCCACTGTCGTGACGTCATCGTGTCACGTGGTGTGACGTCATGTATCACGTGATTTGGAGGCGCACAACCACAGCGACGGCGCGAGGTGGGCCCCCGTTTCTCCACTGCCGTGACGTCATCGTGTCACGTGGTGTGGCATCATCGTGTCACGTGATTTGAAGGCGCACACCCACAGCGACGGCGCGAGGTGGGCCCCCGTTTCTCCACTGTCGTGACGTCATCGTGTCACGTGGTGTGACGTCATGAATAACGTGATTTGGAGGCGCACAACCACAGCGACAGCGCAAGGTGGGCCCCCGTTTCTCTACTGTCGTGACGTCATCGTGTCACGTGGTGTGACGTCATGTATCACGTGATTTGGAGGCGCATAACCACGGTGAAGGGCTGAAGTGGTAGTTAAAGTAGTATGCTTCGCATAAAATATGTGAAATTCGCGGAGCCTACTCTCCGAGTAAAAGAGGCATCGCCTCGTACCAGTGTTCATGCGGATTTTTACCCTTGACCCTAATCTCTCGTGTACATAATATGTTCTAAAAATTGCGAGGACACTTTGGCAACTAAAGTATTGAGAGGTGAAAGCCAAAAACACTATGCCGTGACGACTTCCGGTGGATGTGACGTCACACTGTTCTTGTGGCTATATTGATACCCAAGTTATACATCTTTCTGGAATCTTAAGTGTTAATTACGCTTAATTACACATTTTCCCATCTAATTTGACACAAATCTGACGTTTTTCCGACCGTTCTGTGACAATTTTTACTATGGCCGCCGCGGTGGCTCAGCGGTTATGGTGCTCGGCTGCTGACCCGAAAGACGCGGGTTCGATCCCGGCCGCGGCGGCTAGAATTTCTTTGGAGGAGAAATTCTAGAGGTCCGTGTACTGTGCGATGTCAGTGCACGTTAAAGAACCCCAGGTGGTCGAAATTTCCGGAGCCCTTCACTACGGCGTCTCTCATAGCCTTAGTCGCTTTGGGACGTTAAACTCCATAAACCATAAACCAATTTTTACTATGCCATGACGACTTCTGGTGGATGTGACGTCACACCGTTTTCGTGGCTATATCGACTTCCGCGCTATTTCAACGCAATTTGGACATTTTCGTCTATAATTAGTTAACTAATTACTCTATAGTCATCAAACTTAAGTTTTAGGTTGCTTTTTTCCTCCTCTATCTGTAGCAGCCGTTCGTTTTCTTTTATCTTTTTAGTTCCCCAGTTAAAAGCGTGGGATACGCTTTGTTAACGGACGGACGGTAGTATGGGAAAGGCTCTTGCCTTAAAATAAGCGTAACGGTGTAAATTTTACGCGGTCTGTACTTACGTCGAACATTAGCCTGTTTGCTATAAAAGAGCAACTTTCTTGAAGTAAAGAGCAATAACAAACACCTTGGCTTACGCTGAATGCGAGAAAGAAATGAAAACGAAAAAGGGAAGTTGCCAATAAATAGCCACACGGGGCGGGGGCAAGGATGCTTGGAAGACTGAAAAAAAAAAGAGGGAGAGAGAGAGAAAGGAAAGGTAGGGAGTTCCCCGCCGGTATGTGGAACTTTTTAAAGCTACAGCGTTAAGGGTCCCTTGTCGCCGAAAAACTGGCGCCGTCGTTGTCGTCGGCGTCGTTGCCGTCGACGTCGTCGTCATTAGCAGTGAGCGAAAAATCCGGATGGAAGCAATAAACTAATAAAATTCGTTTACAGTTCAAAGAATACTTGTATTGATGCCAAATTTTTCAAAAAATTTCCAAAGAAAATTTCCAATTCCAAAGAAGAGCGAACACATCAATTTTTTTCGCAAAGCATTCTGCTTCCATGAGTAATCGCTGCTTTCCCGTTAATTTTTTTTTTGGGGGGGGGGGGAGGGGAGGGGAGGGCTGCTTTTTTTTAAATCTTTGTACATACTTCATGCCAAGAGTGACCCGAACTAGCAAAAAAAATATCTCCATTCAATCGCATGTCCTTCGTTCTTTTTTTTCTTTGGACTTCCGCAAACAAACTTGCCGGGAAATGTTTGACTCCGCAGGAAAATCCTACTCTCTGTCAATAAATTTCATCCAATTTCAACCATGCATGAAGTACTGCCCTCCACCAGAGTAACACAAGGAACAAGCGGACGACCTCACTCACGTGCTTTAAACCCTAAGGTCCTTCGCAGTGTCTTGAACAAAATCGTCGAAGAACAAAAACCAAAATCTAACTCCGGGTGCTGGCGATGTGAATAGCGAACACTTTTTCTGACAGAACTGCATGCCTGTTTGTCGTCAAACTTTTGGTGGTGACTCAGCCTTCTGATTCCAAAGCTCCTACCTTCGGAGTTAGGGAAACTATTTTCATTCCATGTACGTGAGGTGCGTTAATAGCCTTATAGTCTAAAATTATAGTGCGCTACAAGAAATATTCAAAGCCGTCATATTTTATGGTAGGCTTGCCTTGGTTCTTTTACAGTTATGAGAAATCATTTCGAAATCCTGGAATAATAATAATAATAAACACCCTTACTTTCCAGAAAAATGTTTACATTTTTAAGACAGGTCTGCCCAAGCCAAAAAGGATTGTAGGGCAGTGCTGGGCATCCGGTGAATGGCGAAGATATTGCAATACATGCGTGACAAAACAAGCAAACAAAAGTAACCTTAATAAGAAAACAAGAACAAGAAACAGTTTAAGTTAACGACACAGCAGTTTTTAGCAAATGTTTTAATTGCGAGAACGAAGAAACTGAAAAGATAGAATCAGGCCGACAATTAAATATTTTGGGTCTATATAATAACGAGTGAAGCGGCCGTAATGAGTGTAGCAGTGAGGTACCGTAAAACGAGGGTGATGTCGAAAAGAACGAACAATAATGAAAGGAACCAAATATTCCCTTTACCAAAAGGGAGCACGAATAACTACATCATAAAAAAGGGCATTAAAAGAGGTGAGTTGTATAAACTAAAATCAATTACAGTCAGGTGAAACGTCCATGTTGTATTCCACGGATCGGAGAATGTTCCTTAGTAATGGATTTCATTTCATTCGCCAAGCTTTTGAGCAGTGGTACAACACATTGACTCCATATCTGAGGATACCATAAATAAGGGATTGTGCAATAAGTACGCGAGTCTGGAAAGGAAATAAATATCGGGCATTGTATAGTACGCATGATAAACCACGAAGCTTCCTACATACTAAGGTAAGATGACTATTCCAAGACATATCTTTGTCAAAAAGTATGAAAAATTGATAGAATGCAACAATTAACACAATGTGAAGAATGTAAAAACAAAGGTTCAACAAAGGGAAGCTTTTCATGGGGATTATGAAAACAGACGACTTTAGTTTTTTTTTTTTTTGTTGAGTAACTAAAATAGAATTTTTTAAAACCAGTCCATAACAGGCACCACGTCCGGTCTAAGAGTATCCATTTCCAGAAGGAAGCGAAGCATTTGTTGACAACAAAAACGTGTCAACGGCGTATTGAAAAATGTAACATTTTGCTACAGCATTTCACAAATCTTTTATGAATAAGCTGAAAATCAAAAGCAATAACACAGCCCTGTGGAACACCTGCCGACAAAAGTGTCTCTACACTTCGATGTCTGCCTATTTCGACAACTTGCGCTCGATTAGAAAAATAGTCTTTCAGCAGATCATTAAACAGACGCCTAAATCTCACGACATCAAGTTTTTTCAGCAGTAGGTCATGACGAACGCAATCGAAAGCTTTGCTGGCGTTCAAAAACAGACCACATGCGAATTCATTATTATAGAAACATGAGTAAAGGATATCAGTAAAGCTTTCTAACAACAAAACCGTTCCCTTACCTTCAATAAAACCAAACTGCGCCTGATAATATAATGTTCGTGAGAACAAAGCTCTACATAACTTGGAATAGGTGCTTTTCGAGAATCTGCGCAATCGCAGGTAGAATTGAAATAGGCCTGTAATTTTCAATAGCCCTTAGCGAGCCACTTTTATATAGTGGTTTAACTATGGCCACTTTTAAATTGTGTGGAATGAAGCAGTCAGTAACAAAACTGCTCAAAATGAAAAGTACCAATTGCAATATTGTAAAATTATGTTGGAGGTCACTCATTTTTATATTATCAATACCTGAAGCTTTCTTGGAACTGAATCTAAAGATCAGTTCATATTTTGGACCAGCGCAAAAACGGACAATGGACCAAGGAAAGAGAAGACGACACGGGCGCTGGAAATATGTACTTCCAACTTGCCCAGCAAAACGTATTGCTAAAGATCAGGCTGTGAAGATCCTAGGGTGTAATAGAAGAAAGATAAGCTGAAGAAGGTGTGCAATATAAAGACCATGGAAGCTCATAGTGGTATAAAGGAAACTTACGGGACACCAGAGAGAAAAACGCATTAAACTCAGGGCCGCAGAGGGCAAGTCTTTGAAGGCTTTAGCCACTGATTCACAAACCGATCGCTTTGGGCTTCTTCCAAAAGGATAATTAATAGTTGACCAAGTTTTACATAAAGAGGGTTGGTTTTTATGAAAAGCCGTATTGAAGTAGTTATGTTTCGAAGCTCGAATCCTGGCAGTAACTTTATTCCCAAGCAACCTGACATTATCTTTGAGGCGTTTGTTATTGGGACTACGCTTGCAAAGTGTCCAGGGGGAGTCTTTTTCTGCAATGGCCTTTAGAATGTCGCATGTTAACCAAGGAAGATTTGGGTTGCGTTTTTGATTAATTTGACCTTTTGTGATTAGGCAGTTATGGAACTGATAACCTGTAAAAATCTGTCATAGACGTTAGAATAATTAACTTCCTCTAGGAGAGAGACCCAGTTAAAGTCCGCTATACGGTTATCGAATGTGGCAGTGTCCGTATATGAAATTCGCTCCTCATTAGGGTGCAATTTATTTAAAGAAGAAAAAAGGATGGGATAACCCACAAAGTAGTGGTCTGAAAGTTTCTATGTAACTACCGAAGAGAAAGACTCGGCAAACGGAGCTCTTTAATTGACATGATCAATACACGAAGCTATGAAATGTTTACCCAGGTATTCTTCTCTTGTGTAGTCTTTTATCATAGGTTCAATACCATTCTTTGTCAAGGTATTTAGGTATTCGCAAACAGATGAACGTGCCGGGGACAAGATGTCAATATCAAAAGGATTTGGAGCGCTTGAATCGATTGGAAGGCCACTATAAAGCGTTAACAGATCTCGCTTACAAGAAAGCGCGCTCTACCTAGTTCGCATACGTTTTAAATAAAGTTCCTCTATAAAAGATTTTAATTACTTTGTTCAGTCGGTACAGCATGACGCTCCTAAAGTCAAGGTCCTAGGTTCGGTCTTTACGTTAAATGACAAATGAAAACCCCGCCTTATAATTATTTGAGGCCGACAGCAATGGTCTCGCCGCACAAGTAACGCACCACAAGCAGTGTTTAAAACACAGGTTTTTTGTAGGTCAACAAAAGGCGCTGAAAACTCGGATGTTTGAAGATTCTCCTTCTCCAAAGACCTGAAAGGTAGTAGAGTTTCGGCCAAACTACGTTTATTGTGATCATCAATAAAGCGGTTGAAAAAGCGTCTTCAAATCTTTCGCAAAACAACCCGACCATCATCCCTTCCCGAATCTCCACGGCTGACAAACGATATGGCGCCACCGGTGCGATCGCTGACAGAGCGGCTTAATTTCCATCGTCGTAGCCGCAGATGATGTGAATATCCGACTTTTTCTGATCTAATAGTTTAATAGGCTAAGTACTCCAAACAAACGTGGTATAAAACAGTTCTGCAGACCAAATGTCATTTATATGCTACATTTGAGCTCGAACAATGCGCCCGTTTAGCTGGGAAAATCATTCTAGGGCGCTCGTTTATTTGCGCAACGCATTGTACATGTTCAACGTCGGTATAAAGTGCACAATGCCAAAGACGAGGTACTGCGTTACTATTACCCAGATGAGCTTGAGTCTCAATCATTCAATCTTCGTGGGCCCCTAAGCGCGGACGCAAACGGAAGCCGGTGAAACTGTGGCTAGCAAGCATTAGAATCTATATATTAAAAAGAATATAGCGGGAAAAAATCAGCCTCCTTTTCTGCCCGTTCTGACAGTATTGATATTGCCGCTCCCGATGAGGCCTACTATGGGTGCACAGCTACAACTGCAAAGTCTCCTCCTTCTACACAATGCCTAAGTAAACCACTCTCATTACATTCGTTAGCTTTCTTTTTTTGTTATGCGGCTCTAGCGTGTCTTTTTGTGAGATCTCCGAAAGAGGGGGAAATGGGAGGGGGGGGGGGGGGGTTATAAGCAAAATTAGAGGACGCGGCGTTTCTGCCGTGCTTTTCTTTCGAAGAGGGGCTATCGAAGAGGGGCGAAAGAAAATGCTTCGACCGGTGCTCTCTTCCACCAAGCTTCCTCGAATGGCTAGCCCACACACGCCATCTTGACAGAAGATCGTGCTTTCGACTAGTCGCTGGGGGTGAAGGTGGGTGGAAGGAGGGATTGAGGGGTTGCGCGCGAGCGTCGTTAACGGACTTCATTATCCCGACACCTGGCACCGACTAGACGCCTTAATAAGTCATACGGGGCGTGATCTACTGAGTGCGTACTTATAATAACGAACACGGCCGCCGTGGCCGTGTTATAGCGAAGGGGACACCAAGGGTACGCCAACGGCCTTGCAGGCAGTCATGCATGCTCAAGCCGCCGTTAGGATACACGGTGTTCGATTAACCCGCACCGTACGCCGCTCGCCCGGATGCGCCACTGAAGGCACCGATATAACTCCGCAGTGATTAACGAGCGACTGCGGCTGCCTCGCGGGGAAAGGGAAAGTACGTAATTGGCTCTCTCCTTCTCTCCAGCTCTCCTCCTCTCCTCTACGTTCGCCTTTCCATCGCAGTGTGCGGCCACGCGTCCCCATCACCGCTGTTGCCTGTTACCATGCATTGGTGCGGACAAACGGCATGTCAGCCATGGATTCATAGCTGAAGCCCGGCCATCATTAAGGGCACTCAATAACCGCGCTTGTGCTACGAGACCTTTTCTTGAAGTGTGGTTTCTCGCGACGCTGATGGGATTAAGAGATGACCAGCATTGCATATGCCTGCCTGAGGTCACTTCCTGACGCCCCAGTGCGCACGCTAACCAGCAGGTTTGAAACACGGAAATACGGACTAGCCCACCTGACAGTAGCCGACTGCTGTCAGCGGTACTATCAAAATAATTGCCGTGGAAGAACGAAGCGAAGAGGCCAAGATTGAGTTTGTCTTTCAGGTGACGATTTATGATACGGTAAGCTCAAAATTTCGCAGTATATTAATAGTCGACCCCACATACCGGGCCCTTCAGAGCACACATCCGGTCATCAACCTTCCCATACGCTGCCGGTCGCTCGGTGCAAGCCAACTGTTCTTTATGACAATGAGCTAGTTTTTATTAGGCATCTCGCTCTCAGCACATTATTTCCAAATGTTGCCGTGTTTAGAGGTTCTGTGCCTCGGATTCAAAGAAATTTATCAGTAATAGCTGTTGTCGTTGCTGTTCGCGCGCGTCCCCAAGTTAGTTATTTTAGACTGGTAAATTTTTACAGAAACACATATTTCCACACGATTATCGCCTCTTCATTGAAGAAACTAGCTACTACGGCGCTTGTCTTCATCATTGTAGTGCCTACTCGCGAATATTTCTGCCGTTGTAGACAGCATGCGTCAGCATTTACATTAGCAAAAATCGCGCTGTCTTCAATATGTAGATGAGGGAGTGACGTGATTTCATGTTTACTATTTCTGCAGGTATGGCGTGAAATAAGCTAAATCTGAAGCCTTGCGTAAGGGAATTTTTCCACTGAAAGATGAGGAAAACTGCTCTGTACGAAAGCGCGTCAGATATACTCGAGTAGAAGTTACACACGAATCAGACTCGCAGAAGGAAACACATTACCGTATGCTCGAGGCACACTTGAAAGTCAGTGTATACTGGAGACATGCATAGATGTATATTGAGCCGATTGCAACGCTAGATTAAACGGGCCCAAGTCCAACACCACCATTAGAAGAATTCGTCTTTCTTTCCAGCAATGCAGCTGCAACAGGAGAGATACCAATCGGAAGAGCTCCATTATGCCTCCTCCACTCGGCGGGAGGCGAGAAGAGCGCATAGAGAGCTTTCCGAACGAGCAAAACGAAAACAAAAGACATAAAAAGCCGAGCGAATGGCAAAGCCAAGCCGACCGCATTTCGAGCTCGAAGTTCTTTTCTGTATGATCACTCTACCGGGAAAACAAGTCTGCTCTCCGGCTTGGCGTCGCCTATGTCGGCGGGCGGTTACTGCCTTTCGGAGGCATGTGGGGAATTACCCGACGGCGATGACCGATAGAGCCATAGATGCCAGAGCCGAATTCCCAGATATATATATATATATATATATATATATATATATATATATATATATATATATATATATATATATATATATATATATATATATATATATATATATATATATATATATATATATATAATACACAGCGAGTGCGTTGGAAGTAAGTACACACCCGAGACTCGCCTGTATCCGTGCTTCCTGCGAGGAATCTCTTGGTAGGGGCGTCCTTCAGCACAGAACTCGAACTCACTGAATAAGGCGTCGTCCACCAGCCACCGTGCACAGTTCTTTGCAAGCATCGCCTTCAGTGAATCTCTGTGCAGGAATACTGCGTTTATAATAGGCGCCGTAATGCACTATCCGCATCATTCTTTGCGAGCCCCTAAGCGGCTTGGAAATGTGACGTCGAACACGACAGCGGCAGAAAAAGCAAATATTACAATAATTTAAGCAATCGAACTAGTTGCCAGAACTTCTGCAGACCACTGGCGGTGTCAAGAAAGAGAATGGGCGCAAATGAAGGAAAGGTCGCAAACGCAATGTTCGCGTTACGATCCTATGCACCGTCATAATATACCAAAAGACGTCAGGGATCTATGCAAAGCAAAATAAATTCTTGATTTGAAGCTAGTTCCGGCACTTACTCGGTCCACGTTGGCATCTTGGGTTCTAACTGATTCATTAAAGATAAAGCTTGACTATATTATGCGAAGCATATTACTAGAGGTACACTACAGCCCTTCGCCGTGGTTACGCGCCGTGCACACCACGTGGTACAGTGACGTCACACCACGTGGCATACCACGTGACACATGACGTCACGACAGAGGAAGACGGGGGTCCACCTCGCGCCGTCGCTGTCGTTGCGCGCCGTGCAGACCACGTGGTACAGTGACGTCACACCACGTGGCATACCACGTGACACATGACGTCACGACAGAGGAAGACGGGGGTCCACCTCGCGCCGTCGCTGTGGTTGCGCGCCGTGCAGACCACGTGGTACAGTGACGTCACACCACGTGACATACCACGTGACACATGACGTCACGACAGATCGCCGTCACGCGCTGGGAGAGGGAGAACGATGCCATCGCACAGACGCCGGAATGTCCTCGAGCGGCATTCCCGCGCATTTCGAACGCGCGTTCACACTCGGTGTAGGTGAAACGCTCGCTCCACCGGGCAGGCAGACGCGGCTTCCGTGGCAATCCAGGCGCTCACCCAACGCGCGTCTCGGGGTTAGTCGGCGTTCCGCTGTAGCCATGCCGTTGTCTTCCCCCACGACGAAGGCTTCTAGTGGTTGTATTAAAATGACCAAGCATTCAACCAAGGAAAGACATGTATTACCAAGCCTAGCCACCAATATGCTTCGCATCTGAATAGGCATAACCTTAGCTAAGCCTCAGCCATTTTTTGTCTTCGTAGTCGTTTTATAGCCGCTGGTAGTTATTCTGCATATTTCTTCTGGTGAATTCACTGTGAACAAAACAGCCTACCTCCTTGTTGTACCTGCTGGCCTGCGCGAAGAAGTTCTTCTGACTTCACACGACGAGGCGACAGCTGGACATCTCAGGTTTTCCCGCACCCTCCGCCGTATTCAAGACAAATTATTACAGGCCCGGACTGTCTGCCGATGTCGCATGTTAGGTAAAAACCTGCCGAGATTGTCAGCGACGGAAGACCCCTCCCACTCGACCAGCAGGATTTCTGAACCCCACTGAACCACCTTCAAGGCCCTTTCAGCAGATCGGCATGGACTTGCTGTATAGAACTACATTTACATGATCGTCTGAAATGGCGGTGCTCAACTTGCTCTGTCCGCCCTGCTGCCGCTTGATGACATCTCCCCATTTTTCTTGCAATCGCAGGGATTTTCCGTACCATCTGTGAGTACACACACTAATGTACTAACTCACTAACTACGCACATTAGCACATGCCGACGGCTTTTCTCGCGATGGGACTAGTAATGCTTTTTCATTAAAATAGGGTGGCGTCACCGTTTTTTTTTTTAATCTACCTCAACAGTTTGACGCGTTGTGCGCGCAGAATGGCTGACAGAAAAATATTAGTTTGCATCAGTTAGATGCCGTAGTAAAAAAGATGAGTGAGGTGTTGAAGAGTTCCTCCGAAACCTAGAAGGAGAAGCACTAGGAACGATTTCCGTTTGGATGAGTTACATGGTGACTCGAGAGGTCAACAAGCACGTTGCTTCCAAAGCGCCCAGAGATCTCCCGAAGACGACAACACATTCCAGCGAGGGTCACAAGAAAAGTCGACAGGTTTCCTTGCCAGATGTGTACTTTCCCGTGTTGTATTTTCTCGAATAACTCACGCCTAGCATCTCAGCACTCTCGTTTTTCCTCGCTGGGCAAAGGAGCTAGGGAAGGCCTTTAAAGCACCGCTGAAGAACACGGAACTTGTTCCTGCTTCTTCAAAGCTAGTCCGGGGGTTAGGGTTTTGTGTTCGCGACCCGAGTTCGCAGCCTCTGAACAAGAGCAAAAGGTCTCAAAGTGCAAGGTGTATGACAGAACCATAAGCACGGTCCCGTACACAGCCTCTTCACAGCGCTTCTATAGCGCACACAGAGATCACGCCACTTCTTCGCCAGCTTTTTTTCTATTTGTCATCTTTTTTGTCGATCTACATTTTAAAAGACGCACTCGAAATTATTATCTTTATTTCTCTTTCGTACTCTCGCGCACAGCAGGCCTCTCTGGCTCTCGTCGTCTCTGCCGTCTTTTGAAGATGAAAGTCGGTTATCGGCCGCGCCCCGCGGGGTTGCAGATGCGATCGAGAGCCGTGCGCGCGGCACTACAGGTTCCGGTGCCGCTCTTAGGTGCAGTGACCGGGCCGTATATAACGCGATTCAACTATGAAATCCCATTCAAGCACTGCCTGCCCGCCGGGTGCACGCAGTTCCTTATTCTGCCAAGCCCTAAAAGTATTTTCGGTTAAAAAAAATACCTTAAAACTAAAAGCACAGACAGCAGAACTGAGCGAAACGCTACGGCCAAGCAGAACCTGCAACGAGATCGTCTCCCGGGTATGCGGAAAAAGTAGCTCTCTGAGCGACTCTTGTCTGAGCGATTCTGAGCTGGAACCAGAGATTCTGGACTGGCCTTCGTAGCGTTCTGCCTGTGTGTTTCTGAAATTCGTGCTGCCGATTGAGCGTTTAAAACTGTCGGTCACGTGCGTCACGTGAATATGGTTGTGGCTGCGTTGCGCCATCGGGGACTTCATTTTTATATTTATTTTGGGGGGAGGGGGGGTGGAGCGGGCAAGAAAGCGAGCTTGATAAAGAAAACCACCAAGTCTAAGCTACTGATTAATCCAGACGAAGTTTGCAATACGCGTCCACAGCCGCAGAATGAGACAAATACTCAGAGACTTGCATTGTAAGCGAAAAATAAGGCAAAATGGCACTTCAGGTTCAACTTTGTGAGGTTAGACTCAAAGGATGCAATGGCTGCTCTCTCAGGGTTTAATGGTCATGAAAACGCACTTAGTTACCAAGGACTAACCTCTGCAGGTATTTTAGCCCCTTCTGGCTTACAGCGAGCAAGATCGTCCTCAGCAGTGCTAGGCGGCCAGCGGCGTAGGATTGTAATATAGGAGAAGCGGGTGGCGTAAATAGCGGTGTAGCAGAATGACATTCATGACCAGTACACAACACCTCCTGAAACCTCTGGATGCTATGAAAGAATATCATCCCTGAAACCGCATTTAAGAAATTCAGCTGACATCTGCTTTCGGAAACACTTTGGTAAAAATAAGCTGGAATGTTCAGTGACGTAATGCTGAGCGAGGACGAGTGATTCAACAAGCATGAACAACGAGAGTTAAGCATGTACCCTTGTTCGTGGCGCGACATGTATCTACGCGGCCCACTAATGTCCTGGCCGAAGCAAGAAGCGTGCATAAGGAAATTAGCGTTCGTAAATTGGTGATTGGGCCGAATTTTAAATGCGGGAAGAAAGCGAGACCAGATCGAAAGGCCGCCCGTGATGAACACTCGGAAAACGCATGCGCTCACGAAATCAGCGGTTGCAAACTTGTATTTCCATACAATTCTGGTATCTATATTTTGAACAACGCGGTGCTGTTGAGTACCAGAGGAAACAGTACCCATTATTTATATTTATTTTCTGATGAGCCTGAACAACATGTGCGCTAGCTAACCGATATCACTGGCGATAAGCGATTTTTTTCTACGTGTTTGAGACCTGCTGAGCGACATTAACATTCGCCACCCTGTGTTCAACCACAACGCAAAGCATCCTTTGTGGCACGTGACCGTTCTTGCGCATAAAACGAATGCCGCGCGGGAAGGTCCCTTGATAGGCGTCACCGCAACGCTGGCAAGAGTTAGTGCTGAAGCTCGTGGCTTTGCAACGGGGAAAATGGCTCCTCCGAGAAAACAGGAGCGAGTAATGGTTGTTAACGAGGAGGACGTCGAGAAACTTGTGTTCGCTTTCGCAAACACCGCGTTCGACAACATGGCCAGCGACTCTGAAAAGGTAAGAGAATGGAAATTCGAAGTTCTCGTACCGGGTGCTACTTCGTAGCCGGCGTGGTGTCTCAGCGGTTATGTTGCTCGGCTGCTGACTCGAAAGACGTGGGTTCGATCCCGGCTACGGTGGTCACATTTCGATGGAGGTGAAATACTAGAGGCCCGTGTTCTGTGCGATGTCGCTGGACGTTCAAGAACACGACGTGGTCGAAATTATCCGGAGCCCTCCAATACGGCGTCCCATATATCTTGAGTCGCTTTGGGGCGTTAAACAGCGGAAAACCAAACTTTACTTCACTTGGCGTGGCTTTGACTGAAAGACGCTCAAAGCCGTCCCAGCGCCCGATTCACCACGACGTGGCAGTGCTCGATGCTAATTTGTTATCCACACTGTCGCCTCTACTATGATGAGTAGGAACACGGAAGTGGGTGGCAAATAGCCTCAAACCCTCCTTGTCGCGATACATGGCAGCCGCTTGAAGCAAATAAGTGGAGAGGGTTCGACCGTTGTGCTGTCTGCCTGTAACCCCACCGTACACATGTTTCTGCAACCACGTAACATCGCATCTGCACCTGAACGTGATAACGCCCAATTATCGCAGGGTTTCGCTATGCGCGGCCGTGCTCATAGCATCCGTTGCGGAGGCAGGCGACCGTGGAACACAGGCACAAGGTTCGAGCGCGGTGAATTTTGCTGGAGGCAAAATTCTAGAGGCCAGTGTACTACGCGATGGCAGCGCACTTTAAAAAACACCAGATGGCGAAAATTTCCGGAGCCGTCCGCTACGGCGTTCATTGCCTGAGTCAATCTGGCACTCTAAACCCCGATAAACCAAACTGAAGCCGAATACACATGATAGTGCAAGTTCCAAGGCGTTTCCGCGTGCGTTTGAGATAGGACGTGATTTCCCTTGCAAGAATCGCTCCATTCAGGCCGCGCTTGAGAGGAAGTTTAATCCTAAATCGATTGCGGGGAAATAGAAGAAACGAAAGTAATTCTTCCTCGCGGTATAGCTGCCGAAGTTTTAAATAGAACTAAGCCGCATGGAACACCTAGCGAGGTGAAAAATATTTTATTGATGTCTGCCAATGTGAAAAACGTTCCTATAAAAGGACTTAAAAATGTGCTGTTTGCTTGCACTTCCTTGCGGTTGGTGTTCTAGTAGCACAGCATGCCACCGGAACCCTTAATTACGCTCTCCAGCCTCTAAGGCAAAGAAGCATAGAATAAATGAGTTTTTTTCTAAATGAGTGTCTTGCTGAAGGCGCCGCCACTCCTCTTGTATTCCTTCCCATAGTTGCGCATTTGTGGCCAAGACCAAGGACAGCTTGGAAAGATTGACTGTCACATCGTCTCAGACATGTTCGATAATGCTTAGGGGTGGCACCTTTTGGGCACCGTGAGAATCACACAAGGTTTCGCTCTTCAAAAAGCTTGCCCCAACCAAATTTGCTGTATGCGCATGCGATATATCCTGTTGGAACAGGCAGTAGCCGTCCGTGTGCGGTTTGTTCAGCGCGTACAGAATCATCTTTTGGTCCAATATTGTGCGATAGGTGGCGCTGGTGAATTTTCTATCAATCTTGACCGCGGGCCAGAGGCCATCGCGTGAAAGCGCACCACACGCATTCGCTGCAGTCAGCTTGATGCGACCTCCTTGATGTTTTGCGTGCTGAAACGTGAGCACTCTATGCGCCATACTCTTCTTTGCTGATCATAGCAGCTCGAAAATGTTGAACTGTCAGAAAATAGCACATTCTTTCCCTCGTTTACTGCCCAGCTTCGGGGGTCGATGGCGAGCTTGAGCCAAGCTGTTTAGCTGTCTGTCTTAAGCAGTGGTTTGTGGGCGGAAATGCGACTCCGTCCAACCGTGATCTGCCTCACATGGCTGAGGCCAAGAGCACCGCTGATGTACTACACCGTTTTAAACGGATTGTCGCTGGCGATGCCAACAGTGGTAAGATCTTCAACATGGGTGGTGTAGCGTGGTCGCCTGTCCTGTGGTGCATCTTCCAGCCATCCTTGCGTTGGATATGCTTGGACGATCTTTTTCCTTTTCACGGTGTTCAATGGCTCGCCATGTCACAGAACAAATATTCCGCTGAGAGTGGCCTTTTAACGACGTTTCTACTAGACCTTTGCGTATGTCACTAAAGCTCGTCCTTGCCCAGAGAAAAAAAGTTTGAGAAAAGGGCTAGCCAAAAGCATCCCGTTTAGTAGCTTCAAGCAAAAGCAGAACAGATGAGGCGTAAAAACTAGGTGTGCGAATATTCGAAATTTTAGAATATATTTCGAATATTATATTTTTAGTATTCGAATTCGATTCGAGATCCAAGTATTCGTGTTTCGAATATTCGACCCGACGCGAATATTCGTATCTAACCGAATATTCATTGTGAGCACCGGCGTTCATTTCGGTCCGCAAGCCCTATCGACAGATACATAACAACATGGCGGCGCCTACACGGAAGGAAAATTCTTTCTTCCTCCAAGGGCCGTGCCGTAGCTGACTGCACTGTTGAGCTTTTTGTGGCTATACCTGCGAAGCTGGTATAGTCATAGCTGCGCACGAAGTACCTCGCAATACGTGCCAGGTCAGTGCCAAGTGAGAGGGCATTTTCTGTGGCTGGAGGAATCGTTTCATTTAGAAGGGAACTACTTCTGCCTGACCATGTGCAGCCACACACGCCGTTTGTGTTTATTTAATCATCGATAGTTGAAATGTGATGTTTTTGGGTGCCCAAAAATGCGTCTTGTAGTGATTAAATGCGTCTGTCCTTAATTATTCGATATTCGATTCGTATTCGAAAAATTTGATATTCGCACACCCCTAGTAAAAACCTTTATCACTGCCCAAAGGCGCACTGCCACACCCCGCGATCATTAAGCGTTATCACGTTCAGGTGCAAACGTTATGTTCCACGTTTGTGGAAGCACGCGCGCTGTCGAGGTGCAGGCAGAATGCACAATGCCCGAACCCTCTACACTTTTTTGCTGAAAGCGGCCGCCGCGTATCCCCACGCCACGCGCTCCTGTGTTCCTGCTAATACTGTCTGCGATAGTATGCCCTAACTGCGATTTTGCGCACGTGCTTGAGGTATGTATCGCGCTCGGTTGGCTCTTTGTTGTATCGTTTCCAAGCCGCTTGATTTTCAATCATTTCATGCCCGTGGCAGCGTAAGCAACGTCTTTTTCATATGTGGAGCGCTAAATTCGAGGATGCATGTTCGCTCTTTCTGCCATGTTTTGTCCTTGTCCTTAATTTTGTCTTTCTATAATTCTACGCTCGGAGGACAAAGACCAATTGTGTGAAGATGTGTCCACTTTTTCCTTATTTTCATAGCTACAGTTGTACTTGTGATAGAAGTGTGGGCGCGACGACGCTTGTATAACGGTATGAAAATGTAAAAATCTGCTATCTGCGAATGGTTTGAATGTCTACTGATGCCGACTGAATTCCAGCTGCTTTTGGAGGAACACGTTGGACGGGGACAGGAGGAACGTTGGACAGGGCGGATCGGATTTCTTTCAATTACATGTCTATCGGGTCTCTATTATCTGCCAAGCACTGGCAGAATTATTTCGTCAACTTGGGTCTGTGTCCCGTATGCGTGGTATCTGTCGCCACATGTGTCCAGCATGCGACTTGGCACAGAGACGTTCTAACTCTGGTTCACTCTTTCTTCTGCCTCAGATTCGAGAGTTTATTGACATTCAACAGAAGAGCTCGCTCCTGCTCGCCCAAGACTACACGGTCAAGGTAAGCGAAAACATTGATGTTCGTAGTGGCACATCAAATACGAAAGCACCTTGAGTCCTGGGTGATATTTTTGACCTGCCTTCTAGCCTAAAAGGAGGCTTTGCAATGGCTACGTGCCCTCGATAAAACCAAGCTGTTCTTTTCATTATGTCAGCGTCGCATAACACCCACACATATTTCAAACTCGAACGTCCGAACAATTTTAGTTGATTGAAGCTTAGTGTTAGCCCTCTTGCTTCAATGCGATGGCGCGCAGTCCGCTGTGTGGACGGGTTCACTGATGAAACTTAGGTTTCTTCAGCCGATATTTCTGTCCTTGTGTTCTGCTTATAGTTTGGATGCTCGCATTTCATTTGACGTAGCATATAGACAATAATTAACTGCATGTCATAGATTAACAACACTTGCTGGTCAGCTAGTTGGCTCGTAATGCTTGTTCCAGATGCATGTCACCAGCTATGTAGTGCTCGCCCTATCCTTCTGTGTCTGGTCTATGGCGCGCTACACGCATTTGTAACGAACTTTGTTCGATATGTTCCTTTTTATATCCCTCTGCCCTTTATATCCCTCTAACATCCCGACAGCGAATGCTCGAAGCAACCGTACGTATGTCGGATTATTACCTTCGGTACGTGCTTGATATATCGCTTCGAGCTCGACCTACTGAGGTAAATCTAACACGGGATAAACTGCTAAGATACGGCAGTATAAAAGCTGGCTGTGCTAATAATTTCGTAAAGTGTAATTTGAGGAATAAGCTACCGCGGTGGCTCACTAGCTTTGATGCTCGGCTGCTGGTCGGAAATACGCGAGTTGGATCCCAGCCGCAGCGGTCACATTCCTATGGAGGCGAAATTCTATAGGCTCGTTTACTGTGCGTTGTTAGTGCACATAAAAGAACCCCAAGGGATCGAAATTATCCGGATCCCTCCACTACGGTGTCCCCCATTGTCTGAGTCGCTTTGGGAAGTTCAACCCTACAACTAGATTATAGATCATTCGGTGATTACAGGAATGCTCCACTGACTTCATAATTTAGCAAAGCAAGGTCTATAGTAGTGAGCCACTGGTTCTTATTCTACAGCATCTATCAATAAGGAAGCAGCGTTTCAAAATTTTCTACCCCATTCCGCCGCCTCTACTTCGCGTGTGATAAAGGTCCATATCACCATGCATATGTGCCATCTGCCTTGTCATTACTGAGACGGTCAGAGCAGAACTCTTCGTGCTTGAAATGTGCCCGTCACTGATGTGGGCTCTGGTATTTGTTACCCAAATAGCACCTAGGTCATACTAGACAGGCACGGTCGCAGTTCTAGAAGGAAAGGCTCTCTGCTTGATAACTGCGTTGTCACGGATGACTACACCGCCATCGCGAAGCGTAAATTTCTTAAACTGTCAATATCATCCATGCAGGTTTTCCTCCGATGATAAAGCTCTAGAAGATGTCACGCGAAAATATTGTATTTCCCATTGAAAACGCTGTTGCTGGTTTAATAAAGCACCTGGAGCACGCATGTTACTTCATTTCCTGTTTACCTTTCATGTCAAGCACTGTTTCTTTTGCTTTTTTGCTCAGCATTTGCTTTGCTGAGCATTTATTTGCTCAGTATTTTCTAGCATCGCTCTCGTCCACTTTTTGCTGTTATGTCAATAAATTCGAGTCTCGTGGCTAGATTACCTAACCAAAGAAATGGTCGGGTTTTAAGCCAGTTAAATCGAATACACGTGGGAAAAAGCTTGTGTTTATCCTTATTGGCTCATGGTTTCGCTTTGTTGGGTTGTCGGCACGATATCAGACACGGGTTAAACTCTTATCCGGATTAAGCGGCTCTGATCTATTCACGCCGCAGATGGAAGTTGAACAAGATGATGTTCAATCCATAGCGCGAGTGTTGCAGTTAACCATGTTCTATGCAGTAAACGCGATGCGTGATCTGTTGCGGGGATAACATGTAGCTCTCGCGCAGCAGCCAGCGAACCTTATCTGCTCGCGTCGCCTCAAGCCGCGAATGTCATTCGCGGCAATATTTATTTTTATTTATCTGCGATTTTTTTCTTTTATTTGTATTGTTTTGTATTCATCTTGCAGTCCCTTATCTTATTCTTTGTTTTTGTTGCGTGTTCTTCTGTATTTCTTTTGTCAACCTACGCTATTGTATACTTCATTATTAACTCTACTCTTCCGCGCTCTGCGGCTGAGCTGCAAGTACTTTTTGTATAGGACCGACAATTCGGCTGATTTTAAAATTTTTAAACACCCTGGGTGATTCCCTCTAAGCTTGCCGTACGATTTAATTACTCGCCAAAAGGCGTACTGTCGTGCAGCAACAAGGGTCTTGGGCACTGCACTGCATCGTTTTTCCTCATCTGCGATTTGTCGAATTCTACCTGACCCCCGGGGCTCTACATCGCCCAGTGAATTCTGTCGCTGCTTTCCAAAGATGTACCTTTCAAGTCGAGCTTCTAGACGCAAGTGCCTCGCGTTTATCTCCCCTGCCGTTGCGATTCATGCACGCTACGCTCCTGATCGCCATAGGGTTTGGGATCGGTACAAACAGCTCTTAAAAACTCTGCTTTCCTGCACAATATGTAGAACGAGTGCATTACATAGTGCTGGCCTTCTAGTACCCGTAATTGCTCCCCCCTCCCACAGTCACTTTTTTTTTTCTTTCATGCAGGTAGTCGACGACGGCTACGGTTCCCTCGGCTCCATTCGCCCCAAGAACATCGAGCCATTGGTGGTTCGTACCGATGCCAGAGGTGATGAAACTGCTGAAAGGCAAGGGATTTTCAAAGCCACCTCAAGTATCGGCTTTTTTTTTTTTTTTAAGGCAAAATACTTCTGTGAGGTACCGCACTTTTCACCCCCTGCAATAGCCTTCTCGAAATGATGCATTTCCGCCCGTGCTCTAATACTTTAAAGGACAAGCTAATGTTCGGCATTTTCTTGCGACCGTATGTCCCTTCAAACACAAATAAGAGTTTTCTATTCAGAGCAACCAACCACTGGCACCATCATTTGTAATGAAGCACGCGAGCTAAAGAATAAAAGATCGGGTTTAGCTGCCATTCCTAGCGCCCGGGCCACTTGGCTTCGCTATGTGTCCTCGTTAAGGTGACAGTAAAAGGAATGCTTACTGTGCTGCTTCAAGTCTCTTTAAACATGTTCAGGCCACACGCTTGGCTCCAAATATGACCGAACTTTGAGAAAGTGTACCTATTCCGCACTTTCGCGCCGTGGTTGATTGAGACGTTAACAACATTCCATCCTTTCAAGCCTCCGAAGCGCCAGCAACGCAACAGTTCAGTCGCCCTCTTCGTAGGTTGGCTAGACATTTAATATTGGACAACCCATACGTCAATATGCAGCAACTTTTTTGCGCCCGTGTACCCAATCCGATTTGGAGGCCATGCGCCGAATACCGCTCGCAACACCCCGAAACCCCATCAGCCCTGCAACTAGCATCCGCAGCCCGACGCTGCCTGCGACCGGACATTGCCACTCCGCAGCTAAGCCACCGTTCCTCCCCACTCCCTTGATCTCTTTTTTCTTTTCTATAGTTGTTACCTTTGCGTTTATTTCTTTATATTAACGCGATTGTTGGGATTGTAGTGGTGTTCTAGTTTACATTGCGCCTGACAAAATGACGATGTTTTCTTGGGCTCAGTGTTTGTGTAATATATTTTTCTATCCCTCAGTAAACTATTTTTTTTTTTTTACGGAACTTCTGTGCGCCTCATGCCTCCGGTCAACGGCTATTCAGGCGTGGCCCCTAATCAGCAGTCCTAATCTTCTGTTTCGCACGCCGGGTGAAGACTATTTTCGCTCCACCCCCTCCAAACTTGTGGAGATTGCAGTGGTGGTTGGCTCGATTAGTTATAATCCAACCATCAGGCAGCCCACAATATCCTGACAAACGGGCAAGGGCTTCTTGTTAGGGACCCGCCGCATATCAGGATGAGCTTCGGTCCGAGCATATTTCCCTCTGGATGCAGCTTTGTTGCAGGACACGTCCTTTCTCCACACTGTCCGCTCTATCTCCACCGCAACTGCTGAGCCCTTCCCTTTCTGTTTTGCAGTGTGGCTCACGAGCAGAGCACCGAGAGTGTTTCTGCGGCCACGGATAAAGAGAGCTGGACAAAAGGCCGCACGCGCTTCGCTGTTCCAGTCCTCTTGTACGATGACAACGTACGGAGCTTTTTTTGCCTTACTCTCGAACCTTCGTATATACAGCACGTATATCCAACTGTGTAGAAGACTTTCTGTTCGTAGCTACAGTGCTTTACAAAATGTGTTTTTATCTGTACGGGCTCTGTCCACATTTCTCTTCGTGTTCAGACCTTTTGTAGGTTGGCGACGCTCTCTGGACCACTTGAGGAGCACTGGGAAGTTATCGTCAAATTCTTTGGTAAGTGTTACTTCTTGCCTGTGTACGGTACTCGTGCAACTCGTGAGGAACGTCCTCGCGCTCGTCCAGTTTTAAGCGCTGCTGTCTGGTGTCTGAGCTTGGCGTTGTAGACATTTATCCTTGAGTACACGACCACATTGCGCTGACGACAAATCAGTCACGCACATGTGAAAAGAAATCTTAAGCTGCACAGTCGCTGCTGCCTTAGTATAGCGTGCGAGTCCCTCTTCAAAATCGTTATGGGCTAAGGGGGTGAGCTACTGTGGTTTGTCTGATGTGAAGTGGAGGTCGTGGTTCGCTCTATATACAGCTGTTTCATATGCTTCATATCGAGGTGACATGGACTACATAAACAGTGTGTATGGATTCATACGGATATTTTTATGACGTCATGCACAGAACCTAACTGTACGGAAAGTTTACGCGCTCCTTATGAAAAAAAGATTGGAAAGGACACAAGCTCCACCTTAAGGGAGTATGAGTTAATATGTGCACGTCATTCTCTACTTCACCTTCATAGATCCCTGGGGGGTCCTCATACCAATCCTGGAGCAGTGGTGCAGCGGTTAAGCGATGCGCCACTGCCCTGCGATGGCAGGTAGTCTCAGTGGTGGGCCTTATTCTGCCTTATGTTTGCCTTATGCTATGTATGCCTTATGTATGCTTATATATGCCTTATGCTATATGTTTTAACGCTTTCGCGTTAAAACATATAGACTGCATGTGAATTCAGACATATTTATCATATAAAATGGGCCCCACATTCCCATAATTCCATAGGAGCGGCTCACAAGGAATGCTTCAGTAGGGCTGCAATGGAGAGTTAAATATACCTCGCGGAGGTGCCTCTAAGGCTACAGTCGTTTTTAGAGGGGATGAGTACCTGGGCCAAGTCGTTTTACCAATGCATTTTTCTTTACGTGCAGGTGGCACCACCAACTACTGCGGCCAAGTCTGCAGCGGCATGTCAGGCGGTAAGACAGTATTGTGCACTCACGATGCGATGTTTGGCTTGCCGTTCAATAATTCCGTCCTTAGATTAGGCATTCACTTCACATGTCTAGATACCATAACCGCATCTGCTGTAAGAGGCAGGGTTTTCATGCAGCTCTGGAAAGAACTGTCCTAATCTCGCGCCATGCATTTTTTTAGCTGCGTTCGGAAATTGTTTTGTGACAATTTTCAGGAATTTCTGATAATTTTCAGGAAATAAAATTTGCTAAGGTAAAAGCTTGGGCGAGTTGGTGGTTGTTCCTTCTAAAACAGCGCAAAAAAAAAGACACTGACAACAAGAAGAGACGTACAAACAGGCGCTGACCCACAACTAGGAATTCATTGCAGAGACACCCCCTTATATAATGTGGGCGCGCAATAAACTTAAAGTAGTGCGAAAAGACACATAAGGAGAGGGAGTGAAATAACCAAAGCATACTTGTCATAGTTTCACAGATTGGCAGGAAGATGCACCACTTCTTTGTCAGATAAAAGATATGTGCGTCAGTGCACCATCAGTGCTTTTATCTGACAAAGAAGTTACGTATCTTTCGGCCAATATGTGAAACTTTGACGACAAGTTTGCTTTGAGAGGCCTGTTGCATGCCCTCCTCCTCCTGCTGAATTCCGTCTTTGTCGGGTGAACTCCACTGCGCTGATATTACGCTTTCTTAAGCTCTCTAGAGCTAAGTGTTCGCTTCGACAAAGCGCTTTAGAAGTCAGTATGGAAGTCAACTGCATCGGGGAATACGCATGGCCATTTTACTACGCAATCCAGAGTCTCCTCAGCAGCTTCTGTATTTATCATAAACCAATTTGTAAAATCAATGAGTTGGTTCTATCCCGATGACGCACCCAGGCGGAGAAAAGTACCAGAACTGTACCAAGTATAAAATTTTTTGTTGTAATATTTCTTAGCAACAGCTCTACTCGATGCAAAACTCGGTCCCTCGGTATATTTGACATTCAAGTGACCTTTTGACTTAGCAATTTCAAAACAGCCTTAAGGCAGATGATCAGTCATACTTTGAATATCGCCAATGCGATAGTATTTCCAAATTAGACCCGGGTTGTCTTCAAAATGTCACCATCTCACCCCCCAAATTTGGTCCACCCCGCCCCTGAAGTTTGGCCTTCGTTAATTTCGGCCAAAATCTATGTCCAGCCTAATTTGAATGCGTTAATACGATAGCATTTTCCAAATTTGTCCCGGGTTACCAGCCGCAAGCAACAAGTCAAGCCAAATCACTGTAAAAGCAAGGACAGCTATCGCTCGACCATTCAGTGCAACATGATTAAACCGCTGGTAATTATTTCTGTTCTGTGATATTTTGAAGTAGTGCTGCAGTTTTTTTTTTGGCAGCACTTTTTGTAGCAACAATAAAATTTTGTGTAACTACAAATTGATACGGAAAAATATTATAGAAAATTTGTTACGAGAGAAAATTTTGTGTTGTTTTTCGACTGCGTTTGTAACAATTGATACGTAGGTTGAGTTACTCAACGGCTGGTTCCCCTTATGAGCAGCCTTGTCTCATCTCATTTCAACTGTGCAGCAGCCTTCCTCTCTCACAATGGTTTCCTAAACTATGTACCATGTTCATTCTGTAATTAAACGCCATAGTGATTTACGATTGGCAGACGTGTGAGTTCGCTCTATGTAGGGAGCCTTTCTTTTTGAATTATCCGAAAGTGCTTTCCTTCCTTCTGAACCAGGAGATGCACAGCCGATAGGACAGACACCCCGGTGCATGTGTCCTGTCTGTCTGGTGTTCCCCTTTACAAATATAATGCACCAGCGGGCTTATCTCCTAACCCTGATCAGTATAAATCTTCTATTCCAGGTATCTGGGCAAAACAAGACAAGCAGGCACCGAAGCCACAGGGGTCAGAACAGGAGTCGTCTTCGGGCAAGCAGACAGCCTTTCTTCTAGAATTGCAATATCGAAACGTAACACTTCGGTTACTGGTTACTCATGATGAGTCGTTTGTAGCGCAGAGACTTCACACCTGGTAACTACTGTTGCTTTTTAGCTCGTCCATTCCACCGGGAATTTTAAATCCTTACCGTTCAAATCGTCTACGCAGTCGGAGCCAGAAAGACGACTCCGCTATGCCAAGCGCATTGCTGCTTGGTCTTCGTCTTTCTACTACTGTGCTGCAATATGTCTTAGAGAGCATGTCTTTTGTTGGTGCGTAGGGAGTTCTTTGTGCAACGTTTCGTTTCTCGCATGCCAAAGGCATGAATGTACTCGTATGTTACGGTGTAATTTAATTAATTTAAACGTTTTGTTACAAGACATGAATGGACCTCGGTGAACTGAAACTATGCACTCATTCAGAACGCCTTGAACAATTTGAGCATCGAGGAATGGTAGCTTTAATAACTAACCCTTTCGCACATTTGATTTTCGTCATTTCGCATTCAACCAGAGGCCTCATTTTTTTTAATGGTCTACTCATTTCCATGTTATCTTGGATAAATGCGCTGCATTCGGGAAAAAAAAAAACTAATTCAGTTTCTTTGGCGCATTCCTTTTCGCGGTGCTTAATTTTTATATCTTGACCGTTTTCTGTGCGCTTAATTTTACGACGCGCACTGCGCCCATGTGTAAACAGAGCTGGTGACATTCCGGCGCTGCTTCCGCAGGTGGTGGACAGGCCATGGAAGTAGAGGACACTCCGCAAAAAAATGTCCAGACAGCAAACACGACGTAAGTGAAAAAATGGCTGTGCTGGTCTTATTCGCGCCGCCCAGTCGGGAATCCGTACTATAGTACCCTTTTCTCATTGACAATGCTGATCAAGAACCCTAATATGCGAAATCGTTTTATTTGATTAATGGTCCTAACATTAGTGACGAAACGTGTGACGTTTTCCTCAGACTCTATACTTTTCAATGCTTGTAATATTTCTCAAGCGTTTCAAAGGCGCATTATTAATCGCAACGCAGCCTTGCGTAAGTGGTAATCGATAATTGGTTTTGTTCTCGCTGCTGTCGCGGACATACAGGACGTACTACGCCCACCGCTGTGGACGAGGGTCGCGCTGGTGAACATTCTCGGGGTTAGTTTGCACGCAACATAAATACCTCGAAAGCACAAGACTGGACAGTTGCCTCGTACCCTTTCAAATTTTTTTTAGTCTATAGACTGTCCATAGACATCAGTCTATAGTGTATAGAGTCTCTCTAGACAAATCCTATGGACGTCTATAGGCAATACAAATGCTATAGTCAATAGACAATAGATTTATGGCCACACACTTTTAGTTGACTTTTGCCGAAAAACAGTCTATAGACTATAAATAGATAAAAAGGAATATCTATAGGAAGGGAACAGTCTGTAAGACGTCTATACACCATTTTTATCTCTGTTGGTAGAACACCAAACTCGAAATTCGGAGGACGTGGGTTCGGGTACCACCGGCGGCATGCGTGTTTTTTCGTCTGCTTTCAAATCGGTTATCATTCAGCGATAAAATGAAACAATATTATCTCATTAGTGAAGCCCACAAGTTATAATATCGGCGAAAAAATTCCTCTATGCTACTCGCTTTCAGTGTCGGTTGGCTTATTTCGTGTATCTCATAGCGATCTCCTCATTTCCCTTTTCTTGCCCGTGCAACGCACTGTCATTCAGAAGGTCGCTCAGCATATTCTTTCACTCCAATCATCGGCTGATTTTTAACCTGAACTCTTGCTCAATTTTGGTTGTAGCGATGACCTGCGGCACGGAAAACTGCGACAGGAAGATATTCTGCTGCTCAAAAAACTGGCCGTTCGCAAAATCTGCGATCTGACAGCTGAAGAAATAGGCGATCAGTAAGTGCATTGCTTTGCTTAGCGAGTTTACAAACTGGATGTTCATTTTTAGGCAGAAGCCTTTAATGCCTCATTGTTGTAAGCAGTTGTTGTCGGTAGAAATGTCACGCTTTTTAATTGGTTGAAATGGTCGTGACGTCACAGTGCGCGAATTTCAAACGGGGCAAATTGTACTTTGGCTATTAACCATACAACCAATTAGAGGGATCGTATAGTGATGCTCCAAGTGGAACTGAGTTTAGTTAATTGCTTAATTGACAAACTAGCCTAATTCACCTTTCTAGTCAGACCAGATAAATAAGACAGAGTAGGAAATTGGTCAGGTTGGGGAATCGAACCAGGGTCTCCGGAGTGCGAGACGAGCACTCTAACCACTCCGCCATGCCACCTCGATGGTTTGGAATCAACAAAGGCGCGTCTAGTGAATACGGTGACTTCGTTCCTCCCTTCCCTTACGGCGAGGTTCAGGTGTCCACCGAGATATGCAAGACAGATACATTTCCTTTGCTCAAAAACCAATTTAGAGCCGAACGGGCGAGGGCGTTCTGTGGACTCCCTGGCAGCATTGCAAGAGGCTTTCACGTTCCACTGTTAGAGGCGAAGCTTAACATCTTAACCACACATCAGTGACACAAGTACCAACACCGCGCTTTACGCTTCCGCCTCACCGCACTTTAGGTCATCAAAGTGCCCCCCTGAATTTTTTCACGTCGATTGTTCCAAGTCATGCTCGCTCTACCTTGTAACGATGTGTCGTTGTAGCTGTCTCGGCGGCAGGGGTAGCAGTGAAGAGGCGGGGGAGGGGGAAGGGTGCATCGCTTCCTTCAGCCTGAAGCCTTTGAGACTCATCCTCTGATGCGACGCAAACTGCATCTTGCCGCCTTGGCGCTATGGTGCAAACGGTGGCGTTCCGTTCCTTCAGCATCGTTGCAGTTTAGTCGCGGTGTGTGTTGAAACGTTTTACTTGTCCACTTCGCTCTGCTACCAAGACTGTGCCGCATTACTGTACCATATATAACAATTAATGTCTACTGTGTCGTTCTGTCATGGATATCCGACGAGCAGACGATTCTAGACGGCTGGCTTGTATCGTCCAAATCGAGAAGTTTTCAAAAATTTTAGAATTGTTCCAGCAGTGCATCTGTACTCTCAGTCACTTTCCAGAAATCCTGCATATCGAATGGAACGTTGTTAAAAGTTAGTACGTCAAAACACACCTTCTAAATTTAGTCTCACTTTATTACATGGTCACGGTCTAAACCAAACGTCCATGTAATATCCTCCTAAGCCTGCATTTGCCTCTTTCCAATAACTTCTACTCTTCATAATGCGCCCTGTTGTAATTCTCAGAAGCAGAAGTTGATACTCGTTCACAATTCGCAGTCTAAGATTCATACTAAGAACAGGCCGATGCTGCATTTTTAACTTGTGTTGCAACCTCTTCTCGACCTACTAAAGCTTCTTGATCTGGAACTTCTACACATTGCATTTCCGATAAAAATTCCGATAAATAAATGTCAGTGCACGTTAAAGAACCCCAGGTGGTCGAAATTTCCGGAGCCCTTCACTACGACCTCCCTCATAGCCTGAGCCGGTTTGGGAAGTTACACCCCCATAAACTATACGCCATGCAGCATAGTGTGCAAAAACTTCTTCACACGTCGGTGTAGGAGATCAAGCGTAAAATGTAAACGATGACCCGCCTCACTCTCCCCCACGCATCCGCAACAATAGTGTAGACGACTCGAGTCCGTCCAATACCACCTCTGTTTTGATTCACTCGCGTTTACTTGGATTAGCATCTCTCTTCTGACAGGTGATCATTTTCTATTTTATTGTCGCATCAGCAGCCTTTCAGTTTTTTCAAAATTCCTTTAGTCACATGTACACCCAACCCGATGCGCCCCACTGCACTGCCCATTCGTTCAGTCGCTCGTCCCCGTGTTCTGACCACTCCAGTTTTCTTGCAATGTTTCTTCCTTGCAGCTAACGACTGAATTTACCTTTCTTGCGGAGTGGAGTGAATTACAATACCATTCAAGATTTTCAACGAGCTTAACTCCTTTCCCACTATAATATTCGCACATCTGCACAAAACCGCCAAATGTAAAATACCTCTGCCAAGGGGCCGAAAAGAGATTTATTGTAGGAACATTGTAGGAGCAGTTTTCTGCGCCGTCGATTTCCACCATATCGTATCTTCTTTCCCTCAACTGGCAGAGTGCAGCTATTCGTTTCATATTCCTAGCTCAAAAACTTGCTCTTGTGATTCCCGATATTGTTATTTTGCTACGCTGAACTCGCCGCGATTATTGTTAACGTGTGCCGTTTGGAATTTTCGTTTGTTACAAAAGTGTGCCCACAATACCTACCTTTTTTTTTTCTTACCGCAGTATCGGTCCTGATGCCAAGGTTGAGAGGTGGGTGAACTACGAGTACTGCTTCATCTTCAAGCTGCCTTACCCAGGTATTAGAACTTCATCTAAAGCACATCGTACTATGCGAAACGCTACATCGAGTACAAAGTTAAGATGCGGCTGCACTTAAAGAATAGTAATACACTCGAGAGCAAGCGTAAACGAGTCCGTGCATTCTGCGAGTGCTGCCTTATCCATTTTCGGCTGGCTGTGTCTGCTTGGAATTTCTCAGTGCTTCGCCTTCTCGCCTGTCTGAGAGGCGCAAGAGCACATCTACTTGTCGAGACTAATGCACGTGAAATTCGAATTCTGCAGACTTCAACTCGGGCCAGTGTTCAAATCTTTTTCAACCACATCATTCGCATGCCCTTTCAGAAATCGTTACTGGTTCGGCTCACTTCCTAACGGCTACATTAAGCGGACATTGTGACACTAAATAATCAAGTCGTCGTGACCCGCATTGACGCTTGCGTGCCGCACTGCCACATTATTTCCACGGTGCCGTCATGGTTACACAATAATCCTTCAACATCCAGGGCTCGTTGACAGCCCTCTCTGAGCTTAGCTGTTTGGCTGGCATGATCACGCCTGTTCATGTCAACGGAGACGGCATACTCTCTGAACCCTGTTGCGGGAACCTTGGCTCCCTTCCGTTAGTTTGTTATTGATTACTTCACCAGACTCGACTACTGCGTTCTCTCATAGCTCGTGTCACTTTGGGACTTTAAACTCCCTTTACCGTACCTACTTCCTAGTACTTTTACGTGCATCGTTTGCTTGTCTTTTCTGTGAAATTTTCAAAATTTTCTGAACGTGCATCCAAACTTGCCGCTCACTTTCCCACAACTGCAAAAGGAACCCCCTTAACTGACACCGACCGCGAACGAAGTGACGCTACTATGGGAGTTTCTTACCGTAAATAATCCATTTGTCTGGACCTCTCACACTTTACGATTAGTGGCCACAGAGCCCCTAAAATTTTAAGCTTGCAAGATTTTTTAATTAACAATGAAATCGCCAAGTGGCATTTACACTGCGTAGTTTTCCCATAGTACGGAAGGAGTTCCAGTTTCCTTGACCCCGTTTCAGGCTGCTCCTTCTTCGAGAAATGCAAGAACATGGACTACAGCGAAAACAAGTTGATCTACCACTGGCGCCAGGTATTTCCCGCTTTTCCTTCGATACTTGGCACCTCTTCTGCAACCCGGTGGCTGCGCAAACATGATGCGGGCGTGCAGTTTTCTCTAGCCAAATATGGAGTACTGAGACTGGACCTGCAAGACATGTGGGAAAACAAATTTTACTTCATTTCATCTGTAGCGGCCCTGTAATGTGAGCTCAGGTAGTCGCTTTACATCGCAGCTTTTTATTCTTATCATCTCGGAATTCGAAATGTCCCACCAGATGCGCAGTATCGGTGGAAGGGATTTCTTACACTGTTGGAGCTAGTGGCAGGCTTCTTCATGCCCAATTTAACATTTTTTGCTTGTGGCCAGCGATGCACTTACAACACTGACGTTCTGTGGCGTGCTTCTTCTGTCATTGATGCTCTGTATGTGGCTGGGATCAAAAGGCCGCGAATTCGTCTCCATTCATGTCAAGCCAACTGGAGTATTAACGTATTCCTTATTCACTTTGTACACTGACTTCTGGATCTAATATGCCCACTCATTCGACTCTGTGCTGCATCTTCTTACTCTTCCCCGGTACTTGATTTGCTTCCCTAACCAGCCAGAAAGAAAAAAACGGATAACTGTAGACTGCATTGGAGAAATCTGAAAACATTGGCGCTTGCCGCGACTTTGGTGGCTTCTAGTCGACGCCTTTCTATAGACCTACTCTTATAGAAATGGTCTATAGACAGTCTATAGACTTCTTGACTCTATTGCCTTCCCATAGATATTTTTTTGTCTATTCATAGTCTATAGACTGTCTATAGACAGAAGTCTACTAAAGGTGTATTGCCGTAAATCTATAGATTGTCTATTGTCTATAGACTGTCTATGGCATTTGTGTTGCCTATAGACTGTTCTCTAGGATTTGTCTATAGACAGTCTACAGACTTTATGGAGAGAAGTTTATACACTCTATAGACTGGCTAAAACTTTTTTTTGTAAGGGTACTTACCCACTCCGTTAAGATCCCGCTGCCACTCTTTGATCTCCGATGCTACCACTCGGTGATGTGTAGCTTTTTGTTGCTGTACTCCGAATGGTTGTAGGCGTGACGTCATCGGACGTATAATGACGTCACTCTTATGACGTCACATGATGTCACTAATTAGCCTCAATAATCAAACCAAATATTTACCCTTGTCATTATGTTAATTAATTAGTGTGATTAATCAATGTCATTGATAGTAGTCATTAATTAGGGTCATTAATTCACCATTATTTAGGGTGTCTAATGGCTAATGTTACCGATGACTAATGATTCTGACTCAATATTGTGTAATCAATGACTTAATGTACTCCACCACACCACTCTTCATGTCTTTACTGATGAAGCACCAACTGATGACGTCATGTCCAGTGACACATTTTGCGAACACAACATGGCTTAGTAAGGCTTTCGCATTAATGAGAGAATTCGCTGTTTTTATAATCGCGAGGGCGGTAGGCTGGGGAAGTTACAAGGAACTTGACTAGGTCCGTAGCTATTCACCAGCTGTGACCTGCCGCGGTCGGTCAGGCGCTGTGGTGTTAAGCTTCTCGTCCAAAGGCCATGGTTTCGGTCCCAGTCGAACCGGCCGTATTTTGATGAAGGCGTAATACCAAAACGCTCTTTGCTGTGCGCACGTTCAGGAACTCCAGATCTTCTAAGTTAATCGTTCAGTAGTCGTGATGGATGGCTCCGGACTAGGTCTTTCATTTCCTGTATTTCTCCATACATATTGCTAATTATTTCGAAGCTGCACCAGTACAGTGTACCCTTGGCACCTGCCAATTACTTTTTTTCTGTGCGCAGGATTTTCATCAATGTTGTGAGCTGGTCCTCCTCAACCGCATTATCATCAGGTTCCTCGGCATTGACTGGAAAAGTTATGGCGTAAGTTTGTGCAATACAGATCATTTACAGGGGGTCATCGCCACTCACACGCGTTGCTTACTCTTAAGACAGAGCAATCTGCATTGGCATGATCGTTTTCAACACGTCATAAAGCTTACTGACAACGCTGCCTCACCACATGCACGCAGAAAGCGAAAGCAAGCCTTGTTATCCTGTAATTATTCATGCAAAAGAATGGCTTATACTGATGTCCTGTTGTACAGTCGCAAAAAAAAAAAATTGGTGCATATGCAGTGCTAACTGAAACGATTAATTTTTTCTTTTTTCCTTTTTTCTTTGATGTTGGTTGCCTTATATTTATCTCGAATTTTTCACTTATTTCAGGAGTGGGACTTTGTGCAGCTGACCAAGAACTATTTGCGGTTCCTGCTGAAACTAGTTTTCGACAGTGAGCTCAATTCTTTTACTCCTTTGGTCTACCGCAGCGGTGGCCTATTGGTCCGAGCACGTGCCTCGCATGCAGAAAGTGCGAGGTTCGATCCCCAGTGCTGCCAGGTACCCACCGGTTATAAAAATGGCAGAAGCAGGGCCTGGTACTTTGCTTATCGGTGGGTGAAGTGGTTGTGTAATGGGTCTTTGATTCCTCCTTGAGTGGACGAAAACACATTTTGTCGTGACTCTTTGGCGGCAGATAGCCTACAGTCATAAAAATGTATCGTAATCAAAAGGCTGCCCGAAAAACAACTCCAGAGGCTGACATGGCGAGTTCCGCCCTGCAGGTCTCCAGTCAGCGAGGCAGAAACGTAGAAGTGGATGAACGCAAGGCTGTAGCCCACGACATATATAACTCGCGGGATTGCGGATGTTCGTCTACTGCCAAGATATTCTAGTAATGGCACGCGCCGTAGCATTTCTCACTTCCCAATAAGTTCGCATTTCTGTCCAGTCGAAGCTAGTAGGCGTAAAAAGAATGTGGTTATCTATTAACGCAACATTTTCTTTGACTGTGTCCCAATGCAACCAGCTGTGCGCGCAGCGACAATTCTTATAGCTTCTTGCACTGTTAAACACCGGTACCACTGCTCGATTGCAAGAGACAAGGTGGTGATTAATGTCTGCGCGTGATCCCGCCCACGCCCTCGCCAGAGAACTGCAATATTGTCGAGTGTTTGTCAATATGGGGTCCAGAAAGTACTCGTTTGCTCTATAGAGCAAACGAGTACTTTCTGGACCCCATATTGACTGTCTACAATCACGCGTAGACACGGGATCATGCGTAGACATGAATCACCACCTTGTTTCTCGGACACGCGTTGAGGATCTTTCGACAAGTGTCGTCGTGGACGTCGTAGCCCCACGGCTGTCCTTTGCTCGGCCGTTTTTTTAGTGACTCCGTTCCCGTTCGTTGTGCTCCGATTATAATCAACAGGTATTACCCGGCGTTCTAGTGCAGTGACCTCTCCCTCTGCGCAGGCGCCAGTGGCACCCTGTTTCACTGCGTCAATGGCTGGGACCGTACACCGCTGTTCATATCGCTGCTGCGCCTCTCCATGTGGGCTGACGGTGAGATCCATCAAAGCCTCTCTCCCGTCGAAATGGCGTATCTGACGGTCTCGTACGACTGGCTTCTATTCAGGCAAGTCTAACCGATAATCGTTCCCCTCTATTCGCCGTACCGCTAGGCGAACCTTTATTTTTTCCCTTTGTTCTTTTCAAACCAGCCATGACTTACCCAACCGGGTCGAAAAGAGTGAAGAGGTGAGTGAGGCTCGCTATTTCAGTTGCGCTCTCTTTGTTTTAAGCCTGTATCACATGCAAGCAAGAACGCCCGCGATTCCGGCCGTCGAGGCGGAAAAACATGTTTCGAGCCGTCGCGGCGGCTCGAGCGGCTAATGCGACGAGGTTCAAACAAGTTTAAAACTTTTCACCGCGACGCATCGCTCAATTCGCTCAGTCGCTTGCATGTGTACCAGCCTTAGCCTTTAGCCGCAGGTCAGAAGCTGTATGGCCTGGTGTGTGCACTTGACCAAGGTATATACTGTCTCATCCCCAATATGTACTCTAGGCACGCAGCAAGTGCGCGAGCATTTATTTAGCCCAAAGCATCAGACTTCATATATTTCATTGAGAACGTTCATGGTCATCTTCGGGGTCCTATAGACCTCTCCACTAAGAGCCCCCGAGGAGTCTCCGTATTGCTCGCTGGTCGGTTATGCCGGCAGCAAGTCGGAAGCTGTAGCATAACCTCTCTAAACCGGTTTTCAACAGTAAAGAGCAGTTCTACATCTGAATGTGTCCGATGAAAACTACGCTCATTGGAGGCTGTACGCACGCTGAAGGATATCAGGTGTCCAGACCAGGACACTCTTTTGAGCCCAGACAAATCAACGGCAGGGGGTGCTCCTGTTTTTCTTGAGTTTCGTACTCAATAATTACGAGCTATACGTTACGACAGAATATTGCAATAAGTTATACTCCTACTGAAGAAAGTTTTATGATGCAATAAAATCTACGGTTTGTCATGCAAATGTTATGAAATTATCATTCTAATGTCGTACAAATGTCATTCATTTCTGCAAAATCAGACATTTGGCCTACAATCTCATGCAAATTGAATGACATTCGTATGACGAAGCCTATATGGGGTTATTGCATCGTTCAACTTTTTTTTTCAATAGAGTATAGTCCGGAAATTGCTGTCCCGAGTCCTGGCCGGAACGCTAGACTGGTACAGCGCTGGCGCAAGTTATATGCAGCAGCGTTTTCTATTTGCAGATTTTCTTCTTCTGCTTATATATGCTCAAGCATATTCATACAGAAGAGTTCTCCAGCGTCGGCCTGTAAGTTTTGGATCTCAAGTTCCATGCCAAATTGATCCTATATTAAATTTGGTTGGAGTACCTTTCCCACCTCTGCTTCGTGTATACGCTTTTCTACGCAGGATAGAAATCCCCACTGACACTCCGGAAAGAATCCCAGGTCTGTATAAGCGCATTGTTTACCATTTTCTACATCTGTGGTAATAAAATCAGTATAAGTATATTTCTTCGCTTCTCACGTAAAATTTCATAACGCAAGCAAGATGACGTGCCCGAAGAGTTGGACGCTCTGGACAGAGTTTCGACCTTCCACTGAGTTTTATTTAGAGCACACGAGCAGGGCTTTAATGGGAAAAGCGAAAAAAAAGATGACATCTTATAACGAACTCGAAGGTGTCCCGCGATTTCTTTTCCTTATAGCCGTTGCGTAGGTGTAGCTGTGCGTGGTCTTGGTGCCACTGTGTACACCGAGGACAACATAGCTGATGTTTAGTGTGGCGCTGATGTGCGTTTTTGGAGCCTTCAGCAAGCGTACCCCACGCCCAAATGCATACACCAACCGAACACGCGCCCACGTCTTCCAAAGCCCGCGCGGGTTTCAGAGCCTAGAACACTTCTTTTGTAGCCCAAATTCTTGAGGCGACAGGGAGAGATCTATTCGGGATATTTAGCACCATTTTCTACGTGCTGAAGCCGATGTCCGCCAAAATAAGAGTGTGCCATGGCGATTTCGCCGCCAGCACCCGTTTCGGTTGTCCTTGCAACAAAGTTCGCCACAACGCTTGATCGCAGAACCGGATTGTCTTGCAGAGAACGCTTACGCCGAAACGGAGGCCTTGGGGATGGCAGTCATCTCTCACAGGAATTTTAACGCGATACAGTTAAAGGCCCCGTTGTGCACAAAATTCAGCGTTGTATGCCTTCTGAGCGAAAAATAACGGGCATGGCTCTGGCAGCTGGTCCGCAGAGAGCAAGCGAGGAGGCTGGCGGGGCACATAGGTCACGTGACATGCGCTTCTATAGAAGCTTCAGAGTGGGATGGCTATTCTTCGTCATATCCAATATTTGGATGTAAATTGTCTCATTATATTGAGGTTTGTCTGAAGTTGTCTTCAAGTTTTGAAACCAGAAAACTAAAACACACTGCAAAACAAGGTGCATTCCTCGTGTGTGCGCACACTGCTCCGTATTCCAAGATGATGTTCCCTTGACAATCGTACAGACTACTGACATTTGTGTTCTGGTCTAGTCATTTCAGCAGCGTTCGCAATGTGTCTGTCTCTCGTCTTAAGGTCCCTGTTTCGCCTGTCGCAATGCAGTTTTCGAATCGACATTTGGAGTTCTGAGACATGCGGTGACATGTTTAATGGCCGGAACACCCGCTGCTTTTGCATCGGTGTTTCTCGTAACGGCTCGTTTAAGGATGCCCCATTTTGCCCTACGCGCAGATGGTAGCGTCTGGAATGGAGCTAACGCGCCCGTGGCTGTTCTAAACATTGGAAGCGCACCCAATCGCGAGAGCGGTGTGGTAGTTAAGCGTGCCGAATACCTCATTAAGTGCGCACTTCACTTTTTTTTTGAGACTTTAAGCAGGGTCCTTAAAATTAGTATTCTCAAATTATAGGCACGCCTCACCGCTAGCGCTGCCGCTGGCGCTGCGAGGCGTGGCTCTAATCATTTTAGCAGCCACAGGCACGACATCGGGCAGCATCACCACCCATCCCTGTTGCTCACTTTCATATCGCTTCTGTCTATCAGCATTCAAAAAAAGACTGGGCATCCGCGAGTGATCGAATGGACACATGCTTTTTCCTGGGCTATGCTCGGCTTCTGTGGGGTTAAGTGCTTCTGAAATGCCTGACCCCCATCTTGTGTAGCGAAAACACCTCGTTCCTTGCCGCTTCTTCGCCAAAGCTTCCTTTGCGCCATTAAAACCCATCAGTAGCGTCATCAATCCCTGAAGAGACTACATTGATTGGGTTGCTAGAAGAGCGGCCAAGTGGACTCTGAGGTTATAAGCTGGAATTCTGCTTACTAACAAAGAGGGCTCATAGCTTTGCTCCGAAAATTGTCCAGTCCGTTAACGGGGGTACGTGGCTTTTCACAAATAGAACCCTCGCTCCCTACTCCACCGGAACCCGTTCAACCCCCTGTATAAGTACTGCGATCTCTCAATTTTTGTTCTTGTTCGAATGCGTATATCAGATACGTTACTTAAACAAGGGCCTCGTTACTATCCACAAAGTGAGGTCCACGCCCACTGATTGAAATTCTCGGCCTCTGGCCGCGGCGATCGTCGGCGGTGAAAACGTCCAAGGCACTGCTAACCTTCTTGCGGACTTCTGGCCTGCACGATAGGTTGTGACTTCACCGAACGCTGACTTTTTAGAGTGTCTTCAATTTTCTGTTACTCCCCTTTCTTTTTCATTTTTTTATCTCCTCACCCCCTCCCCCGTGTAGGGTAGCAAACAGATTATTATTCAGGTTAACCTCCCTGCCTTTCCTCTTCTACCTCCTCCTCCTGGACAGGTCTTGTGTGTTTAAGTTTTTAACAGAAGCAGGTTTTCTCAACAAGATATAAAGCATGACCCAGTGCTTTGCATGATGTCCCTCAGCCATTTCCTCATTGGTGAGGAAAAAGGGTGAGGTTTTTATTTCCTTGGTTTGGATCCTCGACATCCTTGCCCAGCCAAGAATGGCCGCTGAGGCTACCTGAAACTTTTTTCAAAGCTTCTACCATTAGCCATTGCTAAATCTCGCTTTCTCCGTTATTACTAGGTAGTTAAACTTTTTAGGCCCTTTAAACCGCTGGTCACTTTCAACAATTCTATTAAATCCCGCAGAAAACATTTCCTATACCTTGTGTTCGGCGCATGATGGCCTCAGCTGCCTATGTGCCATTAAACCCAACACAACAGCAACAACAAAGCTTCCCAGTCATTTCGCAAATCACTCCTTCCCAGCATTGGAAATCCAGATTCGAACACTGCATTGTCATGACCAGCAATGTGCACCGAAGGACTAGATATAAGCGTGGTTGCTTAAAAGGGCAGGATTGAAGTTAAAGATGTCGGCATGCCATCAATATTCTCAAGAAAATAGTTGCCTTACTTGGATACGGTGCGGCGGGCTGTCATGCAGAACATCCTTTGTCGCGATTTTGGTTTTGTGGTGAATGCAGTGCTACAGTGTACTACAAAGGAATGTAGTCGTGAAGGATTTTTTTTTTCTTGCTTAGTAGAAACCGCTGCAGGAGACAATGAAGAGTTGCAGTTGAACATGAGCCCAAACGTCAGTACAAGCAGCAGCTCATTGAGTAACTTTGGCGCCGACGGACCGTCAAGGTTCTCGCGAATGCCTAGCAGCTCGGAAGAGGAGTATCCCACGCCATGGCAAGTAAACCGGCTGCAGTTCTCGCGAGCTTCAAAATGTCCGGCACAGTTTAAAACGCACTGAACGTTCAAATCCTCCGTGCTGCCCTTGGAATACCGTTGCGACTGCTTATCCCAGTCTGCATTGCTTTGCCGCAACAAAGCGTTGAACGGCTCCTTGTTACGGTAGCCAATTATTAGGCCTCGTTTCTGCTGTTCCGTTTATTTTGAGACAGTGGTTAGCGGACGCAGTAGTGACTATATGCGAGACGTACTGTTACACTGCCGACTTCCAGTTGCAAGCTCGACAAAATGGAACGTTCTTGATGCGCCATGAAATCCGAATTAGACTAAAACGCAGATAAAGGCTTAGGCGCACAGGGAATAAGTTCAAGCTACATGCACCAGTACGGAGCACTAATGTCTGCGCCATTACTGAGTCGAAGCCAGTTCAGGTTTCCGGCTGAAAATAGCCTCCACAACCTTCGATCGCATACGCAATCCCACTTTATGCCACATGGCAAGTTCTCCAAAAAAGATTAGGACTCCCTTGCAAGCTGGTGGCCTTTGCTGATAATGCAGACACGTCCAACAATCTCAGACAAGTTTTTGAAAATTGTAAGATGCTCTTATAGAAATACTGAAGGTCAGTTCTTCTGATATGTAGCAAAAATAGAATAGTTAAAACTGCCATATAAAACCAACAGGGAACGCTTTGGAAGATAGCAAAAATGTTCATAAAAAAATGATAATTTGCAATCCGGTGATCTCCAGATATATTGATTGTTATAGTGAAATCTTTTATTACATGAAAAAATTGCGTCTATCAGCGCTTTCCCGTTCAAAAGTGCTTTTGTCCAGAATTGTTGCGTATGGAACTGTGCCCGTGCAGTGTCTTTATTTCCTGGTGCCGATTTTTTTTTTTTTTATACGAGGCTTTGGATAAACTCGCAAACATACGCGGGCACTTCCTGCAAGCACAAGCCAGTGTGCTTTGCTTTCGATTCCAGCATTGCATTTCCAGTAGGATTCCACGCCTGCAGGCAGCGCCTCTTCATATGCTTTATGCGCGTTTGGAAAGTTGGTCATCGCCTAGGAGAAATACGTATACTCCAAGGCGGCCATCATTTAGAAAATCTCGGTTTCATGCGGCAATTATTACATTGGTCAATCAGGAAGATGTTTAAGAGTAAACGATTACAAGAGGAATTCTGGGCAGACCCATGGCCCATGGGATCTTGCAGCGCATTGTGCTGGACACGAGCGTCAATGACTGCAATGCTTGATGATGCTAGTGAAAGAGGATATTGCAAATGGAATTGCGCGAAGATTGTGCAATTCCGATTTGCGCAACGTATCCAATTTTAAAAGCGGGTTTCGAGAACTGTTGGCGACCTTCCATTGCATAATAACCGGACCGAGAATGTTCTAAAACGGGCGTATTGTGTGATAAATACGTTTTAATAGTAAAGTTCGCGCTTCATTCACGCATCTGTTTACTTATTTCGGTGGTAGTGTTGTAGGGCGCAATAAAAAAGGCGAGCAGGCCCCATCGTTAGCCCTGTTTTTTATTATATTCGCTATGGCTGTTACCATACTTCCATAAATGAGGCATTGTACGATGCCACAACCGGAATTAACCGTTTGCTGCACTTTAGATGCATGAAGTCGCGGTAAGTTCCATCGAGCAGTTGCACCCTTTTGTTTTCAGACTCCTGGGAACAGCCAAGTTTTCCTGATTTAAACGAAATAAGTACTAGCGCTGCTCCCATTCATGCACGTTCTTCTTGGCATATCTGCAGAAGCGGGGTTTTTTTTTTCGTCTGCATATATGCCACTTGTTCTTCCGCCGTTTATTACCTGTTCAGATTATTTTAATTTACCGTCTTAAACTTACTCAGATGTTCGCGCCATTAAACCTGTCTACGGTTCATTACCCCTCTAACCGAGACAACACCTTGCTCTCGCAGTCCGCTGGAACTCCTGATGATCAGCGCAAAGTCTATTAGCATGACATCCTATTAAGGTTAAAGCCTTTAGAGGCTCTTACAGTCGTCCGTTAACAAAGCGTATCACACGCGTTTAACGCGGGAACTAAAAAAGATAGAAGAAACCCAATGGTCGCTTCTAGGTTCATTTTTTCTCCTCTATCTGAAGCAGTTTGATGACTGTAGATTAATTAGTTGATTAATTATTGGCAAAAATGTCGAAACTGCCTCGAAATAGCGTGGACATCGATATAGCCACTGGAACGGTGTGACGCCACATCCACCGGAACTCGTCACGGCATAGTGAAAATTGTCACAAAATGGACGGAAAAACGTCGGATTTGTGTTAAGTTAGATGAAAAAAAAATGTGTAATTAAGGTTCCCGAAAAATGTACAATTTAAGTATCGATATAGCTACGGGAACGGTGTGATATCACATCCTCCGGAAGTCGTCACGGCACAGTGTCCTCGGCTTTGGCCTCTCAACAGTCTAGTTGCCAAAGTGTCCTCGCAATTCTTTAGTCGCACCCTTTTGCGTGGCGTGCTCTTAAACTATTCCGGCAACCAACCTGTTTCCCTTTATTTAGGTCGCCACCCAAGCCTCGCCCGAGGAACCCGGCCCTACTTTCCCGGACGAAAAGCTGGACAGGATATCCGATGACCCCCGTCACAAGCGCACAAGCCGCTGAGTTTGGCGAACCCTCTGGCGAACCTAGCGTGGCGCCCTTGTCGCCGACGCAGCACCACTCATCTGGCGGCGCTTCTTTCAATGACGGAAGGTCAGCCCTTTTGCCAAACCTTTTCCTTGCTTCGAACGCTGCCACGGTGCGTCGCCCTCTGCGGCTTTCTTAGAATTTAGTGTCGTGTTGCCACCGAAGATTTTTTTCCACGCTTTCTTCGATGGCTTAGACGTTTCACCGAGCCTGTGCCCTTGCTTTTGTTACCTTTTCAAGTTCGAAATTTGTGGGCCCTTTCTTTACCCGACAGCACGCACACTCGGGTTCCCGGCAATTTAACAAAAAAAAAGAATTTTCCTCGCATTGTCGTCCGGGCGGAGAGAAAATATATCGACAGGTAGCAAACAACCTCAGAAGTGTCCAAACACGCGAATCTCGAGTTGCCCCATAAGGGTGTAAAAAGGGAGTAAACGGTCCTCTAGCGCACTCTGCGACCGGACCAGAGTATGCCGCCTAAGACCTGAGGAAGACTTCTGTCGCTAAAGATACGCTGTACTGACGGTTGGCACCGGAAACAGATTCCCTCTTCCAAAACATGCGACGTTCTTACAGTTACCAAGATTTTAAGCGAGGCTACAATCTCCTAAAATTGCTAACATCAAGACCTCCGGTGCCGCGTCGAAAAATTTTATTGCGAAAGCAATACTACGCCAGGTCTAACCACTCGTCGCGTGGTCCATGGTCTGTGGACCCCCTGCTCCTCGAGGAGCCGCCGCCGCGCCTAACAGATGGTGTGATGTCAGCCTCTCCGTTGCTATGGCGACGCGTGACGTCAGCTTGCTCTCTCCTCCGCAGACATGGAGCTGGTCGTGCCGCGCTCCTCCAGGAGTCTCGCTATGGAAGTGTCACTGACGAAGAGTCTATATCTCAATCTAGTTGCTCTACTGCTCCTGCATTGTATTGCTTTCGCAACCAACCAGTTTTAACCAGAGCTTAACCACACCAATGTTTTTTTCTGCTAACTGGGTCAAGTTGCTATGCGTTCAGGTGCGAATATGCCTCAACTGAGATTCCGTATATTTAGTGATCGAAATCTACTCCCGGGCTTGGGCAGAATACCCTGCCCGTAAAAAGACAGGTGTAAACTGTCCTGCAGTGCATTGTTTTAACTCCCGTAGAGGAGCTGCGGCTACACGGCGCCTCCCTCGAGTAGCTTTCTCACCGATTCTTCTGCCCACGGCGGCTGAGGACCGGAATACCGGGGTGACGAGCAGAGTGCGAAAGGACCAGGTGGTGCGCGATTCGCAGCCCGTGAGACGCGGGCCCCACAAATTGCTTGCCTTCAAATACTTTTACGATCACGATTTTTATTTGGTTCCTAGACGCCTTCAGTAGTCTTTCGCAATCCTCCTAAGATCTGCCGAGTCAGTGTTGCTGTATTAAACTAATGCATTCAATTCTCCTGCGCTCTCTTAGTATTGTTGCGTTTCGTGGGACAATTAACGTAAATGACGGTGGCAGGGCTAACCCCCCACTGTTTCTGTACATGAGCTGAATGCGCCATTTCGCCATGTTCTTTTTCTCTCACAACTAGTTCGTTATCTGTCGACGAGCCCGGATCCACGGCCGGCTCATCGTCAGACATGGACGTCGAATTCGTCTCGAGGAAACGAAGGAGAGCGTAAGAAATCTTCTGCGTGTGCCAGCCTCCTGTATTGTCCGCGGTGATTACTGCCCGGTGCGGCAGTGCCTCTCACACTGTACACTTTTGTAATATCTGCCTCCTTTATTGGGCAACTGCAGAGATTTCAGAAATCAACGAGCTTGAAGGGGTCTAATGTGTGAAACTTGAAGGTAAAGCATGCGAAGTCTTTTTGGACTAGCATTTGAAATAGTGACGTAATAACCCATTAATTTCACAACGCTCTTCAAGCTTCTCCACAGCGCACAACGTCAAGTGGGGACGCATGAAGACGTCATCGAAGGTACGGGTAAATTTCTAACGCATAAACGCCTGCTTTGAAGGAAAAAAACAAACTCCACCGAAGGCAACTCCCGCCGAGCGTTGTTTGGCATCGTCCAATACCGTAGTGACGTCAAACTCAACTTTCCCGCACTGCTTTACTGCTTTCAGAAGAAGCGCAATATTCAGTCGTAGATTACGTCACTATTTTAGATGATAGAGTAAAAACACTTTACATGCTTTTCCTACAGCCTGTACTGAATCCTGGAATATTTCTAAATTCAGAAAAAGTGGCGCGGTTGCTCTTTAACGTTAGCAATCGCTTCACAACGTGTCTAGCGTATTTTTTTATATCTTTTGTGCGTTACCATTTGGTGCGTGCCTAATACTTCGCTACACACTGCTGGCTGCACGCAACGTTAAGAGACCATGCCCGTGCACAGCACCGTGCGTAGCTCCTCGAGAAAAGCTCTTTAGCGGTTTCCGTTACGCTTTGGCAGATGGAAACTGGCCTTTTATGGTCTCGTGCTGCTGTTTGTGCCTTGGCTTGCTGCGTACGTAACTGGGCTGAATATAGAAGGCGTACGGCTGCTTAAATGCGCCGTTGCTCGTTTCAGCACCGGCAGCGCGGACGACTCTCTAAGCACTACAGATGGGACGCTGTCAAAGGCGGAGCTCCTCCAGCGTCGTCATGAGCGGCTGACCGAAGTTCACCACTTAGTGAGCAGTGCTTACAGGTGCCTTCTGGAGGACCGTAGGAACAAAGGCAACCACACCAGCTATTGGGCCGGAAGCTTGTTCTCCGAGGCCTCCGGATCTACTTCCGAATAGCTCGCCAGTAATAAACTGCAACGGTTCTTACTTATTCTTAGCTTTGCATGCATGGAAATGCTTATTGCAAGGGTGCCTCTTCAGTTTGTGTTTTGCCGTATTCCCCACTAGTCTTTTTATACACTCTGCGTTGTAACTGTTTTAACCTGACTGGTTCCTTGCGACAAGTAAGCGTTGTAATAAATTTTCCGTGCCTTTCATCAGGTCATGCTCCCTCAGTGTCTTTCATTTCGTGCTGTCGATAGCAGCGCTGAAACTGATCCGAACAGGCGTACTGCCGATTCTAAGCCCTCTTCAAACTGCCACATTCTCTGCACGAGTGAAATGGTCGTGCTTTTGTTCAACGGGCTTCCTGAAAACCATGCAGCCTGACCTGTAATCTTGTTTTCAGCGGTTAGCGAGAGGTGTCCACTGGAATGCATCGTTCTAAAACGAGAAAAAATGAGTGGCAAAGGACGTGCTGTCAAACGCAATGTATTGAGCAGTAGCACTTATTCCATTTTCTAGTCCCCATACAAAAAAAAAAAAAGCATCTTGTTCGCGATGTGGAGTAATTGCGGCGATTTGTGTAAAAAGCGCTTTAAAGGGAAGCTGACGAACCGCTCCGGTTCATACGTCATGAGACATGTGGCTTTAGAAATATTATAATTCACGTAAATGTTTTAAAGCGGTAGGTAGCTCTACTCGACGCTAAAGTCTCACCATTCTTTGCCTGACTTGCCCTTGGTTTAACCTTTAGAACCACAGCACAGCAACAGATTGACTTTGAAAAACTTTAACTTGGTTGATTTGGACCAAAATCGATGTCCAACCATTATTTCCCGTGCCCGACACGATGGCAAGCTGCCAATTGGTCCCCGGTCATTTCCTAAAATTTGGCCCGGACCACCCCGAAATTTTACCTTGGCCGATGTAGAGCAGAATCGATGTCCAACCATAATTTACCGTGTCCGACGTGATTGCGACCTCTAAGTTTGGGCCAGGTCATTGCCAAAATGCTATTTTGCAAAAAAGCAAAATGCTTTTTTGTTCAAGAGCTTTTCCTTTTCGTCTGCTTCGTCGTGGCATGGTATCCACTAAAACTTAAAAGCCAATGGTCGGTTAAAAATCTCATCGTAAAATTTCCGACAGACAGATAACCCATCTTTGGCAGCACATTAATGAGCGACTGCAAGTGACACTTGCATGCTCACGGGTCGCAGTGCGATCTACTCACGAGCCCCCTCAAGATCGCATGAGCCGTGGTGGAGGCTTGAAGGTCGGAGTAGCCCCGCTCTGCGTATATGCCTATCACGCGCACAGGTACCCTTCTTAAAGGCGGTTTTGAGAGGCAGAAAGCGAACGCAGACTACCCACAAAGCGACAATTTTTTATACAAGGACCGTACCTGCTTTCTTTCTTTTTTTTTGCTATAAGAGAGGTGGATAAATTCGTGGCCCAGTAAATCTGCCTCCACCAGCAGCCCCCTACTCCCTAAGCGGCCCATGAGCCAGCCGCTGGCATATCTGCAGACGCCGAACGCCGCGAACTCATTGATAGATCACTCATTTAGCTAGCGCCGTAAAACTCCTGCTCAGCGCCCAACGCTGGCTCGTCCTCAGTACCTCAAAGAACTGCACTCTGCCATCGACAATTCCCTTCGCATTCCGATTCCTGGCCGAGGATACGTTCAAGTCATCTGCGCGCCAACAGCGCAGTAGATATCCACTATGCCTGCAATCCACCTGAAGGGCGTAGCGCAGTGAGTCAAGAGGAGGATAGGACCCGAGGCGTCGCGCAAATGTCCGTTGAACGTAAAGCGGCTGGGTGCCGAATTCCCAAACTTTTTGCCAAGTGCCCTCAACTGGTGCCTTTCTCCGCTCCTCCGTTAGGAGGAAGACGTCGATTGCCGCTCAGGTTCATCCTTCACGGACGCCGCTTCCCGATCTGTGTGGCAAAACAAACAGCTATGATGTGTTCACAAGGCTGACTTGAAGCAAGGCGCCACCAGACCTCGCTTTATTATCTTGGGTGTGTTACGAATGGAAAGGCAAAAGTGACTGTCTTGACCTCGGAACGTAACCCCAGCATGCATGGCCGTCGTGGTTAAAGACAATTTGCAAGACTAAAAAATGAAGGGCTTTGGCTTTCGGAATTTCCACAGTAAAACGCATTGCTCCTAGCAATTGCGAAATGAATTCAACAGCAGGTGGGCAGAATGCCACAAATAGGCTTCAAACAAGCAGACAAACACATCACGGTGAATGGGGGGAATGGCCGCTGTAAGTGTTAGCACACTGAAACGAACGCGTGAGCTCGCCGCTCCTGCCTGGGCCCTGTGGATACAAAACCTGCTACGCACACCGTGGCAGTCTTAAAACTGATTTGTTCGTTACTAACAAGTAACTACAAACCTCTAATTAAAATGAAGGCACCTGACTCTAGTAAAGTATTGTGCTTCTAAATTTTAGTTAATAATATGTCCCCACTGCACCTTTCCAGATCACCAGACGATGGGAAGTAATGTAGAACATGGGATGGGAGGGGGTGGGTTGGGAGCCACCGCCGGCAGCGTTGGAGCCCAGGTTGGCCTATTACGTTTCTAAAGAGGGACCAGGCAGGGTTTTATATTAGAATAAGTGTGCGCGCAGCGCCACCTTTGCCGAAGGAGCGCAGGTGGGAGCTAAGGCTCTTCAGGGGCTCATTTCGCGCAGTCTTGTCCTCGATGACTTGGGGTCTTTCCTCTGGATCATGCGCAAGCAGGTTGTACCCTGGTGAGAGAGACAGGGGAATAACTGTGAGGAATAACGACAACGGGAGACTTCCCGAGGTGGTGCCTTCATTTTAACGCATTACGGGGTAATAGTACGGACGCAACACTCCTGTTAAGCTCGACGGTCGGCACGCCTGCTACTGACGTTCATTCCTTACCACTCGCTCTAGAGTGGGCTGCTCTCGATGTGCTAATATTGAATCCCCTTCACTAACGGTGGCTCGCGGGTAGAGCCAATACGATAAAATATAAGGTCAGGGCACCCTACATTCGGGGATCCCGCGTAACGGCAGGAAATGTGGCAGAGGGAAGACGCAAAGACGCAACGCTGTTTACAGTATAGTATGTGGTACTTAAAGGGAAGCTGCATAAGTTTTAGAAATCAACGAGCTTAAAAGGGTCGAATGTGTGAAACTTGCAGGTAAAGCATGCGAAGTCTTTTTGGGCTAGCCCTTGAAATAGTGAAGTAATCACCGATTAAAATTCGGACGCCCTTCAAGCTTCTCCGCAGCGCAAAATGCCAAGAGGGGGGCGTACGATGACGTCATCGAAGATATCGGTACATTTCCAACGCACAAACACCTGCTTTAAAGGAAAAAAACAGTGCCGCCGAAGGCAAACCCAGCCGAGAGTTGTTTGGCAGAGTCTAACGAGTCAGGGCAGGGTATGGCTGACGACAGCGGTAATTTGAAATCATACCTTCCGTGACGTCACGCTGAATTTCCTTGAACTGCTCTGGTGCACTGAGGACAAGCGCAAAATTCAATTGTCGATTACGTCACTATTTTAAATGTTAGTGCAAAAACACTTGACATGCTTTACCTAGAGCCTATATAGATTTGAATCCTTGAATATTGCGAAATTCTCAAAAAAGTGCTGCAGTTGCCCTCTAAGGGAAGCCCAGCTCTACTTTTTGAAGTACGAATCAGGACTTTTTTGGCGTAATAATACCTCCGTAAAACAGGCGGATGATGTTAACTGCAATTCCTGATAAGGGCTTGGCAAAACAGGCTTGGTAAAATCAGGTCAGTAGGTTTTTACTACAACGCTTGAACAATCTGAACGAAAATGACCTTCTGTGGCGAAAGTGCTGGTGACTTCAGCTCTTTAAATGAGGAATGGGCATTGAGCTATGCATTCTCAGTGAATGTGCAAATTTTATTTTGTTCGCTACTCCATGGCGATTTTCTCGTGTCTGTTGAATAATGCACTGGCATGTCGGTGTTCAGGCTTCTTCCGGCATATCAGTGGATAGCATCGTGTCCTTGCTCCAGTTCTATCTTCAGGCAATGTTTCTTTTGATTTGAAGAAAACCCGTTTATGAAAAGGCAGGTTTCTTGTATCGGGTATTGTGTTGCTCTGTATTGCTGCGCGATACAGTTTTCTGGCGGCTGCAAATGAGACGCCAATGAACGCCTTTTAGTGAAGTCGTTAACTTGCTTTTCTGCAAAGGTTCCAATGTCCAATGAACCCGCCACTAAGGGAGTGCCTCCACTTACATTGTCTGTCAACAGCGTGCCATCAGATCATTCGCTTTCATATGCGGCATTCTGTAGCTAAAGCCTATCCTCTATCCTTTCCTGCCTATCCTCTGCTGCTTTGCAAATACAGCTGTCCCCAAGTATAGCTAACTAGCAGGATGCAGAAGAGTGTCTGTATGAAGCTTGTTTTGCTTGTGTTTTTCTTCTCTTACATTTAAGGTGACTCCTAGCAGTGCAGGGTAAGAGCGCGCGTGTCTTTGAGTCAAGAAAGAAGACAGGTAGGCTCCCTTTTCGCTGCCGCGCTGATTGCCCTGCTCATATCAATGAACTTCTGCTCCCTGAAAAGGCAAAATGGGTGTGGAGAGGACGCGGTTACCTTTCTTCCACGAAAGCGTCGGTTGCTTTAGCGGTCAGTTTCGGCGCAAAAGGGTATAAGTGAGGGGATGCTTTGCTCGCCACTGACAGCACCGGCCGCGCAGCAGCCTACATTCCGCGGGCCGAAAAAGCCCTGTCGAAGAGGGGCTTAATTTGTGGCTTGAGGAGGGGGGCGATGCGCCCATCCCTTTCTATCTGCCCCTGCCACTTCCATGGCACGCTTAGTGTTCACCGAGTGTGGCCTTGTTTACATTTTTCTATACACAAAGCCGCTTTACAAGTCCGTCAACACCTTACGGGTTCAAGGCGCCGAAACTTCCCTCTTCATTACTTTCTCTTCCAGGAGGGGAAAGAAGCAGGAACTCCATCTTCTTGCTACAGCCTTCATTTTTATTTTTTTTTTGCCTCCTGATAATGAAGTGGAGAAAAAAGTCACGACTGCCGCTTCGCTAAAAGCGCACGGAGCCCAATCTGGCTGTGCTTTCCCCATCGGAGGCGACGTTCGGTTCCACCGCTTCTTCCATCCATTACTTCAGATCGCGCAGTGGGACCAGCTGGGAGAGGCAGAGGAGGGAGGAGGGAGAGAAGTTGTTGTGCCTAATGTTTTCTTCCCACAGGAATAGCGGCCACTGCAGCGGGCACGCGACGATGGAATTAGGCACAGCACTCACCATAGCAGCGCCCTTTCTCTCAGTCGACATCTCCCATCCACGCTCCTCGTTCCTCCCTCACACTTAACACTCTTTCTGCCCTTCTTACTGTATTTAGTGTCAGTTTGGGCTCTAGAGCGATGAGGAAACACGCAGTGGCTGGCGCATTTCCAAGTGACAACGGCGGTGCGCCTTCCCTATAGTGTCGACTATTGTAGCGAAAACTTCACTACGGGACCTCGGGCTTCAGTCACGGATCGTGTAAATTTGACCTTCAGCTGGGTTAGAGGTCAAACCATGAAAAAGAGAAAAATAAATTGAATCAGTATCCTTGACTGGGACTCCAATCCGCAGCTGCACGAACAGACCTTCCTTAAGGGCCGCTCAGCCAGACCACTAGGCTATCGCCGCAACTAACACACCTCGTGTTAAACTGCACCGCACTCTCGCGCTGTGCATTGGAGGAGAGTCGTCTTCACCAACTTCCATCTGCTCCGTCCCGCGGCACTGCCTGCTCACCGTCGTCTTCTAAGTAGCACAAATCCGTGCTTTCGCTCCGATTAGAATGTAGTAAACATTCTGTGTAGTTTTTATTCTTTTTACCGATGAAAAGCAGCTAGAGCTGCGAGGCTTAAAAATGTGTCTCAAATCGGTCCTGTATCGGACAGCGCAAACACAGACAAGCATATTAGAAATGAGTAAACAGACGAACACAGCGCTGTGTCCGTAGGTCCCATGGGTTTGTCCGTATTCACGCTATTCTGTACAGGATGTTTGATCGACTAGCTCGCCAAAACGTTCTTGCTCAAACTGGTCGTTTTCCCTAATTCTTGGGTGAAAGACGGACCTAGACTCAAAGCCCAACTTCTTGTTTAGAATTCCAGTCTTGTTTATATTTTACTTTTTCGGGAGCGAACAAGCCGGCACTTCTTATTGTACCTCTGATCCATATTGGGTGTCGGTGATCTTAGAGTGCATGAAATTGAAATCAAGCATCGCGCTCCTCTGCGTGTTTTTCATGACAAGCTAAGAGAAAATTACGAATGAAGAAAATAATGCGCAATGTCAGTCAGTGATGTAATTATGAATTATTTGATGATTTCAAACTATTTCTTTTCTCTGGCATGCGTAGAAAGGCAATCCCGCTTGCGATTTAAATGAAACAGCGGGTCTATAGCGCTCTTTTGCGGCAATATTTTGAGCAGTAGAGGCACTAAACTGCGTTTTCGTAGGCGTGTGTCTCCTCTGAATACCTGCTATGTTTTTCGTAGTGAACTGCCGGAAAAAAGTTGTAAAGTTGTATCGAGGACTACATACTATTTTCGGCCAGCTGTAACTTGTGAGGTGTCACACCGACACGGCGGCGAGTAACCTCCCCGCTACGACGACAAAAAAAAAATGAAAAAGTAAGAACCTTGAGTAGGTACGGAAGCACGAGATAGGAAAATCGGCTGTCCTCGAGGACTACAAGGCACTGTTTTGCTTCCTGAGACTGACTGGCTTGAGGGATCAATTATGACCGTGCTCCTCGTCCCTTCACCTTTTCTCTTTTCAATCCGCTCATCCTTATTCCCACTGCAGGCTAGCCAACCGGAACACCCTTCTGGTTAAAGGACAACTGCATACGTTTTAGAAAGCGATGAGCTTAAAAGGGTCGAATGTGTGAAACTTCCAGGTAAAGCAGGCGAAGTCCTTTTGGGCTAGCATTTGAAATGGTGACATAATCGCCGATTAAGATCACAACGGCCTTCAAGCTTCTCCGCAGCGCACAACACCAATTGAGGGGACGCACTATGACGTCAGCGAAGGTATCGGTACAATTCCAGTGCATAAACGCCTGTTTTGAAGGAAACAAACTAACACCACCGTAGGTAAAGCCCGCCAAACGTTGTTTGGCAGCATCCAATAATGCAATGTAGGGTGTGGCTGCCGGCAGTGGTAATTTCAAATCATGTCTTCCATGACGTCACACTAAACTTCTCCGCATTCCTCCAGTGCTTGGAGAAGAAGCGCAAAATTTAATCGTCAATTAGGTGATTATTTTAAATGCTAGTGCAAAAATAAACTTGGTATGCTTTAACTACAGCGTATATAGATTTGAATCTTTGAATATCGCACAATTCTCAAAAAGTGGTGCAGTTGCCCTTTAAGATCACTGCCTTCCCCTTTCCTCATCTCCCTCTCTCTCTCTGCAAGGACCACCACAGAAGCCGCCGAGACGTCGCCGTCCCCCGGACCATTACGAAGATCAGTGGTGACTGAGTGGGGAGGGTTGTGTGTTGTTCGTGAATTTCGGTTCAAGGTGTGGTCTGCTCGAGTTTGGGTTTCGGCAACGCAAGAGCCATCCGCCAAAGATCCGGGCAGCAGTGCATGCGCCGAAACAACGATCCCCTCTCCGGTAACACACCCATGCGTCTTTCAGTGTGTCTCCAAAAAAACGAACGTACCAGACTCATGCAGCAAAGGTAATCGCTAATAGAGTCAGGACAACCTTAGACTTCAATCAGCCAAAGGATCAGGCAGGCCTTCGTAAAGGGCACTCATAACTCACCATATCCACACTTTTAATCAGGTGATAGGGAATGTGCAGAATAAAAATATAACCAATGCAGGCATTACGGAATCAGGGCGTAGGTCAGCCTTATGTAAAAACACTGTAAAATATCTATAACGGCTGCACAGCTACCGTAACCATCCATAAAGACGGCAATAAAATTCCCATAAGGAATGATGTCAGGCAAGGAGACACGATCTCTCCAATCCTATTCACCGCCTGTTTAATATAGGTATTCAGAGGCTTGAATTGAGAACAGTTGAGGATAATAGTTAATGCAGAATACCTCAGTAATCTACGATTGCCTGATGACATCGCCTTATTAAGTCACCCAAGGGATGAATTTCAAAACATGATCAATGACTCAGAGAGCAGAGCGGTGGCTCTAAAATTAATACGCCAAAAGCCATGATAATGTTTAACAGTCTCGCATGGGAACCGCAGTTTACATTTGTTAGCGAGGAGCCGGAAGTAGTAAGGGATTGCATCTTCTTAGAGAAGTTAGTGACCGCAGATCCGGATCACGAGAGTGAAATAACTATAATAATAAGAATAGAATGGAACGCATTTGGCTGATTCTTTCAGATAGTGAATGGCAATTTACCAGTATCCCTCAAGAGAAAAGTATACAACAGCTGTATCTTACCGGTACTCACATATGCGGAAGAAACGTGGGGGCCAGAGAAATGGGTTCAACTTAAATTGAGGACAACGCAGCGCACTATGGAAACGAAAATCTTAGGTGTAACGCTGAGGGACAGGAAGATGGCAGAGTGGGTCAGGGAATAAAAGCGGGTTAGTAACATCCTAATCGAAATCAAGAAGAAATGGGCTTGAGCAGGGCATGTATTGCGAAGGAAAGATAACCGATGGTCGTTAAGGGTAACAGTCTGGATACAAAGAGAAGGCAAGCGTACCAGAGGGCGGCAGAACGTTAGGTGGGTGGATGAGATAAAGACGTTTGCTGAGATAAGCTGGCCGCAGCAGTCACTAGACAGGGTTAACTGGAGAAGTATTGGAGAGGTCTTTGTCCTGCAGTGGACGTAGTCAGGCTGATGATGATGATGATGAAAAGAAGGGAACCCTTACTGCAGGTATCCTGGTGGCGCTGTTTAACGCGCATCATTTAGTAGCGTCAATGGCACCAGCATTTGTAGCTCTACAGCGCGCTTCAGAAATAGAGAAATAGAATGTATAAATCAAATTCGCGTCTTTTTAAAACGTGTAAGCCGCGTGGTGCGCGCGTCGTTTGGCACCTCCTCCGATATGCTCGATAATTCTTTCTTTCTTGCCGAGATACGCGCCTCGCTCAGTCAGTGGCTGTACATAGATAGGGTCGTCGTATGGTGCGGTAACGGCCTGAACTGACTCCGGAAATGGCCACAGGAGGATCATTTCAGGGGAGAAAGAAGTTATCTCCATTGGCTGGCTGTGAGCGCTTCTGTCGACCGCCGAGCACGTCCCTATATATCTCGATCGGCGCCAGTTCGCGCTTTTAAAGACGAATAGACATATACAGACAGACAGATACCGCACATGGCGTGTCCGCCGCTATAGGGCACTCCCTGTTCCTCTTCCTCGCAGGCACTGCAGTGTTTTTTTCTTTCCCTTTCGGCGTCCTCGTCGTCGTCTCGGATTCTGGCTTCTCTTTGCTCTTTCGGATTGGAATGGGATGGAATTAGACGTCCCTGTCAATTTGTTTGTTTTTTTTTTTCGCTTTTGAAGCGCCTGCCGCCGACTCTTACCAATAGCTACTACAAAGGCATCGAGGTTAAATTTACAAACCTCATACTACCCTAAGTACTCACCAATTCTATCAATAGCCGCGATCATCAGGCCGGAGAAACGCGTTGTTGCGAACGTTGACTTTATTAGCGCCGCAGCACAAAGATAACTTCCAGCACCTTTTTCCGTTCCTTACTTCTCAGAGAGTGCCGCACGACATACTCCGAAGCGGCGTAGGTTCGCTGCGATTGACGGTCGCGGCGGAAATTCTTGGCCGAGAAAAACGAAGCGGTGCGTGCGCTAGAGTTGTTCGTTACATTCGATCTTTAAAGACCATTCTCTCCTTGCGGAAAACCCGCCAAATGTCCACACTGTTCGTTGAAACAAACGAATCTGACTTACCAGCTTCATTATTTGAGATTCGTGAGATAGTCAAGTCCTCTTGTCTTAACGCTACCTAGCGTACTGAGGCTCTCCTTTGACTTTTGTTCGCCTTCCTTTGCGTTCTCAAGAATCCCATCTCCCTGTCTTCTCTCTACCGCAGAATGTATTCTGGTACTGTATAACGTATACCAGTGAAGCGGACTGTGTTCGAACTGCAAAATGCAGTTACGTACAACAGATAGTAGCATACTGTGCGCGTATGCTGTCCTTTTCTTGTGCCATTGTCGTTGTGCCTCCGCTCGTTTCATCATGCACAAACTCGTCTCACAGGCTGTTATTCTGTAGCATATTTCACACTATACCTAAGAACCCCGTATACAGGCCACTACGTTCTGTTTCCAACAAATACCAGCTCTTACTGATGTCATTAGTCTTGATCCTCTTTGTAAATAGAAACTAGTCATTCTTTGAAACCAGGTGATTTTTGTCCACAAGTTTCGTGGGTGAGACTGTTCGAAATCTTTTATTTATATACATCGCCAACACCGGCAGGAGCTTTAGTACAACCAAGAACCAGACGCATGACATCCGTCACAGCCGATTTTGAAAATTTTCCGGCGGTAACTTCATTTAGGCTACCCGATTGGTGATCGCAAAAAAGCCCACAAGCTGGCAGATGGTGGCAAACACATAAATGAGTAAAGAAGAGAAGAAGCAGGGAACATTTTAGCATGTAAAAAACTCAACGAACATGAACTCAGCAAGCAGGAACACGACAACGGAGCTATCAACACAGCTTCAGAATATGTTTCACAGTCATCCATTAGCATGAAAGCATGGTGTGAACTTCGAAGTGCATTTTATAATTTGCGCCATACTTATTTTGTCCCTTTCATAAGAAGCATTCACATCAGTGTAATCATCCAGCCATTAAAACTGACCTGGTATCCATGTCACCAAATAAACCCAGGCACACAACACAAGGTACAGCAACCCCATTGTGGGTACAACTGAAGAATCATAAAATTATCGTAATCTTTAACAAAGTTGAGAACTGCAAAAATGTTGTACTAAATTCAAGAATCCTGAAGGCAAGCGCGAACAGTGGCTTCACCTAAGCCAACTTTCCACTCCAACAAACTGGGCTGAAGCTGTTTTCTTTTCTTCTTGTTTTAAGAGCGAGCAGCAGCTGCGCGCTCAAACCTCGCTCCACATCTTGACAACATGATGGATGGACAACTGTGTCTCATATTCAATAACTGCGCAGCAGGCCCAGGTGGTCAAACGTGCATGCTGAGCTGCCTAAAGTTCGCCTTTGACTCCAAGCTGCTCCTCGGACGCGTCCATCTCTGGCTGCTTTTTCATTTGGAGGAAACCGTGGTCGAGCATCATCTGGTTGCATTGATCACGGGTCATCTTCTCCATATTCACGTCCTGAAAATGATTTTTTTTTTGTCAGGCCCGCCTCAATTTTGCAGTTGTACCAAAGGTTATACAATGAGAAGCCTACACGAAAGCAAAGTTCAGCTGTCTAAATGCGCGGAAAGCGTTTTTCCTGGAGATATTCGGTCTGCATGTTTCCTCTGTCGTTGAAGTAGTTCATCACAGACAAGTCACTGAATGGTCTTTGTCACTTAACTAGCTGAAATATGCTGCAAGGGACAATGAGGTATGCGAATATTTTGTTACTTACCCAGACATATTTACACAACTCATTTTGCGCACAGTAAAATGCTAAAAGCATAGTTTAATCAACTCAATTCCTTTATTCTATCTACTCCATCTGGGTCATGCTGAACAGCACTATAGCATTGCGCATAATGGGCGGCTATTTCAGGTTATAGTTGAAAACCAAAACTGAAAAAAAAAATTGCAAATCATAAAGCGTGTCAAAATTTTAAAGAAATCGTTGTCGTTTAGCATCTATTTATTGAGTTGATCATCTCTTGAAAACAAGCCAACTAAATACTTTTGAATATTATTAATTTTAAGCAAAGAAATTTTTTCCAGGGTACAGTGCAAGAATGAACTGCACACAAGAACACGGAGGGACGGAAACGTTGTACGACAAGACACATCTCCGCCCTGTCGTCCTCCATGTCCTCGTGTTCGGTTCATTCTTGCACTTTGCGATATTTACTTGCTGTTGGGCGAGTTGCACTTTTCGCTTTTTTTTTTCATGCTTGAAGGGAACAGTGCAAGAATGAACGGAACACAAGAACACGCAGGACGACAGGAAGTAGAACCACCTCCTGTCGTCCAACATTTCCGTCTCTCCTGTCGTCTTCCTTTGTCGTCTTGTGTTCCGCTCATTCTTGACGTGTGCCCTTCAAGCTTGCAAACAAACCAACTCTCCCAAAAGCAAGTGCGGTTAAAAAGAACCTGTATTATTGCTCGCTCTCAGGGTTCCAAAACTACCGCATCACTTAGTCCATGCGCAATTTTGTTTTTCGGAATGCAGCCGTCTCCCCTCCGCGATAAAAACACAAAAAGCAATGAAAAAACGACTCTGAGAGGCTCTTTTGATGCAGTATTGAAATAAATGCAACACAAACACCCAGAAGGCCAGCATAGTAGAACGAAGTTTCATGAAATGGCATGAGCAGGGAATAGTGAACATGTCGGTTATTTTATAGTTTGTTTTTTTTTTCGGAGGTATCCCATCTGTATACATGGAAGGCGGGTATACGTACCTCAACTACTTCGCCCTTGGCGTTTAAGAAGAGGATCACGGACGGGTGTCCGGGGAGCTTGTTAAACTGCGCGTTTTCACTGGTAGTGAGCGTCATCAAGGAACCTGAATCAGTTTAACGCCGGCAGAATAAATATAGCAACAGGATGAGGCTTGAACACACCCTTCTCACTGCAGGCCGAGCCCGCAAGCACAAAAAAAAGGATACTACAGAGGGATGTCTTTGTTGATGAACTCCCTCACATGCGGAAGACTATTCAGTCGTCATCCACCGTCGCTCTGGAACGAAAAAGGGTTAGACGTGAATAAATTTTACGGCAAATAGTGGCGCACATGTTGCGCTCGCAAGACACCATCACCACACAATAGACCGCCACAGTTCCGAAAAGAATACAAGTGCATACGTGGATGCGTGCGTGAGTGATCACAGTGTCCTCGGGTTTCTTGCGCACCGCCTCTTCCCCTAACACTAGGCTGACGCATATAAGCACAGCCACAAGGCCGCGCACCATCGTTGCAGATGCTGCGCTAGCGCTCTGAAAGAACGTTCGTCCGACGGCGGGTCCGCTTGCTGTTGTGCGATCTCTGGCGAGATTGCCACGACGGCTACAACAACGGCGACGTCCAATGGCTTGGCTCGACTCGCCTAGGAAGCGGAAGCCTGGTTGGCTACGGGTCAGCGCCAGCTGCGAGTCAAACACCAATCGCCGCGCGCCAACGCGTCGAAACGTTCGAGCAAAAATGAAATCAATCATCGGTAACGCGTGGGACGAATTCAATGTTAAAACTGCGTTTCTCGGCGAAATCTGTCATCTTGTTGCCCGTGAATAAGTTATTTTCTTCCTTCCGGAAATAAACGCTATGAAGCACAGGTGGCAAGACTTGCGAGTGCATGTAACAAGGGGACGTACGGTGGATGCGTCAGAGAAGAATGGATGTCTCACGTAGCAGCAAGACATCTCGCAAATTTCGACAAGTTTAGAAACATTTACTGAGCCTGTCTCCCGCGAGATATTAGCGCCATGGTATTAAGCGCTACAACAGCTTTAGATAAGTATACAAGGGGCCGTATGACACGGCTTAAGAACAGTAGGCCACACACTTATATAAGCCTCGCTTAGCGCTTCGATGCGATACGTCAAAGAGCGCTTCCACGCTGAGTCCATCACAAAAAACTATTTGGAAAATGTTTTTTCGATGGTTAAACCATTGCATATAATTTTTCACTAGGGATATCTCCATAGAATTACGAGCACTCATGCTCGTAGCTCAAAACAATACAGCTCGGTACGTGTCATCGGCTGAGCCTGGAAAAAGAGAAAGGTCAAGCAGCTTTCTCAAATATTCAGATTTCAAAACAGCCTTGCCACACCCGGTATTTAGTTTTCCAAAAGTAAAACTTAAAGTGAGTCAAGCTTTCCTTGGAAGTCATGGGACTGTATTCAGATGTTCTCTGACCTATTTCAGCTCATTATTACGGAGGTCATGTTAAAATATTCATCAAGACATCTCTGAAATGTTTTGCATTATCACGCGCACAATGTGAGTCAACAAAGTTTAACCTGCCGCAGTAGATTTTCAAGCACGGAAAATCACTGCCCCTACTCCAAAGTTCATACGGAATATCAATATTAATACTATTTCATGTAAATTGTGATAAGCATTCTGAAGAGTTCTGCTCACGTTCCTACGATTGTACCTTTTTGCAGCGAAAATGCGCTGTCATGAGATAACTGAATATTCCATTATACTGAACTAGATTCAATCGAAAACAGCGCAAAAAAGACACGTACACCAGGAAGAGACGTACAAACAGGCGCAGCGCCTGTTTGTACGTCTCTTCCTGGTGTACGTGTCTTTTTTGCGCTGTTTTAGAACGACTAACCACCAACTCGCCCAAGCTTTTACCTTAGCAAATTAGATTCAAATTAGGGGGATATGTATCATACATACCAGGCTGAATTTTTCTTCCGGCGCGTTTATTCATGTCGGGAGATGGTTGAAAGTGTTGCGAATCGCTAAGAAACGGGGGAAATAGGCGAAATATATATATGCATGCAAGAAAAAAATGGACCCAGGTAAGGTCAATAAGCAAACATGTGGTACTAGAGCAGATTGATTATCTAGGCCTCTGTGCTCATCCGGTAACAAATGGTTACGCGATGCGGTGGCCTATAATCACCGTAGACGGTGAACGATCCGATGACCGGCCCCAGGGCGTTCTCGCTGGCGCAGTGGTATACTCCGTTTCATACATAGCAGTCAACGCAGCATAGAGTTTCTTACTATTATCTAGAGGGAGAGCTGGCGGCGCTGCACTTCAGCCACCACGGACGCTCAAAGCATCATGGGGCGGTGAGCTACTTGTTGCGCAACAGTCGCAATTTTTCGGGAACACGGAGTGGTACTACTAAGATGTTTCATTCCAAAAGCGCTGTTCGTGTGTGCAAAACACATAGTAGTGAAAACGCAACGACACACGACGCCAAGAAAAGGTTTCCCTTTTCCGAAATGCCATTAAAAACCCTCTTAAAGTATTTAAGCAACAACATCTTTTTGAAAACATATTTACTTTTAAGAGTGCGCCTGTTAATTACGAAATATTAGTTTTTATAGTGTTCATTACTAGGCCAATAGGAGAGCGAGTCGTCTCTTATTTTGGGCAAACTTTGCACTTAAATGCTTTTCTGCTCGTTCGTTGCAATCATTAGACAAGATATTGAATATTAGGACGTTTGTAGTTATCAAACAGCTTAACTTTTTTATTATTTTTTAGCCAAAAGTTGCAGTTCCGCAACAAGTAGCTCACCGCCCCATGATGCTTTGAGCGCCCATGGTGGCTTAAGTGGTCTCGAGGGGTCGCAATGCAAACTCCCATAGACGGGCTGCCAGCTTTCCCTCTAGGTAATAGTAAGAAACTCTGTGCAACGCAGCGAAGGCTGCGGCGCCTGTTCGCGCTACTCGTCCGCATCGTAATGTAGTGCGTCGAAAGTGAAAAGAGTAATGAACTTAAAATTAAAGTGTATGTTGATCGATATTGCAGTAAAATAATAAAAGTGTTTTATTTTGCAAAAAGATTGCTTTTTTTATGTTCTTCAAAACAAAGTGCCTTAGTTTTCTGGGGTTTTTTTCCGGCTCCTCCTGTATCAGGTTTTCGCAGCTAGGCCGGCCGGTGATGTCGTCTGCTTTCGTCTTTCGGTTTCTGAGTCTGCGAAAATAGCACCGCTATCTCCTACTCGCTTGTTTTCTTCGCCCACTGCGGCTTTAAAAACATCTCCTTCTCGCGTATTCTCCAAGCTGAAGTCTCCGAAAATTTCGAAAGACTGCAAGCAGGTGATTGTCAACGTTTACTCTAGGGTAAGGAAGCGCTTCCTGGAGAAGACTGTGCGTGAAGTTCTCGAAACTGTGGGCGAGATGACCGGGGTGAGCCCTCGGACAGTTGCGAGGTTCAAGAAAGAAGGTCTCTCTATTGGAATAAGATCACCGCAAAAACGACCTAGCAAGGTGACAATATCTAGCTCTCGCAGTGTTGAATATGACACCTTTGCACTCAACGCCATCCGACTTAAGTTACATCGCATGTATGCCGTACACTACACTGCTTTTTCCCTTCGAAGCAAGTAAACAGCGCTGTGTTTTTCAAAGTGTGTGTTAGAGCTTGACCGTTTCGAGTTTCTACGTAATGAATCTTTGAAGAAAAATAAAAAAATAATAAAAAACAGTTAAGCCGGGAGTCGAACCTTGGCCCCTTATAAAATGAACAGACAGGCGCGCGCTTCGTACCACTCAGCCACGACGCGACGCAGACGGATACTTTTCGCTTGTTTTTTGCAGCGGACTACTTTCGTACCTTTGGCAGCGTTGACTGCTATGTATGAAACGGAGTATAGAGGCCGAAGTCCTGCATCTCCACGTCGGTCACGTTAAGCGTCTTAAAGGCGGTGTAGCCGCGGTCCACCTCTTGTAACCGGTGCTCAGAGCCGTCCTCGATGACGAAGTCAGAGCTCAACATCCGTGGCCGCCAGGAAGGACTTTACGGTGCATTGGAGTAGCGCCCAGTCGCCCAGCTCGGATCGCCCCCGACCACTGGCTGATGCGCTCGGAGTGCGGGACTGGCGATAAACGCACAGAGATTCGATTAAGTGAAGGGCCCATAGGCTATACAGAAAAATTAAATTACAGCAGCTTCCCTTCACTGTAGGACGAGTGATCAGCTATAGCTGGTTTGCGAAATGACTGACGTAGTTGATCGTCACTCATGACTGCCGCTGATCAAACGCAAATAGCCGCAGTAGCTTATGAGTGACTGGGAGGTTACTTGGCTGAGGTTACTTGGAGGTTACTTGGAGTGTGCTCTGTATCTAGTTTAAGTCCTTCGGTTTGAATTCAGTTGCGAAGGTTCCTTTGCCGGAGTGTGGAGACCAAGACACGTCGATGTGCCCTTACGCCAGCATCTTCACCCATAGTATCTCTACTACACCTGCAGCCGCCACGGTGGCTCAGTGGCTATGGTGCTCGGCTGCTGGCCCTAAAGACGCGGGTTCGATCCCGGCCGCGGCGCTGAATTTCTCTGGAGGAGAAATTCGAGGCCCGTGTACTGTACGATGTCAGTGCACGTTAAAGAACCCCAGGTGGTCGAAATTTCCGGAGCCCTCCACTACGGCGTCTCTCATAGGCTTAGTCGCTTTGTGACGTTAAACCCCATAAACCATAAACCAAACCAACCAACCATCTAGTACACCTGCGTACATTTTGCTGCAGTGTGGGGCACACATACGGACGGCACCAATCGACGACGCAAAATGGTGTGGACTAGTCTAATAGAGTTTGCGCTGTAAAAAAAAAATGTTAAAGGAACTTTCACATGATGTCCCACCGATTTCAGAATCGACCTTTGTATAAAATGGATGTGGAAGAAAGAATGAGACCAGGAAATGTGCTGTGGAGTTGAGTTCCGAGCTTCCTTATCCATCGCTGCTACAGCTCGATAAACGCGTAACTCAAACCGAAACACATTTTCTTGGCACATTATTTCGTCCATAATCCCTTACACATAAAGCCGACTCCGATATTCACGTCGCCATGCGCCATGTAACCTGTCGACCATGCGACGAATGAGAATGGGTCGTGAGATGGGATTACTTCACTGTGTGACTGCGTCACTTCGCGCGCAGGACGACTGCTTGGCATTAAACCCCCGATTCGATGGACACTTCCTAGGCGTGCGCGCTGAGCACCCAGCCCCGCGCCACGAGAGACGTCGAAAATGTGAAGGCAGCTCCATGTTCCTGATGCTGACTCGCTTCCCCTCTCGAGGCGACCGAAAGAATGTCAAGCCACGAACAAAACATGGTTGCGGAGCTGGAAGGATTCAAACAAAGCTTGGGGGAACATGAAAGAGCTTAAAGCCATGAAGGAAAGAGTCCCGAGAGCTCCCGGTCCTCCGATTGTTGTAAACTGAACCCCGCTTCCGACGCGCGCGCGAGCGTCCGCACGCAGGCGCCCGTGTCTGACATGCGCTGATATCTGCTCCCGGCTCACGCCTCCTCACGCGCCGCGCCTCGCGCATGCGCAGACGGGCTCCAGTGTACGCCCGTGCGCGTGGGCGCGCCGCCCCGTACGCCTAGAGTGTGTCCATCTAGTTAACCTTTTAGGGTGGTCTGGCGATCACGGCTGAACGGTGTAGAGCATACAACGAGAGACCCCCTAAATAACGGCATTGCGCGGGAACTTCTTTCACAGAGAATAAATAGCAAAGGAATATTAACGGACAGATGCAATCACGGAAACGGGAAAATCTTATCAAGAGAACTTGGTAATGTCTTACTCAAATGGTTAGAAGCGAGGCTGCGATACGCGTCATGGATAAGTGAAGTTAAAATCTCAAAATTCACAAAATAATACATGAAGGAGCAGCTAGCAGAGTGTGCTAGGGTTCTAGAGAAAACAATAATGAACCACCTGGAAATGCAAGCCTTCGTCCTCATGAGCACGACCATCGAGCGCTTACACGTTGAATATATGTGTTTCATTCCAAAGGGTGGTGCAATACAGGATCACGCAACCATGGGCACCACGGTAACGACTTCTTCGCTTTGCTCATTGAGGCCTTAAAGCGGCGTAAACTGGTCTGAAAGGTCATTTAGCGCCGAAAACAGCCACGAGAACAGAATCAGCCGTAAGAAAATCCTCACAAGACGCAAGCTTGCTTATTGCGCTCGGCTCCATATTTCGAGACCTTTATTTGTTTTTTGCGGTTAACTTTATCCTAGACGTCAAAGCCTGTAGCAAGGTAAACAAGCATGTCGTTTCAACTGCACCAGGATAGAGAAATAACTATGCGAGCCAAGTAAGTCATTTAGTATCATCTTTCATTTTGACGGCATGCACGCAGCATGAACTTGACAAATGTCGAATGAAGTGGCACAGCGCAGCTGCCGCCTTGCCACTACATTTTTTTATTATTTTGAAGGGAACGATATACGAGTAATAACCCAGAATGCAGAAGGCGCATCAGGTAATCAACAAAAATAAGACAAGAAAACAAAAAAAATCTTTGCTTGAGGCCTCGACTAATGAGACGTGTTTTCCAGAATACAGATCTCTCTCTTTTTGAGGGGCCAAGTAGCCCAACTTGCAACCCTACTTAACTAATTATAGTGAAGCACGCACTAGCCACGATGCTGATCATGGGTGGGTTCCTAAAGGGGCATTGAAGGAAACTGCATGCAATCTTTCTTTCTCACTAAAAACCAATTTTGTGACGAATTCTGGCTGTGTTGACGTTTGCCCGGCCGCAAAAGGCGCTTTTATTGGGGATGAATTTCCAATAAAAAATTTTCCCGCCGCTCGATTCCCACTCCTGGCTTGGGTGAGGCCTCTTTGGTGACCTCATGGAAGTTAATGGTGGTGTAGGCTGGCCTCTGTGATCCGCACAAAAGAAAGTGTGTCGAGGAGCCATAGTTAACTTGGGTAAATTGGCCGGTCATGGCAACGCCTGTATTACGTTTTAAGTGCGTTTTAACTTATAAAAGTCGCTGTCTTCAGTGGTAGTGGTGTCCTTGTGATTAGAACGTGGTAATTTATCGATGCAGAGCAACTTCAATTCGCGCAGTGCACCTACAATGGCGCAAAAGCCAAGTATGGCCTAACAGCGCCAGCTGCAGACTACATATTGCAACCGTAAGTGCGCGACCTCCTTGGAAGCTCCCACCGACAGGCCGTTGGAGGCAGTGCAGAGGTACTGCCCCATTTTCTCCCTCGTCACTTGCGTCAAGTTCAGCTGACCGTCTTCGCCAAGGTACTCTGAATAAGGCCGGGAAGAAAGGCACGAACCGATGGAAAAATGGCTGCTACCCGGTGGCAATGGGGATCGAACCCAGAACCTCGCACGTGTAGGAGGCGAGCGCTCAGATCGCTAGGCCACCCCTGTGGAGAGTTTCAGACACTCTCCACCCTCGCAACGATCTAGTTCAGTTTGTTAACTTGGATTAGGCTAGACAAGAATGGTTCGGGTTAGGTTAGATCAGGTGAGGCTAGATGTCTTCAGGTGTAGTCTAGCCTGACCCCTACTGCCGTCGTTTCAAATGTCCCCGATGCCCGCGACAAACTGTTCCTGCAACGGTGAACGCGACGCCAAAGCACCGCATACACAGTCCCTGATTTCCTTTCTGCTGATAAGATGGCAGGTCGCGCGTGCCCGGCATTAATATGGTAAAAATTTTAGAGATACCAAAAATAAGCGCAAGCTTTGAACGCAAGGTTTTCCGTCTCACAAGTCATGTGTGTGTGTGTACTACACTATCGTCGAGTGTGATCTTAGTGATGGCGCCAAAGGGCAGCTCTTAGAAACGGTAAATAGCTCGTGTGAGACAGGGGATGTAGTGGAGCAGCACAAGCTAACACTCAAACCTGTAAAAGAACCTTCTATTACATCCAACCCCGACCAATATCTCTCACTTCCACCCTCTGCAAATTTATTGAGCGACTAATCAACAATAGGATTGAGTATTACCTGGAATGCGCCACAACCTGGTACCATCCTGTGCAAATCACCTTTCGCCCTAATTTAATTACACAAGATTGCATCAGGTTGCTTCGGCGAGTGATTAATCGAACTTCCTGACGCATCGTACCATATTACGTCCTCGCAGTCGGCATGCCAAGAGCTTTTGACAACGTCAATCAAAACGTCATCCTTGTGTAGCTTGCACAGGCATACCCCAGTCAACTGGCGCTGAACTGGATCCGGAACTTTCTCCAAAGCACACCCGTAAGTCTCAACTGTGGTACCTAAGAATAAACCCCTCGCTCATTCTACCTCGACAGGGGAGTTCCTCATGGCTCAATGCTCGGCCCTTTCATTATGTTTAACTTGGCGATCGCGAAGGCAGTAAGACACCTAGAACAAGACACTGCAGCAAGATTCGCGATCTACGTGGACGGCGTAACAATGGGGATCGAAGCCAATGTGGAGCGAGGAAAGCCAGCGAGCACTGTTCGCTGCCGAGAAATTAACATTTGAGGGGGCGTGCAAAATTGGATGGAAGCGAGAGTTAGCAGCAAAGGGCGCCGCTGTAATGCAAGTGAGAGAAGCAAACCTATCGTTGCATTCCTTGCAGGCTAAGAGCAAGAGCGCAAGGAATGAAAAATCGGCGAAGTCGAATCCTGACAAAGTGCCAGTGACAGTGTTTTGTTAAATATGTGGCAGGAAGCAAGAATCACAGCAGTGCTGGCACAAAAATTATTTTAAGTGCCATAAGTGTTTAAAAGTCGGTCACTTGCAGAAAAGCCCCCGCGGTGGCTCAGTGGCTATGGTGCTCGGCTGCTGGCCCGAAAGACGTGGGTTCGATCCCGGCCGCGGCGGTTGAATTTCTTTGGAGGAGAAATTCGAGGCCCGTGTACTGTGCGATGTCAGTGCACGTTAAAGAACCCCAGGTGGTCGAAATTTCCGGAGCCCTCCACTACGGCGTCTCTCATAGCCTCAGTCGCTTTGGGACGTTAAACCCCATAAACCAAACCAAACCAAACTTGCAGAAAATGTGCCCAAATGCAAGGCGCTTGAATACGGTGGATGGTACTCAGGACGAGGAAGGGGTAGACGAGTACCCTTTTAGATACTTGACTCGATCAAGTTACCAATTGAATGGCTAAGTGGAAGGTAGGGCATTGAAAATGCAGATCGACGCCGGCACGGCTGTTTCAATTCAAGAGAGTGTACAATTCTGTCTTCCCGCACTTGAAGTGTGTGTACACTAGCATGTCACTGCGCCCCTACACGGGTAAGCAGTTGTCCTTGACAGGCCAGTGTGATGTATCAGTCGTGTACGGCAATCAGCGCATGAATCTGCCCATTTTTGTAACACGCGATAACAGGAGGAGGCAACCAGCACTGTTACGCCGCGACTGGCTTGACCGCCCTCAGTGGGAGTGGCGACAGATAAGCCAGATTTCTGGCGGAAGCCGCGTTGAAGCACTGCGTGAAAAATTTCCTTCGGTGTTCTCGACCGCGCCAGGCGCAGTATGCAGTTTTGAGGCGAAGATGACGCTGAAACAAAATGCTGCTCCGGTTTTCAGTCGCGCACGGTGGCTTCCCGTCGCGCTGCGTGAAAGAGTAGAAAAACAACTCAGTCAAATGGTAGAAACAGGCATGCGTCGTCAAGCTTCACGCAGTGACTGGGCAACGCCAGATTTTGTGGTCCAGACGAAAGGTGGTAGCCTCCGGCTATACGGAGATTAATAAGTTACTGTAAACCTATAGTGTTGAAGACCGAACACTATCCGTTACTAAGACCGGAGGACGTGTACTCAACACTAGCACTTCAACACTTTTGACTACTAACACTAGTTCGGGGCTTTTCGAATTTCAACGCCTTCCGCACGGGGTGGCTAGCGCTCCAGCCATTTTTCAGACTTGATGGATAAAGTGTTGAAGGGCATTTAGAGAGTTGGATGCTACACTGACGACGTCATTCTGGCTTTCTCGGACATGGATGACTGCCAAAAGACGAACGTGTCTTGCAGTGATTGTGTGCCTACATCGCATTGAATGTCGATAAGTGCCGTTTTTTCCAAGGCTCTGTGACTTCTTTGGGTCACAAAGTGAGGACAGAGGGCATTTATCCTACGGACGCCAAAGTAAAGGCAATTCTGGAAGCGCCAGAGCCAAGTTCAGTTTCCGAACTGAAGGCGTACCTGGGGATGTTGAAGAAAGCCCTTTACTACCAAAGGTAAATAGCCCTAGTCTAGAGCAGTGGGAGGCCCTCCTGGCTGACTCCGACCCGAGCACTCAGCTTATGCTGGTGACGAGGGCCAAGGCAGCGGCGGAGGCCAACGGTATCCTGGACTAGGGAAGACCGACCACTGTAGCTCCACATCTATCTATCCCCATCCCCCTACTCCCTAACTCTTCCTTTTGAAAAAAAAGAAATAAATAAATAAATGTTTTTACTACTACTACTACTACTACTACTGAATTTTTATTCAAAGTTTTTGGATAACGTGGCCACAGCAGCACAGCCACTCCACCGGCTTCTGAAGATGGTCTAAAGAATGCAGCGCCTCTTTCCGCTCCACCAAATAGCTGCTCACAAGCAGCAAAGTGTTGTCATTCTACGACGTCAATAAGCCGATTGGCATGCTTTCCGACGCCTCATCTTACGGCCTGAGAGCTCTTATTTTTCACGAGACAATAGACGGCAGCGAACGTCCCATAGCTTTTGCCTCTCCAACACTGACAGCTGCAGAAAGTATCTGCAATGTGAGCGCGAGGGCTTGGCTTTGGTTTTTGGGCATAAAAAATTAAATCGGTACTTATACGGCAGGGAATTCACACTTTATACTGACCATCAGCCATCTTTGGTCATCATTGGCCAGGACAAACCGACGCTACTTTGGACGCAGTGCGCATGCAGCGTGGGGCCATGCTGCTTGCTGCTTACAATTACCGGCTTAAGTATCGCAAAAGCAAGAACCTAAAAGTAGCGGATGCGCTCTCCAGATTACCGCAGGCTGAGAAGGCAACTGATGTAGCAGAAGAATGCCTAGTAGTGTTCGAGAGCCTGCCGTTATACCCTGCGGGTGTTGCTAAGGCCACAAGGCGGAACCTGGGGGGGGGGGGGGAGGGGGGGGGGGGAAGGAAATGTGATTGCGCGACGCTGTGTTGTGACGTCATTGCGGTCTTGCGAACCATGATTCCGTGCTGCGTTATAACGACGCTCAGGCCTATATATTGCTGCGCGCTTTGCAATAAACGTTCTTCGTTCGTAGTCCTCGTCTGGCGTCGGTCATATCAATGTAAAACTTTCAGAAAAAGCATGCGGCTAGCATTTGAAATGGCGATCCATATTGTGAGGGCCTTCAAGCTTCTCCACAGCGCACAACACGAAATGGGTGCGTTTCATGACGTCATTGAAGGTGCAGGTAATTACCAAAGCATAAACGCTTGCTTTGAAGGGAAATAGAACTACAGAGACTGTTTACTACATTCGAATATGAGTGAAAGCACGGATTTGCCGCGGGACGGAGCAGATATATAAGTTCATGAAGACGCTTAAAACGCTTCTAGGTAGAAACAGCGCATCGGCCGTTGGCCGAGGTCTCCCGACACCTGGAGTTGCCACGGACTCGTACAAAGTTGTCCTCCCTCGAATACCCACCGGTAATGTTGTCCTGAGCAGCGTCTTTCTGCGTGCTGACCTCAAGGGCCGCCCATACTGTGCTCCCAACTTCCGAGATGCGCTTGCGCAAATTCTGGACCTCCGTGAGATTCTGTGTATTGGCCACTACCAAATGGGCCACGTTTGGATGGTTACCTGCGATAGCAGTTCCTCAAAACCGAAGCCTATCTACAAAGCAGAGTTGCACGTCAAAACTCTAGAATGTATCGTGTTTGACCCGGACACCGAAAGAGTGAAGCTTACACTTCTTTGGCTCCCGCGCTATATGGAGCAACGGAGGGTTACGGAAGCTTTGGAAGAAGTGGCGATGCCTCGGAATGGAGCACATGGAAACAGCCAACCGCGAAATCTCGCTCACGCTTAAGGACGGAGTGTCGGCAAGTACAATTCCTCACACGCTCAACGTGTCGGGGTACAAGCTTTAGTTGTGATCCCAGGCAGGCCTCCGCTGTTTCTTTGTTGTAGCCGTGTGGGCCATGTAAGGCGTCAGTGTCTGACGCGCCGATGCACTCCTTGCCGACTTTTTGGTCGCACAGTAGACAACTTAGTTATGAGTTATGCTGACAGTTTACGCCAGGGCAAATGGACACATGAGGCTGAAGTTATGTCAGAACACATTATGGATGTGTCGGATGTTGTGGAAGCGTCGGTTGAACTGAGTCGTGAGCTCACAACAGAAGGTGGGTCAAGGGCTTCTGCACCGAATGACGGCAAGGGACCGCCTGCGAGTACAAACAAACAGGAATACCCATTTCCAGACCCAAAGCCACCGGACCCGGGACTGCTACTTTGAGTCCTGTGCTCGCTGCTTAGGAGCCATCTGTCACCCAGCGATCATGAGAGTAGAACACCCTTCTGTAGAGTCAGTGGAGGCGCTACAGCAAGTGAAAGATCGGCATGCCTTCTGGGCTGACGGTGCCCCTTCGTCGCCAGAGTGCAGCAGTGTGTCTCCTGAAATGTCAGCCTCTAGTGTTTTCGGTGCCCCGACGGCTGTCAGCGTAGTTGCGAGCAACGTGGTCAACTCGGCTTCATGGGCTGAAGCCTTGGCTGTCTCAGAAGAGGCGATGGGCAACAGCGCACCTTTGAAGCGTCCTGCAGATGATGAGGCGTGTGTGGATGGCGATGAGCAGAAGGCACCTGGTGTGGTGGCATTGGCAAGGGTAACCTCAAAACGAAGGACGAAGTCTGCCCTACAGGCCGCCTATTTGCAGGCCGGCCACCCTATACAGGGGATGGCGCTCAATAACACGAGCACCAAAACAGCTAGGCGTCGCTCGCTACCCTTAACTTTAGGGGATTGCGTAAGCGTCGAAGACAACATAAGTTACGGCATCTTTTAAAAAAAATGGGTGTTATTGTGGCAGCCATCCAGGACACCAAGCTGTCCTCTGATGAGGAGACTGCAGCTACTCCCCAACCTTTTTTGTCAGAATTGAATGCCATCGTTAGTCACTCGAGAGGCTTATCAGGAGGGTGGCTGCGGGTTACCGCCGTGTCGTATCGCAGAGATAATGACGGGCGACTTATCTGCTGTGACCTCGCAATTTCGGGTGTACTGTGACGAATTATTTGTGTTTATGCTCTTGTAAAGCAGTGTGATCGAATTATATTTTTTTCAGTCATTAGTCTTCCATTTCTGCACGGATCGTAAAATTATGCTGTTGGGTGATTTCAATTGTGTTTGTAGGGATGAAGACCTAGCAGTGTTAAGTAAGCCATAGTACTGCTTTACTTACTGTTTTGGCATGCGAATACAACCTGGTGCAAGATAAGGGACACAACATTCGTTTCACTCATTTTCAGTGCTCCTCTAGCGCTCGGCTTGACAGGATTGACATTTCAGCAGACATGTTAGCCAGTGTTTTTGGTTGCTCGGTGCGACCCATATTCTTCAGTGATCACTGAATGGTGTCTCTTCAGATAGGGAGGTACAGTCGGCGCATACTCCATCCTCGATTGGAGCTGTGGAAGCTGAACAGCTGTCTGCTCTCAGATGAAATATTCAAACGAGCTATATCTACTTGCTTTCAGGACACATGGTCACGCGGTGATCTTTCAGTTTTGCAAAAATTGGACTTATTTAAACAAGAAACAAAAAAATTGGCAGCGGCTTAGCTCACCTCTGCCAGGATATACGTAGCGAGAGGTACAGGTTTAACTTGGTTACACCTTGTTGTCTAGCTTTGGCTTTTGCGACGTCTCAGCCTCTCGCTTGGCCTTGCGCCGTTCGTTCTTCCTGTTCTCGGCGGCCAGCTGCCAGGCCGCAACCTCGGTGTCGTACGAGTTGAGATTCTGCAGTCTCCAGCGCCGCAGCCCGACTCTCCCTCTCCATGACAAGCTGCTACACCCCGTGTTGTTGTTGTTGTTGTGACTGAGAGAAGGATGAAAAGGAAATTGCACGGGCCTGCTACTGGCTCGAGCCAAGCCACCACCGCTGCCACGTGCAGATAGAGGAGAGTTAAAAGATCAGAGGAAGGAGAGAAAGGAAAGAAAAGACGCGCGTCGCAGCAACAACTGCGTCCGCCGGAGCGGACGCTGCTCAAAAAACAGATAGGCGGCCGAAGCCGCGCTCGCCGAAGCGAGAACAGATATACACCCCGTGGCTGTATCACTGTGCATTTATACGGCGACGCAGCCTCCATGCGCATGCGCAGTAGCGCGCGCCGTGCATGCGCACGCACAGCTGGCGAGGCTGCGGCGCGCGTAGTGACGTCACTCGGCTCCTCGCGCATGCGCACAGCTGGCGAAGCGAAGCGATGGGAGCGGCGGCGAGGTGCGCGCCGGCTGCACGCTGTGACGTCACTCGGCTCCTCACGCATGCGCAGAAATGCACCTGTTGGAGGCATGCTAGACGGCGAAACTGTGGCCAGTGTAGTGCTCGCTACAAAAACATTGCTACTTAAGCCTCAGCAAGGGTCGTGTTTTTGAAGAGACATCACCTTCGAGAGCTCTTCTGTACTTTCGTTGAGCTACATGAGTTAGAGAGGGTTAACCCAGATGCCTATGCAGAAGATATCATTGCCGTAAAAGCAGAGCTTCAGCAGTTTGAAATCGAAAGATACAAAGTGGCCTTGATAAGGTCTGGGTCCCGTAGGTTTCTGGATAAGCAACCATCTGGACGGGTCCTGATTGATGATAGGCAGACTGCTCTTGCTAAAGAAATAGTGAAAATTCAGTATGGTGGTCGCACACACAGCGATGGTCCTCTATCATTTATGCTCTCTTAGACTATTATCGGAAGCTGCTCGGGGGTTGTGCGGCATAAATGTGAGATCAGATTACAGTCGCTTATTCGAAGCCTTTCCCCGACTTGACGATGAGCAGCGTGCTGTAGTGGAAGGGCCTGTCACTTTGGACTTCTGCCCTTAACACAATTGCCGGTTCATACCGTAAACGTCAAACCATATGAAACCGGCCTCTACCTGCCTCTGACCTCCCTCCTCGAGCTTCACCGCGACCGTCATATCCTGAGATCATCCTCCAAGGCCGTTGGCTACTTCATAAGGATTGGTCCAGCCTATCTCGATTTTCGATTTTCCACTTCACCTTAAAGATCTCCAGTTGGTATAAATTATTCCGGAGAGCTCCACTATGGCACCTCTTTCTGCCTTTCTTTCACTCCCTCCTTTATCCGTTTCCTTACGGCGCGTTTCGGGTGTCTACCGAGATATGCCAGACAGTTATTGTGCGATTTCCTTGCTTCAGGACCAATTTTCATTTCAATTCCTCATACCCCCTCCCATCTAAGTTATCATTCGGAACCTCCCCCATCGCATGACACAAAGGCTACAGACGAAGGAAAGCGGCTCGCGCTCGTGACTTCCATTTTTTCTTTCTCTATGGTTCTTCGTTCCACAACCAGACGGTGGCGCACACTGATGCGGTGGAATCGGTGGTCAAGACCCTTGACTGGGCTCAATTACTTTACACTACCGCCTCTCTTCTGTCACTTTAACCCCTCCGCCCAATTCCTTTCCCAGCCCCACCAACGCTTCTGGCGCTACCTCCAGGCCCACACCTTTCTCACCCCCGCATGTCTTGCCTTCCTCCACCCCTAAGCGTACTCGCAGGCCTGCCGCTTATGTGACATCCCAAGAGCCGACTACGCTGATACCCTATTCTCCTGCCCAGCACACTTGCCGCCTGCCTCTTTTTGGCACCTAAACACCAACCTAACCAACCAAACCTAAAGCACCAGTGGGAGGGTGCTTTGTACAGCCCCGAACCGAATCTTCAACTTCGGCTGGTGACCTCGGCGGAGGATGTCGCGACTAGGCACGGCCTGGACGCCACAACCGGCAGCCTGAAGTCCACCCGCAACGCTGCTGCATAATTTTCGTTTCTTTTTAGGCCTTCAAATAAATGAAACTTTTCACCACTGCCCCCAAAGGGTAGCGGACGCTTATCCAGCGTAGAACCTTTTTCCCTCCACCAATGGCCCCTTCCCTTTTGAGATTAATAAATTTATCATTTGCCCCCTCACATGGAATAGGGGCCGCAGCACGAGCCATCTAAAGCCCTCACACCCTTAAAGCTCACCCATACACCTCCAGCCCGCCGATCAATTTCCTACGAATGAGTGAAAGTCTAGAATGGCCAAGGATGGAGCGTCTGCAATCTGCGGAGTAAGGTGGCTTGCACTCGATTTACGTCTTGGTGGGGAGGCAGGAAATGGCGTCTCATCTCTCTGTGAAGGTTGGTGATTTCGGCAAAGGTCTGGGGAGCCTCGGCAAGAGCATCTGGTTCCATGGAGCCGGCCGCTCGGTTGGTTAGTCCTCGGGCAAGTCGGTTGACCCAGACCCCGTTAATCTTATGGTCTGGAGTACAGCCGTGAAGGATGCGTGCAGCGGGCTGGCAGATAAAACCTGCCGAGTAATTTTGGATCGCTCGTTTGGAGCCGCTTAGTACTGTGCGCTACGTGGGTCAGCGATTGCCAGCGCAATGGCGGTTTCTTCCTCCGCTGTGGGAGAGTGGGATTGTTTTGTGGCGAGTGGATTGTGGCCTGATTGCGCAAGCCAGGAATGTGTTTGCATTTTACCGTGCAGCGTCCAGGTTGCGTGTTTATGAGGATCGGTTTTATGGCAAGGTGGCTATGGACACCATCTGAATGGGAGCCGTGGGGTCGACGTCGCCTATGGGGTTGATGTTGAGACGATCAAGAATGAGCCGTCCGTGTTTGGTGCGGTAGAGGCGGTGGATTTGGGCGGTTTTGTGTGCCTCTGTGAGTTCTGTGAGCGCGTTGTAGATGCCGAGTTGGAGGAGATGCCGTGTGCTGGCGTACTGGGTTAGCCCCAATGCCGCTTTGTACGCTAAACGTATAATGCTGTTCACAGCTTCGTTGTCCTCCCGGCGAAGGGGATAGTAAGGGTAGGCGTACACTATCCTGCTAATGAGGAAAGCTTGCGTGAGCCGACAGAGGTCGTCCTCCTTCATACCTCTCAGATCAACGGCCTCTCAGATCGTACTTTCAGCTCAATGGCCTCATCTGCCGCGGGTGCCGATGCGGTGGATGAGGCCGTTTATCTGTTTGGCTGTGGTGCAGAGGCGCTGAATGGCCTCAGAGTTTTGCGTGTTGTTCTGTATTACCATACCCAGAACGCGGATGGTCCGGACCAAAGGTATGGGATGTGTGTCAACTTGGAGCACAAAAGCTTCTTGCGGGTCGGGGACGGGCAGGGGAACTCTTCTGTCCTTGATTGCTAGTAAATTGGACTTCATGGGGGAGCATGTCAGCCCGTTCACCTGTACTTTGTCGACTGTTGTTTGGACGGAGCTTTGGATTTCCCCGTCAGAGCTGGAGTTGGTCCAGAGGGTAACGTCATCTGCATATATTGAGCGTTTAATGTGAGGTATGTCTTTCAGGAGTAGAGGGAGGCCTCTCATTGTAGTGTTGAAAAGGAACAGAGATAGGACTGTTCCTTGTGGTGTTGTTCCTCGGGTGCCTAGGGTGATCTTATCGCTGTAGAGGTCTGCAATATGAAGTTCTGCTGCACGGATTTAGTTGTAAGTGCGAGTGCCTACATTCATTTGTGAGAGGTTTGGTAGGATGGAAGCATGTGACACGTTGTCGAAAGCTTTACCGACGTCTAGGCCTACGACGGTTCGTGTAGCTCGGACGGGGCGCGCATCGAAGATGTTCTGTTGGATTTGCCACATAATGTCCGGGGTGAAGGAGCCGGTCCTGAAGCTGATCACAGCGGGGGGGAAAGGTCCTCTTGGTCTACGTGAGTGTGGAATCTATTGAGTATGACGTGTTCCATGACCTTTCCCAGGCAGGACGTGAGCGAGATTGGCCGGAGGTAGCCTAGCTCGAGTCCTTTGCCTGGCTTAGGTATGGAATTCACATTGAAATGCTTCCAAGTGTCTGGAAAGCGACCCTCATGCTAGTGTTGGTTGAGGAGGTCCATGAGTGCCTCGACGGACTGATCGTCGAGGTCACGGAGCATCTTGTTAGTTGTGCGGTCGTCGCCGGCGTCCGTGGTGGTTATAATCTGCTTGTAGGCGGCGCGGACTTCTAAAGCCGTGATTTCAGCGTCCATGTTGGGGTTCTGAGCAGCCAAGAGATGGGGATTTCAGTGGAAGTATTAATATTGTCACGTGCTTCCATAGAACCTCGACGGAAGAAGCAGAAGATGAAGGACTGACCAGCAGGGAGAAAGGAAGAAAAAGAGCTGAAGGACGCTGGTAGGCTTCCTGCTTCCATCCTGCTCCGACCGATCCCCTCTGTGAATAAACCCCGTGCGTGCTAAGCACGTAACAGTTTGGTGAGAGGTGCCGGGTATCGACCACGGAGCATTCCATCTACCGAAGGAGCCGTAGACTCGCAGGCTTCCCACCACTGCCATCGTACATGCCTGGAGACGATGATGCCGAGCAACCCGGGATATCCACAGCGAACAACTGGCCACATTATCGAGAGCCCCGCACATTTTTTGGAAAACCTGAAGAGGACGTTGACGAGTGGCTGAAACACTACGAGCGGGTGAGCAAATACAATCGCTGGAACGCTGCTACCAAACTGGCTAACGTGGTGTTTTTCCTTGCCGCCACTGCCCTTGACTGGTTCGATAATCATGAGGATACACTGAGTTCATGGGCTACCTTTACGACCGAAATCAAGAAAAATTTCGGGGATGAATCGGCAAAGAAGAAGCGTGCGGAACAGACATTGCTTCACCGCGCGCAAGTACCCGGAGAAACTTGCACGGCATACATCGAAGCCATCTTAAAGTTATGCAAGCTAGTTAACTCCAGTATGCTTGAAGAAGACAAAGTCGGCCACCTTCTAAAAGGAATTGCGGAAGATGTTTACAATTTCCTGATTAGTAAAGAGAGCCTGAGCACCACCGCTGACGTAATAAAACATTGCAGAACATTTGAATCTCTTAAGCTGCGCCGAATCACCCCTAAATTCGGAAGATTGGCCAATGTCACCTCTATAGCCAGTGTTGAAGCCTGTCCTCCAAATTCAATGGCTGATATGATTCGAGAGATCCCGGGACACCTTCTGCCGCACAGATTATCTGCGGCACAGTTCTGCACCGGAGGAAGATGTTGCCGCCCTGTCGACTCCGTGGGCTCAACCTAACGGCACTTTGCCCATGGACGATCGGAACATTGCCCAACGTTATGGCCACCAGCCGACGGAAAGGAGGCCCACCTACCCAGAAGACGTGGTTTGTCAGCAGCGAGATCCTGGCTCCAGCCAACGTCGCGACTTTGTTCGCCAGGACTTTTATGGCGGTCGCTGGCGTTCTCAACCTTTGTGCTACCGGTGTGGCATTGCAGGGCATATCGCTAGATATTGCCGCCGTCGTTTCCCGACTTCTCAAGACTGCCAACCCCCGGCGCCTACTTACGGACAAGTGCACACCGCGCAGCAGCGACCCCCAACGTCCGCTTGGGACCCGTACCGTCCGAGCACTTTGCGGAGTTCATCACCTGCATCTGACCGCAGTGTGACGCCGCCACCTCAGCGCCAACGGCGGTCACCTTCTCCTCGACGTCGTGCATCCCCTCCGCCTCCGGGAAACTAGGAGGCGCGGCCGATGGAGGTGAGGCCGCCGGCAAGTCGATGACGTCCAATATACCTCTGCCCGTGTTTATGTTGAAGAACAAACTGGAAGTGTTTATTGATGGTGTGAAAACAATGGCTCTTGTGGACACTGGTGCTACCGTATCCGTTATGAGTTTGAGGTTTAAGAACCGTTTAGGTAGGAAAGTGATGTTTAGTGGTGACCGTGCAGCGTTATTCCGTGGTGTCGGTGGTGAACCTTTGGTTCCACTTGGTGTGTGTGCTTCGGATGTTGTTATTGGTGGTCTAACGTTCAGAACAGAATTCGCAGTGCTACCACGGTCAACGCATGATGTGATTCTTGGGATTGATTTTCTGCAAGAGTGTGGTGCAACTTTAGACTGTCGTACGGGAGAAATTGCTTTGAATTCTTCACTACTTTCAGCTCTTGTGGATAACTCGACACCGGATTTTGGAGCATTTGCGGTGGAAGAAGACACTATTGTACCAGCTTTCTCCGCAGCATTCGTGCGGGTTTCCTCTATTCACAATCAGTGCGAATCTTTTGAAGCTGTGGTAGAGCCTACGACACTCGCCTGCTCTAAGAAGAGTATCGTCGTGCCTCGTTGCGTCGTTCCCGTGGTGAGAGGCCGTACCGAGCTGTGGACAGTGAACCACTCTGAAGAGCCAGTTGTGTTGCCCCGGGGCCTCAAACTCGCCCGTTTCGAGGAAGGTGTGTCAGGTTCCGTCGCGACGTTAACCAACTCTGTCAGTGAGCAGCACGTGAAAAGAGATATGGAGACCCAAATTAAGGCTATGATTAATCAGGCTCTTCCCACAACCGAGCGTCGCACTCTAGTGGAACTCCTTCTGAAGCACGTGTTCGTGTTCGACTTTGCCAAAGACGATTCTACACCACCGCCTACCAGTCGTATTCATCACACGATCAACACCGGCTCCGCACCTCCTATACGCCAGAAGCCCTATCGAGTCTCAGCCACTGAACGTAAGTTAATAGATGACCAAGTTCAAGAGATGCTAAAGCGAGGCATAATTCGAGAGTCTTCCAGTCCTTGGGCAGCTCCAGTTATCCTTGTTAAGAAAAAAGATGGCACATGGAGGTTCTGTGCTGACTACCGTTGCTTAAATACGGCCACGAAGAAGGACGTCTAGCCGCTTCCACGTATAGATGACGCAATTGATTGTCTGCACTCCGCTTCATACTTTTCTTCTATTGATTTGAGATCCGGCTACTGGCAAATCCCCATGCACGCTGCAGATAGGGAAAAAACGGCATTCATAACACCAGACGGACTTTACGAGTTTAACGTCATGCCTTTCGGATTATGTAACGCACCTGCAACATTCGAGCGGTTCATGGATACAATCCTGCGTGGCCTTAAGTGGCAAATTTGTTTATGTTATTTGGACGACGTTGTAATTTTTGGCAAAACGTTTAGTGAGCACAACAGCCGCCTGGATATTGTGCTTGATTGCATGGAATGAGCTGGCCTTATCCTCAATTCCAAGAAATGTCATTTTGGGAACCGTGAAACAATTGTTCTTGGTCATTTAGTTGATAAAGACGGTGTTCGACCAGACCCAAAGAAAATTGAAGCTGTCAAAGGTTTTATGGTGCCTCAATCAGTGAAAGAGCTGCAGAGTTTTTTAGGGCTCTGCTCGTACTTTCGACGCTTTATAGCGAGGTTTGCGGACATCGCTTACCCACTGACGTGTTTGCTGCATAAAGATGCACCGTTCAATTGGACCAGCGAATGTGACGCAGCTTTCCGACATCTGAAATTTCTTTTGACCTCGGGCCCCATCCTACGCCACTTCTGCCCATCTGCACCAATTGAAGTGCATACTGGTGCAAGTGGTATCGGTATCGGCGCTGTACTTATACAACGCCATGGTCACGATCAGCACGTGGTAGCATATGCCAGCCGTTCATTGAGTAAGAGCGAAAGAAATTACACGGTTACTGAGCAAGAATGTCTCGCCGTTGTTTTCGCTGTACAGCGCTTCCGCTCCTATCTGTACGGGAATGCTTTCACCGTCGTGACCGACCACCACTCGCTTTGCTGGCTAGTGAGTCTTCGCGACCCCTGTGGCCGGCTTGCTCGATGGGCTTTGCGCCTACAAGAATTTAATTTCACTGTGGTGCATAAAAGCGGCCGTAAACACTCAGATGCCGATTGTCTTTCCCGTTTGCCGCTTCAAACGACTGATGACGACGCAGACAACTTTGATGAATACTTGGCGTCACTTTCACAAGCCTTCCCCGATCTTCAAGTTTTCCGAACTGAGCAACGCAAAGACCAAACATTAACCTCTTTGTTTGATGCCGCTCAAGATTCTGTAAAGAATACTTTTTGCATTCGCGACGGTTTGCTTCATAAGAAGAATTTCGCTTCTGGAGGAGCACGCATGCTTCTTGTCGTACCCGAAAACCTACGCATCACAGTCCTTGAAATGATGCACGACGACGCCACGTCTGGGCACTTGGGAGTGACACGCACACTCCACCGCACACAACAACGATTTTACTGGCCTAACATGCGTTCAACCATCCAGCACTATGTAGCCAACTGTGTGCAATGCCAGCGCTTTAAGCTGCCGACTTCAAGTCCACCGGGCAAACTGCGGCCAATCACACCTCCAACAGCCCCGTTTGAGCAAGTTGGCATTGACCTCCTTGGACCTTTCCCACGGTCCTCGAAAGGAAATCGATGGATTCTTGTGTGCGTAGACCACTTAACCCGTTATTGTGAGACAGCCGCGATACCAGCTGCTACTGCGTCTGAAGTATCTAACTTCTTACTTCGATTCGTCATTCTTCGGCACGGCCCTCCTGCAGTTCTCATTAGCGACCGTGGACGCCAATTTACAGCGGACGTTGTTGAACTTCTCCGCCTCAGCAGCTGCAGTTTTCGCCACTCCACGCCATATCATCCCCAAACGAACGGTGTGGTAGAACGCACTAATTGGACGCTCACCACCATGCTTGCTATGTACGTCGCTGCAGATCATAAGGACTGGGATGGCGTCCTCCCGTTCATTACTCATGCATGCAACACAGCGCAACATGAGACAACTGGCTACAGCCCCTTTTACCTGCTCTATGCTCGCTCGCCTCGCTGCGGCCTTGAAACCATTCTACCATTTTTCATCCACGACGAACCTTCTCTTGCGACACACTCTGCAGAGCTGAAGAAGCTCGCCAGCTTGCCCGCGTTCGAATTTTATCTTCGCAAGAGCGTTCCAAGATCCGCTACGACGTCCAACACCAAGAAGTTTCTTATGTTCCTGGTGACATTGTATGGTTGTGGACCCCTCTACGCAAGCGTGGTCTGTGTCAGAAACTGCTATCCCACTACACTGGACCGTTTGTTGTGTTGGAGTGCATAAGTGACGTTAATTACGTTATATCACGACTAACTGCTAGTGGTCGACGGTCACGGCAGTCTCAGGTGGTTCATGTAGCCCGCCTCAAGCGATTCCATCCCAGACGGTCTATTTAACTCGCCCGACGGGCTTCGTCTGCGAGGAGGGAAATGTCACGTGCTTCCATAGAACCTCGACGGAAGAAGCAGAAGATGAAGGACTGACCAGTAGGGAGAAAGGAAGAGAAAGAGCTGAAGGACGCTGGTAGGCTTCCTGCTTCCATCCTGCTCCGACCGATCCCCTCTGTGAATAAACCCCCGTGCGTGCTAAGCACGTAACAATATATTTGTATTTCAGGGTGGCGAGGAGTTTATAATTTTTGCCCTGAAAGGCGTGTATGTCGCGGTTGAGATTTTGTGAGATGTGGATTTGGTGTGAGTTGAGTCCAGTAGATTTCTGAGCAAGAACCACGAGTTTTTGCATCCTAACTGACCGTTAAGACGGTCGCGAGTTTGATGCCATTGCTCCTGACTGAATTTGATGGAGTAAGCTTCACTCTCTCGCTGGAGGCGAACGGCACGGAGCTGGGAAAACCTCGGCATGAACACAGGTAGGGACCACTGTGCTCTCAGCACAACCTAAACGGCTACACACAGCAAAGCCCCCAACCGGATAATCAAGCACACTAACTGGGACGCCTTCGGATACGTGCGCGCCAAACGCACTTCAACCCCCATAGACGACCTGGACACATGACGAACTCACTGCTCGAAGACACCGCCAATGCCACCTCCACGACTACCCAGGACGAGGATGGCCCCACTCCTGACACCAAACTCATACACATGTGGGAGGTCCACCGCAGTCTTCATGCTTTCGCCCTGGAAACTGTCCTTCTTGTGCACACCATCATCTAATTCAATAAATTACCCCCAAAATCAGTGCAAACAATATACACTGATCCAATGAAGGTCATTCGTTCCCTTCAAAACCACACAATCCCTGCAGACCTTGATGAGCTCATTCAGGTCCTTCCTGCTTGACCCTTCCTTCCCCAACAGCCTCTCACCATATGATAATTTGGAGCACTGCCTCTTTCAGTACCCATAAGCCCACCGAATTTCCTTCTTCCCCTATCTCCTTCCTCCTGGCAGGTGGCAGTTAATGGTTGATCTTGAGAGGTTGCTCTCCCAATGAACGCTGCGGCCTATTGCTGCTGTTCCGCGTGTCTGCCACAACGTTCAGCGCTAACGCATGCAGCCCACATCTCTCTCACACCACACCACGTACCTGAAGACAAGTTTCAGGCGTCCGCTGACCCGGGGAGCCAGTTATGCGCACTTCCTTTCCTTGAAATCATCGCAGTCTAAAACGCTGTCAATGCCAACGACAGTTAACACAATGAACGCCGACGGCCTATGGCTTCAGCGCCGCGTTTCTGGTACACGTTGTCAATGCCTGCAGCCCACATCTCTGTCTCATCACCCCACGTACCTATGAGCGTGATTCAGGCGTCCACTGACCAAGGAAGTCAATTATGCGCACTTCCCTTCCTTAAAATGGCACAACGTTGTCAATGCCAACGCATGCAGCCCACATATGTCCCCACCGCCCCGCAGCTTAAAGAGAAGAAGAGAGATCAAACATATATTGTCCAACAGAGAAGGTGCGCGCCCCAACACCGGGGAGACACCGCCTTGTATGCTGGCCGGGATGTGTTGTTCCTCGGCGGCTTCCCCAGCCAGTCGGACGAGTTTCCGCTGGGTCTATATTAGGAATATGATTCTTATCAAAGAACAGTAACTGTTAGCATTTTAAATCAACACAAGAAACAGAATGAAGAGCACAAAATTTTAGCCCTTTTTCTCGGCCTTCAAGGCACAGATATATTGCAATAGATGAGCTATTCAAGGATGGCGTGTAGAGTGTGTGATCATGTGAGAGTAGTTTTGTCATGTTCTCAACAACCCAGTAGGACATTGAAGCCTTGAAGCCAAAGATCGAACTAAATTCGTGCAATAACCGTAAGGCAAGAGAGCTTCATTTTGTTGCACACCTTTTTTCCACCAAGTTATCACAGAAGAAACGCGCTCAGAATCTCTCAAAATGAAAAAAAAAAAAATTGGGCCTTATTGCATCAGGTGTGGAAAAGGCCATTCGCTGCGTCTTTGTGCGATCCGACCACTGGGTGCCATAAACTCGAACATGATATGTGATAAAGTTCAGGCTTATTAAGGCGAAAGCCTTTAATGGCTCATGCTCGCGGTGTCCGTCCATGCGCTAGAATCGTGCCAACTGCGGCCTCTCCTTCGCGCGGCGGCGCAACCTCCTCCCCTCCTTTTCAACCGGCGCGCCGGTGGGGGGCGCAGCTGTGCACAGCGACCTACAGCGACCGTGTCGTCACACAGTTGCGGTAGAACGAGCGCGCGCGCGTCGGCAGTGGAAGCTGAACCGCCGCTCTTTCACCAGACGTCTTACTGCAGTCGAGTGAGTGAGACGAACAATGGGAGCCCGCCGTCGAGGCTAGTACGGCCTTTCGCCGCCACGCGCCGCCACCGGAGTAGGATCACTGCCGCGCCGTCGCTCATAGAAACGCAGACCGTTCGCAGCTGTTCTGTCGTTGAGTTTTTGGCTGCATTCATGTTGTTTCAAGTACAATCAAAACTTTTTTTAAAAGGGATCTCAGAAGCACTTGTCGCTAAGGGTAACCGGACCATTTTAGTCGTGTCTTTCGCTGCTACTGCTGTGCAATGCGCTCGCGCGTCGTCTGCTGCGCTGATATGACAGCGCGCGCCTGCTTAAATCCACTGCGTGGAAAATTGTTCTGTCACCTTTGAGTTCGCTTGTCTGCTGGTCGTTATTTGAAAGCAGTGCTTGGCAGCAGCTAATACTGAAATCTTGGGCTCTGAAAGAGCTCCGTCGCGTGCTGTTGTTTACTCATGTAAGCAGCACGTAAAGCGGTACCTGATCCCGCGTTTCCTTCGTAAAGTTTTTGAGAGTTACCATTGTCGCCACCGAAGCCAGAGTTGGCGCCAGAAAATGTGGAGTTTTGCCAACTGGTTTCATCATTTGATCTGCCGCGCACTTCCTGCAAGACTGCATGGTGTCTCGAGTCGCATCGTTGACGCTCAACTTGAGCGTGTATGGTACGCGCGAAAAATGCGCCCTGCTGTCAGTGCCACCAGCTAGTAACGTGAGACGCTGCATCATCTGCCTGCACATAACGCTGCGCAGATATAGAGGTTCATATATTCAATATCAGTGCGTTGTGAGTCAACACTTACTCAAACTCGAAAAAAAAAGTATTTATTGTGGAGGCTAACTTCTACACGGCAGTAAAACGTACGCCATCCTCAGAGCCTCGCGTACTTTCGCGAAAGGGGCTTTTTTGTGAAATGTTTAACTACGTCATGCTCGTCACTGACATTGAATGCGTAGTTGCAGAGAAGCGGCCTCAGGAAACGAACCGATATAAGGTTCATGAGCTCGTCGATGCCATCGCTCTTGCACTTCAGCAACTTTGAAGCGCGAAGACCTGGGACAGCGTGCTCTACTAATGTAGTAATAGGCTTTTTCAAGGTCTGATCGTCCTGCAGGGTGCGGTCAGCAAAAGCTCTTAATGTGTCGAGAAAGAAGAGAAGTTGATCTGACGGGTACAGCAGCCCATCTCGGTCTTGGCTGCGGGTGAACTGAAGGAGTGGCTGGTTGCTAACCGGCGTCGTACACAAAGTAAGGCAGTTCTCGCAATCCATATACTCGCCAACAACTCGTGCAATGTATCCGCCCACATAAGCGGTAGCCGAGATCTGAAGTGACGGCAGGTGCTGTGGCGAAATTGTGGTAGTAAGCCTCAGAAGCACCAATCTTGCTCTCGACAGCTTCGGCGCTGCTTGCACAGTCGACGTCAGGGGAGGCTTTGGAGCTGAAGTAGAAGTTGGTTGCGCACAAGAAAGGACGTCAGCGGGTAGTCTTGGCATCGAAGCACATTCTTTGTGGGCAATATTGAATGCTGAATTAGACGCAGCGATCCCGGTATTCAGTAACTTTTCGAGACGTGACAATGCAGCCCGAACATCCAACATGTCGTTACACCCGGATGACATTCGCAAACTACCAAACAGGGATTCAATAGGATCGCTGCTGAATTTTCGGGTGGGGACGAAAAAGAACTCTTCAGTCTGCATGCTGACTGAAGAGTTCTTTTCCGTCCCCACCCGAAAATTCAGCAACGATCCTATTGCAGATATTTGACACACGCCACTGTAGAATAAATAGGTAGTGATCAGAATTGCCTGATAGGTTTCGTCTGTGAGAAATTCACGGGTATGCCGAGATCTTTTTTTTTAGCCCTTCTAAATACACAGGGAAAGTGACTGCAAGCCATTCAAGCCGCGGATCAGCACTGTCGTCGAATTGGCGAGCATCCGGAAAATGTTGGCGTATGTGCTGCGTCGTGTTGCTGATGTCGTGAAGCACGAACCACCAATAAACGTTCTTCATGAACGTAATGGTGGGCCCTGCAGCTGAAAATGACACGGCAGAAGTGCGCCCAGCCTGATGCTTGAAAAAGAAACAAGAATCGTATTTCGCGCGGCCGATCAGCAGTAGCCGAGATTCTCGTATCCCCGATGAGCGCGGGCATCGAGGCACCCGCCGCGCGCGACGTATTCTACTCATACAGCGCCTCCTTGCGGCAGCCGCGAGCGGCGGAGGAGAAGGCGCCCGACGGCCTGAGGAGAGCGTTCGCCCAGGCACAGAAAGTATAAAGGAGGCGCTGGTGAGACGCATGGCTCCGAAGCGGCCCAGTGATTCCGCGCCCAGCGGTTCGGGAAAGCGGCAGTGGGTTGTCCACAGGGCTTTCGCCAAGCACACTTTAGAATTTCCAAAGTTTCTTCGCTATTTTCTTTTTGTTTGCAGTTGCGCATTTCTGACACCAACTCAATGCAGGAACATCTATTCCTTCATGGTTCTTCGCGCTTTCTTTGTCATCAGAATTCATGGCATGCAGCCTTCGAAGTGCAGTGCGTTTGGAAGACTGGAAACAGAGCTCTCACACGGCTCCTTGGCCTAGTGAAATCTTTTCTCTGGAGATGCCACCTTCTTTAGCATCGTAAGCTATATAAGCTAAGTATGCTAATGTAAGCTTCACAGCTGCCCTAGCCGTGTGTGCATAGGGATGCCTCGATGCGAACCGACCCTACCGGCGAGGATGCTGCGAGTTAAAAAATGGCTAATAAATGCGCCAGAATAAAAGTAGCCAGGGAGCCAACCTGAAGCTTTTATCATTTCATCACCAGACAGGTTTAAAAAAAAATGGCAGTGGCTCAGCTCTGGTTAAGCCTGGATATATAAGCGAAAAGCTTCAGTTACGCTTGCTTTGAGAGGCGTTCCGCCCGGTTTTCTGGCGTTTCGGCCATATGTTTAGCTTTGCGCTTTTCATTTCTTCGCTGCTTTTCGGCCCACTCCCAAGCTAGCACTTCTGGATCGGTAGATTTTCTACAGCCATGTCTGGGTGCTTCTCCTTCCATTAAGAGTGCGAGCGCCTATTCTCTGACAAGCGCATTTACAGCCCAGCAGCGCGCGGCTGCATCGAAAGTGCAAACGGTGACGAGGAGTAGCAGCGCGCGCAGCGTTAGTGGCGGTGCACATGCGCAGTAGCGTGAGGCTGCGGTGAAAGATCAGGCGATGGAGTCGGCGCTGACGGCTGCGACCACCTGCGCTGCGTGTGACGCCACTCAGTTTCGCGCATGCGCAGAACTGGCAAATCTGTGCACCGGCTCACACGAAGCTCGGCTCCGACCCTCGTAGTGAAGCTTCTCTCTTCAAAATTTGGCGCCAAGAAGCCACCAACGGCAACCCTAATTGAGGTGTCCACTGTTCCAAGAGGGCAGTTATGCGCCTTTTCTTTGCTTTCCATGCTGCCGCTCCATTGGTTTCGCAGCTTAAAGCACGATTAAGATGTCCACTGCTTGTTACAACTGACAAAGGCGGCGGCGAAGCCGCGAAACCCAGAAACGGGCGCCAAAGAGCTGCGCTCTGAAAAAAATAGACGCGTGCCACAGCTGTCGCACTGTTGTTGTTGTTGCCTTGGTGGCATGGCACATACCGACGACGCGGGATTGGCCAGGGTTCAGTGAGGAGAGCCCAAAGAATGTAAATTGGTGCCAAGCTAATGGATTACCTTTTGGTGCCAAGCTAATGATTAACTGTTGTTGTTGTTGCGACTGAGAGGAGGAAAAGGATAGTGCACAGGGGGGGGGGGGGGAGCCACCCTGTTTTAGCCAGCGTCTTCGCTTCGGCGGACGCGGTTGTTGCGACGCGCGTCTCTTCTATCCCTCTTTCCTCTTTTAACTAGCTGTCTCACCTCACGCCGACAGCGCCATCGACAGCGCTGGAATCGCAGCTTGCTGCCGTGATTCGGGCTGCCAACGTCATGGCCAAGGGAGGCATTTATTTACTTACATTACCCCTCTGGGCCAGTGGCATTACAGAGGGGGAGTGCTAAATATACAAAAAAAACAGAAAAACAGAGTTGGTTACAAGAATGTTAAAAAGCATCTGAATATACAGTGTTAGCTAGTGCAACGCGGAACTACTAATAATTTACAATGCCAGCAACTTCTGCGGGAAGGTGGTGATGTGATTGGTGGTCGGGACCGAGGTCATCATCGCATAGCGATGAAGCGGGCAGACTGCGGAAAGAAGTATTCAGGAGAAACAGTAAACTTGAGGATTTATTTTACGTATTTACAACATAAACAAGGAGACCAAGTTCCAGGAAAAGAAGGTCTGGGACATATGCCAGATTGCGGCTTTATTACAGTTAACATTCCCTAGGCGCCCAGCTAGGGAATTCGATCTCGGGACGAGTGTCCAATGAGCCTTCGGTCTCTGCATAGGCTCCGCCTCACCACATGACCGCGCACACGCCACAGAAACACGTGCCGGCAAGGAGGAATCCCGGCGCCTTGCAGTCGCGGACTGCGTGGTTTCTCGCGGGCCGACCAGGCCCAAGGGTCGTTGGCTGCTATGCGACGACCCTGACCGTGGGAGACAGGAGTGTTGACAGCTCACACCGACCATCACTTCTGGTGGGGAAGGACAAATCAGCCGTGTCCACCACCGCTTTGTCGGGCTGCTAAGGGGCACGCTGGCAATGGGCTGGCCGTCGCCGCCACTCGGATGTCTCCTCCGTCGGTACACGGGAATGCGCAGGGCGGGAGAAGCGCCGCATTCAGCATCACCGGCGAAGCGGATTAGACGCGCCTTTGTTCACGGCGACACCGTCGCCAGTAGCCGCCCCCACGCCAGCGTTTCTTCCGTATTCTCCGAAAAACAGCGCCTTTGGTCAACGTAGCCCGATGGCGCTTGCCTGGCTCGTCTGTCACCGCTGGCCGGGCCTCCGATCGTAACAGTGGTTCCACTCACGTGAGGTTCGCGGCAGGAATGACTGCGAGAAGCATTTCGTGTTACATGACACAATTCCGACTTTCTGATTATGATCAATGCGGCGGGATACATAAATCAGCTGGGGGATGAGGTGATCAGGTAAATCAGGATGATGATACAGCTTGCGGAACAGGGCGATACGAAACACTTTTCAACGCGATGTTAATGTTGGGAGGCAGAGATTAGACTTCATAGCAGTTATACTTCCTGTGCGGTTGTAGTTATTAAGAATGAAACGTACAGAGTTATTTTGCACCATCTCAAGATCATTAATTACGTTGTCATGAGCAGGGTCCCATACAGGTGTAACATACTCGAGTTTAGATCCCATTAGTGTTTTATAAAGGAATAGTTTCAAATTCGAAGTAACATTAAAAAAAGTTGCGAGGTAAGTAGCCTTGCATGCAATTAGCATTTTTAATTATGTTCTCGGTATGAAGAGACCAGTTAAGATTTGAAGTAATGTGAACGCCTAGGTATTTATACGACGAGACTGATTCCAACGAAATGTTATCGAAGTAGTAGTGAGGCGGGGCGGAAGTTTTTCTAGATGCACGCATGACTTTGCATTTGTTAATGTATAGCTGCATCAACCACTATTTGCACCAGTTGCCTATTGTGTTGAGGTCCGATTGAAGTAGTGTAATGTCGTTAGCGTTGGATATTTCTCTCAAAATGACGCAATCATCAGCGACTAGGTGAATATGAGAGTTCACAAGAGAGGGAAGATCATTAATGTAAATTAGAAACAGTAGGGGTCCAAGAACTCTACCTTGTGGAACACCGGAAGACACCTTGGTAAAACTGGAGTTATAACCGTTACCAAAAACAAATTGTGAGCGATTAATTAGAAAGCATTCAGTCCATTTCTATAAGTTACACTCAATATTTAGTTGTTTTAGTTTGTGAAGTAAAAGTTTTTGACATACCTTGTCGAAAGCATTTCAAAAATCTAAAGATATACAGTCAGCTATAGATAGTAGGTCTTGAATACGATGCAGTGCATGTGTGAACGATATTAACTGCGTTTCGCAAGAGTTACATTTTCGAAAACCATGTTGTGCAGGCGTAAAAAAGGAGTTAGATTCCAGGAAGTTAACAAGGTGGGTGAATATTATGTGTTCAGGCATTTTGCAACAAGTACTGGTAAGGGATATGGGACGATAATTACTAGGGGATGTTTTGCTGCCGGATTTGTAGACTGGAACCACCTTTCCGATTTTGCACTCAGTAGGTAGCGTTGATTGGTAAAGTGATTGCTGGAAAAGCTTTGTTAGTGTAATGGAAGAATAAGCTGAAGTGCTTTTTAAGAACTTTGGGTTAATGCAGTCATCACCTGGAGCGGAGTGAACACTGAGTCCATCAATAAGCTTATCGACACCAGGAGTAGCAACACCTATAGGTGAGTAAATTTCAGGTTCTTTCCCTTCTTTGCACCAGGGGTGCCCCGCCTGAGACGGTTTGTTCAACTGGAAGACTGAAGCGTTATCTCCCCACAAGGGGTGACCCATCAGAGACGATCTTGCGATGAGTTACGATGCAGGGATAACAGGAATACTTGAAGTTTGCGTATATAACTTTACATTACATACAAGTTTTGAAACTAGAGACAAATGAAGCGGCAAAAAGACAAAACAACAATGCGGGGAACTGGCTAACACTAGGGGAGGCCCCTACTCGGCCTAGCCGAAGATGTATTACATTTCACCTTAGCCAAGAACCCTTTTTTCGGCTCCGGGTCCCAGTTTTAAAGACCTAAAGGACCGGCCCACATTTGGTAGCACCCAATCATGTTACACTCCTAACATGATTGGTTCATCGAGAGCATGGCCAACCCTCCAGCTTCCATAAGGTAAATCACCCTCTCCATCTCAAATTAAAAGCAAAAACAGAAACAAACGCAGAGTTGTGCCAGCAGGTAAAACATTCTCACCCTCGCAAAATAAAAGTAAAAACAAACAAAAACACACAAATGCCAGCACGTGCCATCGGTTTCCCCCATGACCCTCGACCTTGGCGTCGTCTCGGAATTGGGGATTATCGGGCTAAAACTGGCAGTTACCGCTGTAACTACCACTGTGAGCTCGGACCCGCGTTCTTAGGTGACGCCTCATCGACATCGGTCAGTCACGTCACTCAACTGAAGCCTTCGCTGTCCTCGGCTAGCCGCGCTGTCGCCGGCTACTCCGCACCCCCTCCCGCCGGGAGGGGGGGGCCCATTTAGGACGGCAGCGACTGGGTGCTGAGAAAGAATGACCGGCCCTAATGACGCCTCGTGCACTACCGACACCTTACACACCCTTCCCAAGATGCTTCAAAGGGCCCGAAGGGCACTTTTAGATTTATAACAAAAAGGGATCAGTATCTCTCACGAAGCCACCCTGCGAGTGACATACCATAGTTTAGCACTTAATTAGTGGTAACCACATCAGCACTGGCACCAACCATAAAAATGCAGGGGCACTTTGACTGTCTAAAGTGCGTCCCCCGAGGTACATTAGTGGAGCGGGAGAGGTTGTCCTCTACAACCTCACTCTATATTCTGTCTAAAGTGCGTAGAGGCGAAATCGTTTTCCGCACCACTTTGCCTATGTGACCACTGGATGACGCCACACAACTGATGACGAAGTAATGGCAAATTACTCATTAGTGACTAATTACTGATTACTTACTAAACAATAATTAACAGCTAACTAATTATGCTTAAGCTTCGCCTTCAGGAGTGGAACGCGACAGCGTGTTGTAGCGCTGCCAGGCAGTCCACGGAACGCCACCACCCGTTCGGTGCGATGTCTTGCACGTTGAACGCGACGCTTTTTGAGGAAAGGAAATTACGCAGTAATTCTCTATCCTCTCGGTGGACACCCTAACCGCACTATACAGGAAGGGAGGAACGCCACCACCCGTTCGGCGCGATGCCTTGCCCTTTGAATGCAACGCTTTTTGAGGAAAGGAAATTCTCTGTCATCTCGGTGGACACCCTAACCGCACTGTACAGGAAGGGAAGAACGCCGCCACCCGTTCAACGGGAAGCCTTGCCCTTTGAACGCAGGAAAAGAAATTCTCTGTCATCTCGGTGGACACCCGAACCGCACCGTACAGGAAGGGAGGAAGTGGGGGTGAAAGAAGAGAGGGGCCGTAATGAAGAAACTGAAAATTGTGTTTGAGGAAAGGAAATTGCGCAATAACTGTCTCGCATATCTCGATGGACACCCGTCAAAACGCGGACACATCTGCCGACACGGCTGTCAACACGGCTGCCGACACGGCTGCTAACGACAGTTTGAGGCATTAAAGGCTTTCGCCTTAAAACCCTTGCCGGACAAGAAACACAAGCAAAATGCACACGGGTAACAACAAAACATAAAATGCACACAAATGCACAAAATGCACACAAATGCGCGTCTTACACATTCAAATACAGCGCCTTGACCAAAGTCCAAATTGTCGCGCTGCTACCAGTTGAACCTGCATTCATACCCTTGTCCTGCTCGCGAGTGAGCACACATACACACACACACTCTCGTAAGTGGAGCACTCCTATGAGGTCAGCAAGTGGCCGCGTGAGCCTCAGTCGCACCGAGTGTCCCTATGTCCATTCGAGTCCCCACGTGTCTCAATGAGCACGATTAACGCCGAATGGTCACTCAACTCATTAGGCTGGTGCCCCAAAAGGGCGAGAACTTAACAGCTGGTGCCCGCCAGGATCAAACATGTCCTGGTCCTCGATAGGTCCAAATCCCTGACCATGCAATGCCCTTGAGGGCACGCTCTCTCCGGCCCGCCAGTAGAAACCGCGTGCTGCGTAAGGAACATATCCCTTTACCAGTCTAACTGTAACAGTGCGGCCGGCTTTGCTACACTTATTATGGCGTAATGCAGCACGGAACGTACTGTTCCACGTGCCGACTTTCAGTGTGAAAGCCGCGCACCTGCTACCTGCTACTCTGCCTCGCTTGGAGCCATTGGCACCTTTCCTGCACGGGCAAATATTGAAATCGCCGCTCCCTGTTTGATAGGCGCTTTCCGGCTTCGTGGCATCGTGCGCTCCATGAGCTTCCTCGCAGTCACTCGACCCGAATTTGCCTTTTGGCAGGTCGTCACGCATGTCCTTCTCCTCGAAGGACCTGATCGGGCACCCGTCAGGTGCGTTCGACAACTGCGCGTCGCTCTGCCCGGCCGGCCCATCAGGCCCACTTCCGTTCTTTGCCTCGGATGGAAGGCTCCTGCCATCAATACATCCTGCCATCAATACCCTATGGCCGACACAGTGTGCCGTTCGGGCAACGTTAGACTTCCTCCTCTCACTAGCTCCGTGTCGGAGGTCCCCATCTCTGTAATCGAGCCTGCAGGAATTATACCGCTCACCTGCTTGTTATCGGACAGCTTGGTCTCGATTGCTCCCGAACATCGGAATTTGTCTGCTCCTTTTCGTTGCTAGCCGCCAGGGGTGGTGAAAAAGCTGTGACATTTTCGCGCCCTTCAGGATTCTCGTTTGCACTTCCTGCACTTTTTGCCGCCTTTCTGAACGAAGAGATGTTCCCGCATACCGGCCCATTGGTTACGCGTCCTGACTGCTATTTTCTTAGCCTGTGCATGACAGGCATATATATGCCTTTGCCTTCCAGCACAGTTGACCTCTCCTCTCATGACTCGAAGCAGTTCTCCATGGCTAGTTCACTGGCTCTTTTAAACTTGAGCCGAGCCAGCTCCAGCTCTAGTTGCTGCGTCTTGCTACTACCACCTTCAAGGCGTACTTATAATCCTCAGGCTTTTCCTCACAGAGCAGCGCCTCTACACCGTTCACTTTTGCCAGTTGAGCCTGAAGGTCCGCTAAGCGCGCCTTCGCTAATTCCACATAGTACTTCACATCGAATGTGGGTCGGCATAGACAACCCTCCATACCGCTCTCTGTACCCCTCAACTGTCCTATCGGCTCGAACACTTGAACAGGGACGTGAACAATGCGACCAAGAAAACTCACAGTTTCGATGCGTCGATCCGCATTGCCAGCTTCTTGATGTCTGCGTCCACCGCCATTTTCACCGCACGCTGCGATGAGCTGTCGCACGCCGCTGGTTCTGTGCCTGTTGCCGTCACCTTGCTTCGACCCGCAGGTGACTGTGGAGGCCTCGATGCTCTGCTTTCCCTGACCGGATGCAGGCTCGCGTCGCTGGACTACTCCCGTGGTCCTTGCTGCCGTCTCTCCGCAGGTTCTTTCTGGAACGCTGCTGCTCCGTCCTGCGCCTAGTCTTCCCGAACTGCCGATGGCTGGCTGTTCCGGTCCCGTCGCTTTTTTCCCTGTCTTCAGTCTTCCTCCTCTTCCGATGGCCACAGGATCCTTGCCGACTGCGCCAGTAAAATTTACTGGCTATCTGTCTTCCTTCCTTGCAGCAGGGGTGCCCCTCTAGTGGCGGTTTGTAGACTGGAAGACTGAAGGGTTATCTTCGCACCAGGGGTGCCCCGTCATAGACGGTATTGCGATGTGTTAAGATGCAGGGATTAAGTGAATACTGGAAGTTTATGTACAGAAATTTACATTACATACAAGTTTCGGCACTTGAGGCACATTAAGCGGCGAAAAGAGAAAAAAGGAAATGTGGAACTGGCTGACGCTAGGGGAGGCCCCTACTCGGCTTAGCCACAAATGCATTACATCTGGCCTTAGCCCAGAATCCTTTTTCCAGCTCTGGGACCTGGTTTTGAAGACCTAAAGGCCCGGCCCACATTAGGTAGCACCCAATCATGTTACACGTCTAACATGATTGGTTCATCGAGAGCATGGCCAGCCCTCCAGCTTCCATAAGGTAAATCACCCTCTCCATCTCAAAATAAAAGCAAAAACACACAAACGCACAGTCATGCCAGCACGTGCGAGGTAAAACATTTTCTCCCTCGCTACGGCACCTCTTTCTTCTTTCACTCCCACCTTCCTCCCTTCCCTTACGGCGGGGTTCGGGTGTCCGCCGAGATATGTGAGACAGATACTGCGCCGTTTCCTTTTCTCAGTAACCAATTTCCCAATTTACCCTCGCAAAATAAAAGTACGCAAAATAAAATACGGAAGCGGTGGGGTGCTGAGGAAGAATGACCGGCCCTAATGACCCGGCGTGCGCTACCGGTTCCTTACGGAGGGCACAACGTATGAGTGGAGTGCTTTATAGCATATTTGAGCGCCTGAAGATAGGTGTTGGTAGCCGTCGTATACGAAGCCCATCGCTCACTAGTTGGCGAGAGCTTTGCGATGCGATAGAGGCTAGATGAACGTTTAATGCGATTATTCTACCAGGGAGCGTTTGAGTGGGTGGTAACAGTGCGTTGAGGAATGTACCGTCTTTGTCAAAAGTAACCAGGCTGCATGGTTTGCTTCTAGCTTGTATAGTGGAGCCCTTGTGGCCTTCTTAAAGATCAAACCGTGTTGGAAGGTAAGAAGACCCCCAGTCCTTACCTTTAAAGACCACTTCCGCTTCAGGGAAGCTGTAAGGGCTCCACTGTACGAGCTATAAAACAAACCATGCAGCCTGGTTACTTTTGACAAAGACTGTACATGCTCCAGTTAATTTGAACACTGCGATTATCAAAGTTATCAAGAAAAGCATCGATAAAAGAGGATAGTTCAGTATTTATTGCCTTAAAATTTCCAATGTTGCAGTCTCGTATAATTTTTTTTCTTTCTATTGGTATTCAGAGGGACTAGGTTAACGTCAAACTGCATTAGCAAGTGGTCGCTGTTGCCCGGCAGGCATGCAATAGGTTGAGGCTATGTCACATTGATTTGCCAAGATTAAATCTAGTGTATTCGCCGCGCTGTCTGTTATTCTATTTGTTTTGTGTGCACAATTGCACTAGCCAGAATACTGAGCATACATCTAAACATCCGCGACCTTGTAACGAGAACGGGGACATTAAAGGTGAGTCGGTATTCCATGTTGTGTTCGAAAAATTGAAATCGCCAAATAAGAATAGCGGGGATGAAGGAAAGCGTGCTGCGACGATATTAGTAGCATCGTAAAGAAAGAGGGAGAAAAAATTCGCTGTGGCTTAGCTTGGTTAAGCCCGGTAATTACGAAAGCAATATCCGTACCTACGCCATGGTTCAGCTGGTAGTGTAGCTGGTGGTGGTGCTTGTGGTTAGACTTGTGGTGATGCATCGGTTATACAATCCAATCCAATCCAATCTAATGTAATCTAATCTAATCTAACCTAATCTAATGTAATAAAATCCAATCCAATCCCATCTAATCTAATGCAATCTAATGTTATATAATCCAATCCACTCTAATCCAATCTAATTCAATCCAATCTTCATGTGGGCCGCCGCGGTGGCTCAGTGGCTATGGTGCTCGGCTGCTGACCCGAAAGACGCGGGTTCGATCCCGGCCGCGGCGGCTGGAATTTCTTTGGAGGAGAAATTCTAGAGGCCCGTGTACTGTGCGATGTTAGTGCACGTGAAAGAACCCCAGGTGGTCGAAATTTCCGGAGCCCTTCACTACGGCGTCTCTGATAGCCTCAGTCGCTTTGGGACGTTAAACCCCATAAACCATAAACCAAACCAATCTTCATGTGCACCGCCGTCGCACACGGACGGCGCGAGATGGTCGCCCAGAGAGGAAAAGGTGGAGAGGTCGGCCGGTGGTAACATGGCCCTAGCCTGCTACTCCACAGAGGGGAAAGGGAAGGGGAGAAAAGGGAGAGTGCGATTGAAGGTTGATGATGGCATAATACAACGAGTAATAGCATCGTAAAGTTCATCACTAAACGTAGGTGGCGAGGAAGGTGGACAGTAGCATACACCTACTGCTACTCTCAGGTGATGACCATACTAATTCTAGATTAGTCGGGACATGTATACATGGGGATGGGATATCATCTGAAATAGCGAGAAGCACTCCGCCGCCTCTCTCCGTGCCCCGACGACAGCGGAAGAACGAAAAACGATGAGCATCGAAAAAGATATCAGTGTCGCGAACATGCGCAGAGAGCCAAGTTTCTGTTAATGCGAAGATTTTAGCGAAACAAGTGTCGATAGCTGTTGATAGAGAGTTATACTTGTTAAGAACGCTTCTGATGTTAGTAAAACGAACCGACAGTGAAGCTGTGGATGCCTTACCACTACCCCCTGCGCATTCCTAGAGGTGCTATTGTGAGGATTGGAAAGATTGCAGGGAACGTCTCTACCTTCCGCGGGAAGGTGAGAGAAATAGACCAGGCGGATTGGAAAAAAAAATTCGCTGTGGCTTAGCTTGGTTAAGCCCGGTAATTGTGAAAGCAATATCCGTACCTACGCCATGGTTCAGCTGGTAGTGTAGCTGGTGGTGGTGCTTGTGGTTAGACTTGTGGTGATGCATCGGTTATAAAATCCAATCCAATCCGATCTAATCTAATCTAATCTAATCTAATCCAATCCAATCCAATCCAATCCAATCCAATGCAATGCAATGCAATGCAATCTAATCTAATCTAATGTAATCTAATCTAATCCAATCTAATCCAATCTAATCCAAGGCCGCCAGTGGTGGCACCGCCACTACTCGCAGACGGCGCGAGATGGTCGCCCAGCTCTTCGGCGTGACGTCACACAGAGGTCATGCGAAAGGTCAATGTCGGCACCGCCGCGTCACGGCAAAGGCCTGAAAGTCCAAGTAGTAAAGCTTTCGCTTTAAAAACTAATTTAGGTTTTAAAGGAAAGGCTCACTAATACACACGATAGAAGAAATAAAGCACACACGAAAGAAACCCGACAAACTATACAAGAGGAAAGAAGAGTCCACTCAAGTGTTAGCGTCTGGTGTGTGTGCTTCGCCGGCTGGTGCGTGGTACAAGGAGTTGAGGCGAGGCGTCGGCGCAGTCGGTAGAGTTCCGCTCCTACCCGCGATGAGACGTGGAGTAGAAGGCGATGGGCGCGGCGGCCATCACCGGCGCTGCGTGAGCCCGTGACGGCTGCGGGACCCCAGGGCAACTTCCATGGCAGCTGTGCTGGAGGCGGGCCACGTTCCAACGCTTCCCGAACGAGTACGGCACGCCGGAAACAGCGACCCCGAAGTCCAGGCTGTCGACGGCGGTCTGATGTCCGGGTCTGGGAGCTCGGACGTACCTGGCGGAGGACCAAGCCTGGAAACTCGGGGCCCCACGTACGCGTCCGTCGCCGAACGCGTCCCAGCTCTTTTTCTTCTTCATCCTCTTTATAATGACACATACCTACGTGGGGTGATTGGCCAAGGTATAGTGGTATAAATAAGAAAATTTTCCTAGGATTACGACAAAATATCGGAGCCAAACGTGAATTTTGAAAAATGTATCCATGAAAAACGACAGGAGAATATTTGAAGTGAAATAAGGAACATTTTGTCGAAAATAAGAAAAAAGAAGACTCCAAGAGTTTTAAAGGAGTTAGTAAATCAACCTACCAGTTGCTATTATGTAATCATGGAGATTCCCACAAATTGAACCCAATGTAAATCCTTTGGCGCTCGCACCGAACGATAACAACACTAACCCTGACTCTAACCCCGAGCCCTAGCCTGGAGAGAGGGACCTCCAGGTAAATCTTTCTCTAAAGTGCGAACTTTGGACAGTAGAGAAGGAAATGGTCCACAGATTCAACGTCCCCGCATGAGTCACATCGGCTCGTCGGTGACCACCCACATCTGCATAGGTATAAATTTAAACTGGGAATCCTGCACGCAGTCGCGTCATTGATACCTCACACTGCCTGGTTTTACACGAACGGACGTTCCTTTTATACGCTAAGTGCTGATAATCAGTAGTATTTAGTAAGGGATCGCGTAACCTGGCTGATATGTGTTGAACCCGCTGAAACCTGGAGATCGCCAGCAGACTGAAATTGGGGACGGGATGCGTTACTGACCCGTCAAGAGCTGACCTTGCTAAATAATCAGCCACCTCGTTTGAATGAATGCCTGCATGACTAGGAACCCAGACAAAATGGACCTCCTTTAAAGTGGACGGGACAAAAATCGCCGGAAACGGCACAAAAAATCTTTTTTGGGAAGTTTCAAGGGAGACTAAAACTGACAAACAGTCAGCCAGGATAATAACGTGAGATACATGACACGGAATTTTGTGCAGGGTCATTCCAAGAGCCAAAAATTCCGCAAAGAATATAGGGATATAATCTGGAATGCGGACAGAATAGCTCCGTGCCAAATCCTGCGAAAAGATGCCTACTGCAGCTTTTTCGCAGCTGACGGAGGCATCGGTAGAAAGCACCACATGATGGGGGAATTCCGCTATATGACCAGAAAGAATACCGTATAAAATATCTGTGGGCATGTGTTTCGCATCAGATGGGAAGATGTGGTCAAAATGGAATTCCACTGTTGCCGGCGTGTCGTCAACCCACTGCAAAGAACTGGGATCAACACCAATCGGTGTTAAAAGGTTCTGCGTTAAGGTAATTTGTGGCATTTGAAATCGTGGCCAATGATGGTAAAAAAATAAGGCAGGCTGAGACACAAAAATAGTACTGACATCAGTCATCGGGTCCAACGACCTGAGGAAAGTTCGCACCGTGAGTATTGAAAGCGGGAAATTAAATCGGGCATACTGGCTTCGAGATAAAGCAGGGTGTTTGAAACTGATTTTGGGAGACCAAGGCAGAGACGTAGAGCATGCCTTTCCAGTAAGATTAAGGGTAAAACCTTGTAGTTTGCGCTACCAGAGAACAGAATGCAACCGAATTCAAGGATAGGTCTTACATAAGCTTTGTATAGTAACAATAATGCGTCGCGGCGCATCCCAAAACTTTTATGGGCGATTCGTGTCAGCCGGCCTAGAGCGCGTTCTCCTTTACGCACGTTGTTCGTTATATGAAGGCTCCAATCTAGCGTTGGATGGTAAGTAACACCTAGATATGTAACAGACTCCACTTGTGGAATCAGATCAGAGTGATGGGCTAATGAAATGTGCAAAGGCGCGTCTGGAGGAAATACCAGTATGCCACATTTGTTAACCTTCAGACATAAATTAATACGGTGCAACCAAACTCCAAGAGCATCCAAATATCCGTGCAGAATCTGGTAAAGGGAATGGATATCCCTGGCCGAGCGAAAAAAGCTATGTCATATGCATACACAAAAACTGTTATATCAGCACGGATGGGGATGTCACTGATCAAAATATTAAAAAGCAGCGGTGATAGCACCGAACCTTGCGGCATTCCTCTTGATTGATGGTAAGTATTAGAACATAGGGTACCCTCTGAGCAGTAAAAGTATCTGTCCTCTAGAAAATCAGATATCCATGCATAAATGTTGGTTGGAGGATGTAACTGCGCAAGTCTGTTAAGTAAAATAGTATGTTCTATACTATCATAGGCTTTTGCTACATCAAGAGTCATCAAAGCTGAAACTTCTCTTCTGCGTATCGAGAGCCGGATTCTACTCTCTAGATCCACATGCGCGGTCTATATAGAGCCTCTGCGACGAAAGCCAATCTGTGCTGAGCTAAGGCCCCGCTCCTCCGCATGCGCTATCCATGCTTCGTCGTCTTCGGCTCCCCAGAACCGACGCTGGGTGGCGCTATCTCCTTACAGCTATCCAAGCTAGCGGCAGAGGCTGAACTGGCATGTGCGCTGCGTGTATCAATGTTAATTATGGTGTTTGTGTTTGAATTGTACATGTAACATTTCTTGTTCATAAGTAAATTGTTGTAACGCATCTTGTGGGTGGGGGAATCAGGTTGGCTTTTCGCAATTTATAGAAGCTTTTTACGACGCGCCAGACGTGCTGCGACTGAATAATCTTCAGTAAGTGTGACCTTGCTCTCTTTCAGGCTGTTGCGCTTTGAGAGGATCAAGCCTTTCGTTTTGAAATTCACAAATTTCGCAATGACCGGACGACATTTTTCAGTACTGAAGGTTCTTAATCGGTGCACATGTCCAAGTTCAATAGCATGGGGCGAAGGGGGATCAGAAAAAGGCAGTCGGTAAGAATAGTAGTTAGTTTTTCCTCAGTGTTCTGCCAGGTTTCATCAGCATCTGAAATTCCAAGAAAATTAAGTTGTTACGTCACAATCTGTCATCAAGCTCATTCTGCCGTGATTGTGATGACTTAACTTGCGTCGTAAGTTCACCTGTTTGAATTTGAATGCTTGAAGTTTCCTCGCTGCTGAGCTGTTCTATTTTTTACAGTTTCCCTCCAGCACCTCTAAACGGTCCTGAATTGCTGTGAGTTAGCGATTCCAAAACAGCCATTCTTAACTTCGCCCGCTGACACGTCCATCCCCACGCGTAGCAGATATTGAGAAACTGCACCCTAAATTCCGATAGGTGTATTGAGATCGTGGGGGTGCCGGCTCACTCTGGCAATCCCGGAAATGAGGCAGCCGATAACACAGCCCGAGGACTTATTTGCCATGCAAATGGCGAACCCAGCCGGCATTGCTCGAGGGAGCGGGCACACACGTTCTCAGAACTGACTCAACAAGCACGCCTTGCCCGTCGACTCTACCCCGTCCCCACTCCCACCTATCCCATTCCCAAGAAATCCATTGGAGGAGACTCCAGACCTGAACTCTTCCTACCCCTCAGCTTCTATCCTACCTCCGCCCCGTTTCCCCAAAGTGCACTCACTGCGGAGAATCGCACGCCACCCTGCACCACATCCTCTTCGGCTGCCCTGCCGATCGTCCCGCGCAGGGACAGCCCGCCATCGGAACAAGGGAGGAAATGGGACGCCCTCCTTGCATCGCAGGACCCGGACACGCAACTTCGCTGTGTGAACCGGGGTGCCAGTGCCATGACCCTACGTGGCCTGGACACATGCGCGTAATGTGAGGGCTATGCGGTGGCCTTGAGACCTTGCACAGCTCAAACTCGCTTGCATAATAAAGTTTTCCATCCACCCATCTATGGCTCTCTGTCCGTTTTTGATAACTTTAACGTCAGCTTCTAATTCCGTCCAAGCTTTAGAAGTTTGCAGGGAACGAGTGTGAACGTCTTTTAGCAACTGAAATATAGCTTTCACCTGTTCCGCGGGGTCAGAGGGTAAATATTCAATGTCTAGGAGCGAATCCGAGCGTTTGGCTGGGGCCCAGGGTTGCTCTCCACATTACCCTCCCGCCACAGCAAAAGGGTCATAGAAAAACATTCACAGAAAACCTCGAAAAACACTTCTGGGCACGGGAATAGTACTAAGCAGACGTTATTACTTTTCTTAGCATATAAAGGAAGGGCAGTACACACCTGCATAGCAAAAGGGAGGCGGTTCAGTGCCAGATTGCAAGTACTGTCGCCGTGTCCACTGAAGTGGAAGCTGTGTTGTTGTTGTTGTTGTTGTTCACCTCATAGACTGGCGCATACCCACACAGGGGGATCGGCCAAGAAGAGGGGTGCATCGAGAGTTTTTGAGATTTTTTTCTTTTTTGTTTGTTTGGTTTTGTTTTCTTGGGAAAAATAAAAAGATAAATTAAGTAATAAATAGAAATATCAGAATGCTGGGGAAGAAAATCTTCAAGAGAAAGCAGAAATACTAAAAAGAACCAGGACAAGCATAACGCACGCAGGAGCAGGACTCTGCAAGATCTCTAGCAGGGGGAGTGGATAAATAAATAAATGAACGAAAATAGTAGTAATAGCAACGAGGGATAGAGTAAAAAAAAAAACAATACGTAAATAAATATAAATGTAATGATGTGTTAAAAAGCAATAAATAAATAAAGAATAACAAATATTAGCAAGGTAACCGTTTAGATTCCAGTAAAAAAATTTGGCGGTAGAAACAGACCTGTGGCTGTAACCAAGAATGGTGGCCCCAAATGACAATATGATCGGGCTGCTCAAACTAAGGCCAAGCTGTTGCAGTGGTTGCTCTAAATATCGACGTCTCATCATGGTGAAGCGTCGACAAAACAACAAAAAATGGTCTATTGATTCTTGTTCACCACAGAATGCGCAGACGGGAGACGGGAGAATGCGCAGACGGGAAACCAGACCTGTGCAAATAAAAATTTAAGGGGGGGATCCGGCCGCGCAGCCTAGTTAGAGAGACTTCAAACTGTCGTGAATGGCATGATTTCCTGCTCCACGGATACCGAAGATGCAGGAAATCATATCTTAAAATTGATCCAGATGTCATGCTTAACAAAATGCTTCTCCGAAACCTCGCTGCTGTGATGTACGCTGTAGCCGGGAGGATAGGTAGCACGGGGCCATTGAGGGACGCTTTTGCCAGGCTATCAGCCACTTCATTGACTGTCACACCGCTATGACCTGGTACCCATACCATATGTAAAAGGCTCAAATGCGGAGGAAGCAATGATAAGAAGGTGTTGAGGATTGGAGAATCCATAGCTGAAGTAAGGGACGAGCACAAAGAAAAGGAGTCTGTCATGACAGCCACTGCGGAGAAAGAAGGGTCTAGTTTGCGAAGAGCAAGCACCACAGCCAGAAACTCCGCTTGGAAAATTGGGGTGAAATCCGGAAGACGCACAGAAAAGGACCAATCAAGAAGGGGGCAATATATTCCCGCTCCTGCCTTTTCATCACATTGGGAGGCGTCAGTAGCAGTCATGATGGTAACAGGTAGGCTTTGTAAATGGTCTTCTAATAATCCATTTAAAATGCTTGATGGTAAGTGCTTTGCATTCTTCGGGAAAATGTCATCATAGATAATTTTCACCGAAGGCCCACTGGTTTGTGTCGGAAGTATATCAGACAGGAGAACATTTAACGGTTGTAGTAAATTTTGTACCAGTACTACCTGCGGTGTATGAAATCGAGGCCAGTGGATTCCAAAAGAGAAGGTCGGCTGGCAACAAAACACAGACGAGGAACGGTGGAAACTTCAGTCATATATCGTGAGGTACGTCTGAACAGAGAGGAACTTAAATCTATATACTAAAGGTGGAATTCGAGCTTCAAGGTAAAGCACGTCGTCAGCAACAAATTTAGGGAGGCCAAGGCACAACCGTAGAGTTTCCCGCTCGAAAAGAACAAGCGGGCGAATCTTGTAAGCAGCTGAACCAGAAAACAACACTGATCCAAATTCTAACATTGGTCGGACGTACATAACATAAATCATTAAAAGTGCATCTCTCCGCATTCCATACCGGGGACTGCTTAACCTAGGCAACATGCCCACAGCACGAGTGCCTTTCGCTGCAACATGGTCAATGTGAGAGCGCCATGTGAGCTTGTCATCATAAATGACACCAAGATGTTTTAAACACTGAACTTGGGGAATAATTTGTCGCTTGCAACTTAGAGACAGAGCAACAGAATCTTGGAGTCGAAAAACAAGGATAGCGCATTTGTTAACATTTAAGGTGAGTCGCAGGCCACACAACCAACTCTCAAGCAAGTTCAGGTACGATTGACTCTCAAGCAAGTTCACGTACGATTGCAGAAGCACGTAAAGAGATTGAATGTCAGGAGCAGCCGAGAAAAATTCAATGTCGTCCGCATAGACGTACGTGTGAATTTCGTGATGACTGGGAAAGAGCTCAGTAGAATGTTGAAGAGTATGGGCGAAAGGATTGCCCCCTGAGGAACACCTCTAGTTTGATTATACCATCCAGAGTTGACACCATGGAGTGTACAATAAAACTGCCTGTTATCCAGGAACGCCGATATCCATGCAATTAAGTAGTGTGTAAACTGCAGAGTCTGCAGTCTTTGCAATAATATGGTGTGTTCCACACTGTCGTAAGCTTTGGCTACATCTAATGTAACCAAAGCAGCATGCATTTTTTGACGCCGCGCAAGGAGAATTCGACTCTAGAGGTCGACATGGGCATTCCAAATGGAGCATTTTCGACGGAAACCGATTTGACAGTGACTGAGGATATTTTCACTGTCCACAAACACCGAAACACGATGGAGCAAGACCCTTTCAATTAATTTAAGCACATTGGATGATAATGAAATAGGTCTAATATTTTCCAGAGAATAGCCACCGCCATTATTTTTAGGAAAAGGAATCACTTTGGCGAGTTTCCATTCAGGAGGAATCCAAGCATATTTGATGGAATAATTTACTAGCTGTAATAAAGAGTTAGGACACTCCTCAAAGAGGATCTTTAAAATTTTTGACGTAACCCTATCAGGTCCAGGAGCAGCTGATGGTAACCTCATCACTATAGGCGAAAGTTCTGAAAGGGTAACCTGAGGGACAAGCTTAATCTGATCCACTGACGCTACACACGCGGAGCGCAAAGGTAGTGCAGACGAGAAACGCTTCTCTAATCCTTTGGCAATAGTTTCAATGGAGTCCATTGCTTCTTGCGGAGTCAAGACACATGAAGGAAAATTACCTGGGGCCGGTATCCTTTTCCGCGAGTGTAAAAACCTGAAAAGTGCACGTCGGTTTCCTGATTTCGTCAGGAAATCGGAATGCTCAGACTCATAATCGTCTTTAGCTCGTGAAATCGTGCGTTTAAAAGTGGCTGCAATAAACTTATAATCATGCCAATTTTTCGGGCACTGATTGTGGAGGAGCTTCTTCCATGCTGCCTTTCTGCGTCTGTAGTCCCGCGAACAGTCAGCATTCCATTACCTAGTTGAATTGGTCCCTTTTGATGTACGCACCAGGAATTCAGACTTTTTGCGGCATTCCTCAATAGCCAAGCAAATGTCTTTTGAATTATGGTCGTCTTCAGAACTAATCGCTGATGCAAGAGTAGAGCGCAAAGTAAACTGGAACTGGTTATAATTAATATATATGATCTCAACTGTGAAGACGCTGGAGTCAAGCGGCAATTAACCTCAAAAATAATAGGCATGTGATCACTAGATGTACCACAATCAACTGTCGACCAATTCAGAACAGGAACACTAGGGCTGGAGAAAGTTAAATCTAGTACAGATACGGTTTGAGCCCGAAGAAAGGTGGCCAAACCTGAATTCATGCACATAAGGTTGTTATGTGTAACCCAATCCCAAAGGCGTTTGCCGCAGGGATCTGTCTTATATCCCCACGATACATGGTGCGAATTTAAGTCGCCTGCCAACAGAACTGACTTCTGGCAGTTGACTAATAGAAGATCTAGAGGCCTTGAATCCTGCACACCACTAGAAAAATAAACGTTCACTAATGAGAAGGGATAGCACTCTGGAATTACAAAGTCTAAAGCCATCATCTCACAGTCTGGAGAAGAGAACTGGAAAACAATTTTGGCCCTGTGACAGAATTTTGAAGAAACCAGAATGAGCAACTCCCCTCCTCTTGCCTGGCGATCTTGGAGAAATGAGGAATAATTTTGTAACTGGAAATGTTTTTCAGGTGAAAGCCAAGTTTCTTGCGAAATGATTATGTCTGGATTATGTTGTGATGAAAGGTAAAGTAAATCCGTTGAAGCTGAAATGAGTGATCGACAGTTCCACTGGAGTATTCGTCTGACACAAAGCTAGATTATGAATCATTCCGCAAAATGTTGTTATTACTCAATACTGACCTAATCTATCATGAAGATGTTAATATAGAGTTTTCTAACCTGATTACCACCCTTGTGGTTCTAATAAAAAACAGTAGCCGAAGTACAGCAGCCTCGAGGCGTTACAAGCCAATTTGTCCGTGGATGACAGAAGAAATTTTGAACGTGTTAAAGAAGAAGTACTATTGGCATCACAAATGGCTACATCATAGAAGTAACCAGTACTACTTGTACCAGTTCAAATGCGCACGTAATAAATCAGTGTCGTTAATGAGAGCCCGCAAAAAGGAATATTTTGCACGCCGAATTAAAGCCGCCACTGGGAGTTCAAAGGAAATGTGGCAAATTGTAAATGAGGTTCCATACTTCCATACTTCCCTCCGTTCCACGCTTCCCTCCAATGTGACTGAGCAGACAGCTGAAGACTTTAATACATTTTTCACCAAAGTTGGCCCTGATCTAGCATCGAAACTTCCTGATATAAGTACTAGCAGTGATCTTCCGCGGCCAGTTTTAAATTCTTTCGTTCTGCACGAAGTTGAATTAAATGAAGTGATGTGTGTTGTTATGGATTTAGTAACAAACAAGGCTGCAGGCTACGATGTCATTTCTGTGAAGCTAATTAAAGAAAATATTGATGTTCTAGGACCCATATTATGCCATTTACTCAACCATTCAATACTCAACAGCACATACCCATCATCCCTAAAGATAGCACGTGTTACTCCTGTATTCAAGGACGGCGACTCCTCTGACCCTTCTACTTACAGACCTATCTCTGTACTTAGTGTTATTAATACCATATTCGAAAAAATTCTTTACAAACGTATTCATCATTTCCTTGAGAAATATAACATTATATGCCCAGAGCAGCACGGATTTCGCCCACAGTACTCCACCAGCTCAGCAGTCATCACTCTTACCCAGGCAATTAATGATGCTTTACACAATAACAGACTCGCAGCAGTTATCTTTCTGGACATTAAAAAAGCCTTGGACACATTTAACCATGACATTATGCTAAATAAACTAAAAACATATGGATTTCGCGATAAGGTGCTTGACTTTTTCTCTAGCTACCTCACAAACCGCCAACAAATTGTTTCGATGAAATCTTTCTCGTCATCCCTTCAGCGCCTACACACAGGGGTTCCCCAGGGGTCTACTCTTGGTCCGCTGCTCTTTTTACTGTACGTAAATTGTCTGCCCAAGGTATTAGCTTCATCCAAAGCCATCATGTATGCTGATGACACTGCCATTGTAGTTACTGCTGATCATACGGTCGAACTTGAAAGCATAGCAAATACAGAACTGGAAAAAATCTCTGACTGGTTTCTCACAAAAAAATTAACAATCAATGCTAAGAAAACTAAATACATACTGTTCCACTCAAAGAAAAAATCAATTGTTTCAACTGATATTACATTAACTATTAACCAGACCCAGCTTGAGTCAACAAATAATTTTACATACCTTGGAGTCACACTGGATAAACATTTACACTGGCAACATCATATTGAGGCGACTTGCACTAAGATGGCTTCCGGTTGTTATGCTCTTTTCCAGACGCGCGAATACTTTGATATCAATATCCTGCGCGTCCTATACTTCGCATTAATACATACTCACCTTTCATATTGCATCGAGTCGTGGGGCTGGACGTATAGTACACACCTAGAGCCTATTAAAAAGTTACAGAAGCGAGCACTTAGAATAATTTCATTTTCTAGTTACACTGTACGCAGTAAGGAACTATTTACTAAACTACGCGTATTACCCCTCAATTTTCTTCGTGAGAAAAGAACTGCCGAATGCGTCCATAAAATAATAACAAACAACCTCCCGTTTGATATATCAATATTTAACATCCCGCCACTTCCAACACGGAGTCGCACTTACGGCAATTTTAACTTGCCAGTGAAAAGAAATGTATATGGAGAGCGTCTCCTAGAGTTTACGGGCGTAAAAGTTTGGAATAATCTACCACATGACCTAAAGACTGCCTACAACTTCTCCATTGGAATAAAAAATTATTAGCTGAAAAAGAATGACACACTTTGAGTTCATACTTTCATTTTTTAATAGTCGTCTTAGATATTTGCCTGATATTATTTGCATGTAGCCGAATCCTGATACCTTGATTTATTTATAGATTTATACATTTGCGTCTATTCTAAGGATGTTTTTGTGATTAAAAGTGTGCACTGAAATCATTTTATCCTGTTCTCGTGTGTTGTACCCATGTGATGCTTTGTAAATACTTAACAGCTATTTTCCCCTAGCTTTTTGTGATGCCTTAATTTTTATGTAAGTTCTACGCGTTTTGTTTGATCTGTAAGTTTTTAGTTTATATAATCTGTAATATATGTGTTTCTTTTGTTGATGTTCTTACAAGTGTTGAGAGTGATGTATAGCCTTCTTTGTACTAACTTACTGTCTTTATTTTGGTATATTGTTGCCTGCATGTTTTTATACTTTTTTCTATTGGACCCGTTACTAGCCGTTGGCTATGGGTCCGGGCAGTGTTTGCGTACATTTGTAATGCAACAAAGACCAATAAATAAATGAAAATGAAAAAAAATGAACACCCCTATGGTTGCATAATCTGAGCAGCAGCAACTGCCTGCCGCAAAATATTTTCCTTTGGATTAGAGCCCAGCTGTTGTTTCTTTGATTTCGGATTTTGAGGAGAAGACGGGTTAGACATATGAGAGCCACTGCGTTTGAGGACTCGCGTATCTGTATCCATCAGCTCTGCATCATGAGTGATTGGGACATCATTCGAAACACCGGAGCTATTAATAGGAGCATCAGGACTAACTTGTTCCTGGGGTGGAGATATGACCGATAATGAAGGTTGAGTAAGTAACGATGGCATTCGTGTCATCTGAGAAGATATTAGAGATTGCATGGTCTGAGTAATCTGCGTAGCGAGAGCGTTAGAGATGCTCTCTGAGACAGTTGATACAATCTTTTCAATTATTTTCGTCATTGAGGCTTCTACAGCAGTAACTATGGCCTGAGAAATAGACGCATCGAGGGCGACACCTGAGCGGGCTGCCACACCCGCATAGCCGTGCGCTCTTTCTTTAATTTCAGTTATGGCTTCACGTCGCGAACAGCATTTACGGTCAATTAACTCAATAATTTGGGATTCCTGAGTTCGAGAAGGGCAATCCAGGGAATTTGCGGCATGAGCACCCCCGCAAAGGCAACACTTAACCTCCTGTTCGGTGCATGCAGTCGATGCATGGTCATTGGCGCAATTGCAACATCGCAAGGTGGACTTGCAACCACCAGCAGTTGTTACATTGCAGCGGCTTAGATGGAAAGGGATCGACCCGGAAGATCAGCGGCCATGCTCTAATTTCTGACGGGCAGGTAGTACCCACAAAAGTAGCAATGACTGATTCGGTTGGAACACGCACATTATTCACCTCCCGGCTACATCTACGAGGGGGTACACAAAAGAAACCGGACTAAATTTTTTGGTCGGCAAAGCTTCTGTGGTACCGCGTTTTGCCACTAGGAGCGCATAGAACGAACATTCCAGAGTCAGTAAGCCGAGTGCCGTCGTTGAAGGAGGTCAGACTAGTTTAGGCAGAGTTTTAGAGTGACGATTGTTTTGCGTGAATGTCGTTTTTGCAATGGCTGATTTTCGTGAACAGCGTGCGCCGGTGAAATTCTCATTTTTGCCCGGAAAAAGTTGAATGGAAACTCTTGAAATATTAAGAAAGACGTACAAGGACGATGCTATGGGGACAACTCAAGTGTTCCTGAATCGAATCCTGAATCAAAGCAACAATCATGCCAATGAAAAACTTCAAATTCACCTCGCCTCAGGAAAGCTCGTCAGGTGAAACCAAACCTCAAAACAATGCTGATTTGTTTTTTCGACGTGAGAGGAGTCGTCCATTGAGAATTTGTTCCGCAAGGTCAGGCAGTTAGCCAGGCTTTCTACTTGGATGTTTTGAAAAGATTGGGCAACAGTGTGCGGTTGAAGCGGCCAGATTTGTGAGGGTCGGGTGACTGGTTTTCCCATCATGGCAATGCCCCTGCTCACACAGCCCTGTCTCTACGACAATTTTGGACCAAAAATGGCATGACCCCTATTCCTCAACCCTCATACTCTCCCGACCTTGCCCCGCGCTACTTTCTTTGCTTCCTAGAATGAAGAAATAGGTGAATGGAAAGCGTTTCGCCGATGTTGCTGAGGTGAAGAAAAAAACGACGGAGGCACTGTCGAGCATCACAAAGGATGAATTTAAACAATGTTTTGAAAACTGTAATGAAAGATTCGACAAGCGTATCAGTGCAAGTGGGGAATACTTTGAAGGAGATCGAAGGTCTGTGCTTAAAATGTGAACAAATAAGTTCAAACAAAAATAAGTCTGGTTTCTTTTGGGTACCCCCTCGTATACACAGCAACAACGCCTGCCGCGGAGAGAAGGTCGAGGGTCTCCACCGGAGACATACAGGAGTCGACGCCACGGACTAGACCTTTTGTGCAGGCAAGATGGGACGGAATAAAGCTGTTGACCGGGATAGACCCAAAGGAAGCGCAGTTTAGAAGATCCTTTACGCAGGATAAGTCTGGGGAACGGCACAGTATCCCGCCGCGTCCAAACTGTCTCACCTCAGAGATTTCCTCATAGAGGGACGTGGCTGCCTGGATAGCAGCTCGAACAGTCCCAGGGTTGGTCATTTTTATAGCACCACCATCCTTAGGCACCAGCGCCACAGGAATGCTGCGGACGCCTGTGAGTTGAAAAGCCTCCAGAGGATCTCATTAGGCGATAGGGAAGCCGACCAGGGGGAGCTCCCCCGGCCGGCAGACTGCGTAGACATCAACTCAATTAAACGAACTGCGTGCGTTATCTAAACAAGACAAAATGCGCAAAGGCGCAGGGGGAAAACAAAAAACAGGATAAGCCGCCCAATACATAGCCGATCCACCTAGTCCGGAGCTAGCGCAGCCTCGAGCTCGGGCTGGTTGAGGCCATTCGTGCCAGCGGGTTGCGTTCTTCGGGCCGCCGCTTGCCCGTCTTGCAATAGACCTTATGCAAAAACTAGCGCCCCCTTCCGTTGACCGCACGCGTTTCCGCCATGTTGGGGGCTTACGGATACCACATTATATGGCAGTGCGGGAATATATCGACGCGCACGCTGGCATTTATCGTCGTCCAAGATGCCCAAATACTACTCTGTACCTTGCTGTTCACAAAGAGGACTCACGGATAACCAAGGAAACAAGGTAAGAGTGCTAGCTTCGTGCACTTTTTTTTATTTCTCGCCTGGAGCACGATGCGAGGCAGCAGGAAGCCTCTTGCGGGTGTCGAGTGCTTTTCGAGAGTTAACAATCAGATCGTAGACGAAGTCGGAACACAAATAACATTTACAGAACTAAAAAGGCTAATAAGTCGGATGTTTGCTCATCTTGTATTTGCCGAGGAGCGCTCCTGCCTGCTAGCAGTTACGGCGCACTGCGTCGGTCAGCTAGTAGTTTCTCACGCGGGATTAGTTTTGTGTCTGCCGCTCGGCTTCATGTGCCCGTTTTTTTATCCTGAACCTTCGGTTTGCTTTTATGCAAGACTTATGCAATCTTAAATTTGGGAAGTGTCACAGGCGAACGGATCCGCAACGGACCTTCGCGTAGCCCGTGTCAGTGACTTGCGTACGTAGTAGGCAGCGTAAATCGATCATTTACCGTTCGTGGTCGGCTGTTCGATCGTCGCGTATTTTGTGAAGATCGCATTTTCCAAGGTATGACCCACAGTGCAGCGTCGCCAGTCATGGTCGGGCGATCAATTTGCCTAATACGAATCGTGGGGAGCAGAAATGCGAGCAACACAGATGTTCAGGTCGTCTTTATTGTTATTATTTTTACGCGCCGAAGCTACACCTGGGCTATACTAGAAAAAGTACAGCGTAAAGCATTGCGGTTTATACACAACAAATATAAGCGCACAGATTCACCAACTAACCTCGCGGCTATATCGGGTTTAGCGACGCTATCATAAAGAGCGCAACAAGCACGACTAAAATTTTTATTTCACCTGATGCACAACTACTACAAGATAGACGTATCAAAATACATATCTTTCTCGCAATCACGCCCGTCGAGGCATAAACACGCACGCGCGAAAACAGAATACTCATGCCATAACGACACGTTCATGTATTCGTACTTTCCACTCGTGATCAGAGAATGGAATCGCCTTGATTCATCAATCATAACTGCAACCACATTATCTCAGTTCACGTCACGGATAGAATCCTTATCAATTAACGAATAAAGCAGTTTCACTGACATACTCAACCGCCTTTCATCACTTCATTAGATTGTTAATTAATTGTGAAGAAAGTCTCTCTTATTTTTTCCGCTGCTGTGTTCCCATGTGCTCTAATTGAATTTTTTATGGCAATGCTCCACCCGACTCCTAGCCATGTATTTTTCTTTTTCCTTGCTAATGTTTACTTTTTCTTTTATTTTGCTTGTTCCTTTCTGTTCACCTGTGTTTGATTTGTATTCACTTTTTTTTTGAATTCCAGAGTGCACTGCTCAAATTTTTATCATGTTTGTCATTTTTGTTCGCCCACCTGCTACGGTCCCTGATGGGACTGGCAGTATTGTAAATAAATAAATAAATGAGGCGCGCAGTAGTGGAGGGCATCGGATTAATGTTGACTTCCTGGGGATCTGTAACTTGTGCCGAAACTTCGATATACTGGCGTTTTCGTTTTTCGCCTCCATCAGAAAAACGACTGCCGCAGCCCGGATCGAACCCACGTCCTTCGGCTCAGCAGCACAACGCCGTAGCCACTAGGTGGCTATGCTGTCACCAGGCATTTTAGGCTTTATGTAAATCTGAAAACAGCTCATAACGTATCGTCCCTAATGCTCGACTAATTGTTGTTCTGACTTATTTCAAATAATTAACCTCACTGTAGCATGGTACACGAAGTTATCTTGCAATTGTCCATTAAGCAGCAGTTTTCAGAAGAACATAACTACAAAATCTCTTCTTAGTTCCAATATAAACACGATGTTTAGCAAAGCATGCATTGAGCCAAATGCAGAAAAAAATTATTTCCAGGTATGCAGCATATTTTACTGTGCGTTTTTCTTTTGCAGGTGTCTTTCCACTGCATCCCAGATGAGCTGAACATGCGCAAAGCATGGCTAATCGCCATAAAGAGAAATTGCCCGTTCAACATTGCGACTGCCCGCATCTGCTCAAAGAATTTCACAGAAAAGGACTTCCTGAGGAACGTAGCTAGTGGGCGCAGGAGGCTAACTGTCACGGCTGTACCATCCGTGTCTGCATTCTCCATGCCGAACAAAACCCGAAAGCCACCAAAAGCTCTTAAAATAAAAAACTTAAATTAAAATAAAAAATAAAAACTTAAAGTAAAGCGATCGCACACGGTCCGCACCAAGCAACTACGTTGACTCCATGACCACAAGCCCCCAACATGGCGTCGCTTCCTTGTTTCGGTTTTCTTCCGGTAGATGGCAGCCCTTTTGCATAAGGTCTATATCGTCTGCCTGCAAGAAACCAATTTTTTTGCCTCAGTGACGTGCTCGAATACAAGCGTAGGTTTGGCGTCGTTGCCTTTCTTTTTTTTTGGTGGTGGTAGTGGTTTCCAGCCGCGGCAATTGCTATTTAATATTTTAAGCACCCAAGCTGCAGCTGGCGGAGATATCAGCTGGACGCCCCACTCCAGCTGTACTGTGCATCGTGTCGTGCGCGTGTGTTTGTGTTCGACTTTAAATGGAGCACCACGCGCGTGCTGCCTGTACTATCGCGCTAAATATGAGTTGCAACGCGCGGTCATCGACCGGAGCTCGTTCCGTGGTGTGCCTCCTCCAAACAGACGCTCGGAATTCAGGGAGAAACTGCTGTTCCAGGAAACAACAGCACCCCCGCTCTGGAAAAAGTTTTTCCCAGAATTCCGAGCAACTGTTTGGAGGAGGCACACCACGGAACAAGCCCCGGTCGATGACCGCGTGTTGCAACTCATATTGAGCGCGATAGTACATATGTTAAAATGTGAATATGTAAATAGATTTCTTGAATAGTGTACTTCTCCACCCTATCCTTTCTAACTGTACCCTCATCTCTTGCACTTCATTTCTACACCCTGCCTGCTATCCTTTTATTTCCGCTGTCCCAGCTCAGGTGCTTCCCGTATAGCAATGGCAGATGCCGGGGCTAGCAACGATCTATTCCTGTACTAGCCGGCGGAGGTGAAAGGGAAAGCGAGAGGATAGCGAGAACCATAGGGGAGCGATAGCAAGAACGCCAGCACGCGTTCTATTGGCGTTGGCGTTCTTGTTTTGAGAGAGATAGAAAAATGGCTGAGGCTTAACTTGGTTAAGCCTGGAGAATGCGAAGCATCATCGTGTCGCGTAATTTGGAGGCGCACAACCACAGCGACGGCGCGAGGTGGGCCCCCGTTTCTCCACTGTCGTGACGTCATCGTGTCACGTGGTGTAACGTCATGTATCACGTGATTTGGAGGCGCACAACCGCAGTGAAGACGCGAGGTGGGCCCCCGTCATCATCATCATCAAAACGTTTATTTCCACCGAAATGAGACTCCTTTTTGGACCCCCCGGCACGCAGGCCTAAGGGAGCCTACTTAGGAGCCTCGCAAACTAAGGTCTGGTGAAGACACATTGTCTCTTCACGGCCTCAGCCGCCAGGCGGATGGCTTGTTGCTGCTTAGCGGGGTCCTCGCTCCGCAGCAAGGTCTCCCAGGCTTCTCTATCTTCTATCTTTTGCTCGGCGCCCGGGCTTCCAGCACATTCCCATATGACATGGTCGAGAGTGCCCCTCTCCCCGCACGTTATACAATATTGGTCTTTCTCCTCTTTGGTGACCCGTTTCTCCACTGTCGTGACGTCATCGTGTCACGTGGTGTGACGTCATGTATCACGTGATTTGGAGGCGCACAACCACAGCGACGGCGCGAGGTGGGCCCCCGTTTCTCCACTGCCGTGACGTCATCGTGTCACGTGGTGTGGCATCATCGTGTCACGTGATTTGGAGGCGCACAACCACAGCGACGGCGCTAGGTGGGCCCCCGTTTCTCCACTGTAGTGACGTCAACGTGTCACGTGGTGTGACGTCATGTATCACGTGATTTGGAGGCGCACAACCGCAGCGACGGCGCGAATGTGGGCCCCCGTTTCTCTACTGTCGTGATGTCATCGTGTCACGTGGTGTGACGTCATGTATCACATGATTTGGAGGCGCATAACCACGGTGAAGGGCTGAAGTGGTAGCTAAAGTAGTATGCTTCGCACAAAAAAAAACTTTATTGTACAAGGAATTCGGAGCACGCCCCAGATTCCCCGCACGACCCCTCTGCACTCAAGTGTTTATGTTCCTAAGGTCCATAACACTGGCAGCCCGACCGGTGGCGATGGTCTGCTCGCCCGGAACCGCTTACCATTGCGAAACCATCATGCTATGTACAGTCGGGGACAAAAGTCTCCGGACCACGTGTTCCTCAAACGAAGCTTATAACTCCACTATCAGACAGCGGCTGGAGACCACACTTGTGGAGATGAAAGAACAAAAATTTAACTTTTACCTCCACAAGTGTGGTCCCCAGCCGCCGACTAATAGCAGAGCTATCGACCTCGTCAGAGGAACACGTGGTCCGGAAACTTCTGTCCCTGACTGTACGTACAATGCGCTTGGACATGTGCTGGCGTTCGACTGCACGTTTAACGCGCTTCACCTGAGAATTCTTTTGCATTTGTGCACCTGCGCATTCTTTGTTTAACGCATTCTTTAAAGGCCTCGGTGTGTACTTTTTTGGAGGGCGCAATATTGTAATGTTGGGTGATTTCAAACGCGTGCTCGATAAGGTCGCTGATGTGCGGGGCCCTGGTAAGCCAGGCTAGAATGCGCTCAAGTTTCGCCGCCTAGTCAACCAGTTTATGCTCACTAGACGCTTATGAGCTCCTCTATGGTGGCGTCTTTGTGTGGACTTGGCGTCACGGGTTATCGTCGAGTAGGTTAGGCAGGGCGTGTATTCTGAAGAGCCTTTGAGGGCAGTCTGTGCTGCTAATATAATGACGCTGTCTTCCTCGCCGGTGCACATATAAGACCATCGCCTCTTCTGCTACTCGCGGTTCCGGCGCCTGAAGTGTCTCCTCTGATACCATGGCATTTGGATGTACGCATCCTTCACGACGCCAGCGCGAAAGAAGGCTAACGCGGGTCTCGCGTTTTTCGGTTGTTGGGTGGTGGTGGTGGTGAAAAACATTTATAGTGCAATAAATATTTACAGAGAGGTGATTGGGGTAGGCCCTATTGGCCCTTTCCCCTAACAATACTAGGTGGAGCGCCCCTATTCCGGGGCCCCATTGGCAAGCAACGCCGCCCGCGTCCGGTGAACCAAGGCCTTTTGGGTCTTTAGGTCCTGACAGCCAAGCAGGGCCGCCTCCCAGTCCTCTCTGGTGGGGTTGGGGTTGGGGGGATAGATGGGTTTGATTGACACGCCCAAACCATGTGGAAGGTGTCAGCCACCTCCCCACAGAACTGGCACGTGCCATCAAAGGATGCGTTGAAATGTTTAAGTACCGCCGGGCACAGTACAGTGGTAGTAAGAATTTTGATGAGGAGGCGCTCGTCAGCGCGATCCAGTCCCTTTCAAGGGGCCAGGTAGCGCCGGTGCTCCTCCTTGTAGTAATCGGTGATGTGTTTGAATGTAAGGGCCAGATTGTCTGATTGGGAGTAGGCGTCCAAGGACAGGGAGATAGCCCGGGGAGAGAGTGCGCGGGCGGCCTGATCGGCCTGTTCGTTTCCCTGGGGGCCCTGGTGACCGGGGGCCCAAATCAGGTTGCGTGGAGTTGGATCTTCGCATCGGCAGCTATATTCCAATATGCGCCAGGCAAGCGGGGGAGCCCAGCCCAACTAATAGTTCCGACAGGCCCCTCGCGAGTCGGTGATGATGTGTTTCGACTTGGGAGTAGTGAGAGCCAGAGCAATGGCAATCTCCTCCGCGTGTGTTGCGCTGTAGGCTTTGAAAGTGAGCCCGTTAACTGTGTTTGTGTTGTGTACGACTGCGGCCGTGTACCACACCCCGTGGTGTGGGCCGGCAACGTCCACGTAATACACATGTTGTTGGTTACCATAGTATCGCGCCAACGCTTCCGCGCGCGCCTGGCGACGACCGCTATGGTCTTCTCTGCACATGTTGCGGGGAAGGGGTTGGACCCGGAGGGCGCGTCTCCAGGGTTCTGGCACTCTCTCCCTTTCCTCAATATGGTAGTCATGTTTGATGTGTAGCCGGTCCAAAAGGCGGCGACCAGACGTGGTCTGTGCAAGACGCGTGTATTGGTTGACTAAGTGGGCTTCTCGAAGCTCCCGGAATGTGTTTACCACGCCCAAGGCCAGAAGTCGCTGGTTGGACGTCGTGACCGGGAGGTCGAGAGCCCGCTTGATGACTTTCCGGTGGATGACCTCTAGTTGGTCATCATCATGTTTGCGCAGGTGCAAGTAGGGGGTTGAGTAGAGGATTCTACTCGTTACGAAAGCATGGGCAAGACGCCGTGCGTCCTTGCTTCGTAATCCGCCCCGCTTGTTGGAGACCCGGCGGACCATGCGGCCCACCTGGTCTCCCACCGTGCGAAGTTTGGCTAGGGCGGTGTCGACTCTGCATTGGTGGTGTATGAAGAGACCAAGGACGCGGATCTCCTTGCACTCCCGGATCGGTCCCGAGGGGAGACTGATGCAAAGCGGTGCTGTGTCCCGTGGGGAGGGACGTATGTGCACAAATTCTGATTTAGATGGGGCGCACTGGAGTCCGCAGTAGGCCGCGTAGTCGTCGACTAGGGTCGCCGCTGCTTGCAGGCAGGATTCCATGTGGCCTAGGTTACCTTGCGTGGCCCAGATTGTAATGTCATCCGCATAAAGAGCGTGATGTATCCCGGGCAAAGAAGACAATTTGGAGGGAAGATGAAGCATTCCCAGATTGAAGAGGAGGGGAGACAGGACCGCGCCTTGAGGTGTTCCCCACGAGCCGATCGTGTATGGCCCGTGTTCCGCATCTTGTATGCGTATGTAGGCTTGACGGTCTGTAAGAATTGTTGGGGCCGTGCCTGGCGGCTGGGAGTAGTGGCATCACCATTGCGCCGCATCTGATCGAGTCCTTAGGGTCGCCTGTCGGATCAGGTGCGCGTGGGGACAGCGAAGCTGCGTATTGCTCATCGCACCTAGTCGCCTTCGTCGCTTACGTGCGCATCGAAACAGGAGCTTTTACGGCGTCTTTTACGTGCCTCCTCTTTGACAGTGGCTGCGTGGCGTGGTCCACGCAGTCCAACTGCTCATTCCGAGTTGATTCGGTTTGCGCGCCAGGCGCTGCTGGGCCCTCAAGGCGTCCCTGCTTTTACTTCTTCTGCTGGGGCTGTGGCCCACAGAATACTGAGAAAATCGCAACACCTTTGCGGATACTATGTTCGGATTTAGGCCGCATAATTCAGCGCAAGACTTAATCCTCCAAATAAAAACCTGACGTGCACATTACTGTCGAGCGCCGCCGTAACGACAAGGTAGCCCTGTCCTTGGACTATAAGAGGCCATTTGACAATGTGAAGCACAGCGTCATTCTAGCTCACCTCAGTGAGACTGTCTGCGGACCAGCACCTTCAACTACACTCAAAACTCTGTCTCACGGATTGCAGGGCCTTCGTTCGCATCCAGGATGAAAAGCATGGCCCCTACTACATGGGCACGAAGGGTACACCACTAGGCGCTGTGCTGTCCCCTCTACTCTTCAGCTTAGCAATGCTTCACCTCCTCTAAATTGGCCGATGTCGAAGCCATTCAGCATGCGCTGTATGCCGACGACATCACTATTTGGGCCACCCAAGGTAATGTGAGTCACATGGAAGAAAGCAACCAGCCGCTGACATAGTCACCAAACTTTTCCACGTACTGCGGCCGCCAGTGCTCACTACAGAAATCAGGATTTGTGCATATTCGGCCATCGCCGAAGTTCCAAACCCACTGAAATTGGAGTTCTCGGACTCTTTATTAGCAGAACACGTCGCGCCGACACAACACGGGCCATGCTGCGCAAGGGTGACTACCAGGTGGGCCGCATGGTCCGTCTGCTCTCCAACAAACGCGGAGGTCTACGAAGCAAAGATACGCTGCGACTCGTACATGCTTCCGCTACGAGTTGAACACTGTATTCGACCCCCTACCTCATTTGCGCAAGCAGGACGAAAATATCTTGGAGGTCACCCTACGTAAGATCGTCTACTGCACGTCTGCTGTTGCGTCTGTTGTTGTTGTTGCGACTGAGGGAAGGATGAAAAGGAAATTGCACGGGCCTGCCTACTGGCTCGAGCCGAGCCACCACCACTGCCACGTGCAGATAGAGGAGAGTTAAAAGATCAAAGGAAAGAGAAAAATGGCGGGGGCTCAGCTTTGGTTAAACCTGGTAGGTTGCGAAAGCGCGCAGCGCCTCCAACTGAAGGAACGCAGTGCGTTGCGTCTACAGGTCACGCGTGGCTACCGGCTTTTTGAGGAAAGGAAATGGCGCAGTAATTCTCTGTCATCTCGGTGGACACCCTAACCGCACCGTAAAGGAAGGGAGGAACGCCACAACCCGTTCGGCGCGATACCTTGTTGCGACTGAACGAAAGCGAACTTGTAGAAAGCCGCCGGGCTCGCCATTCTGCGGCATAGGCGCGTTGCTTAGCCAACCGCTCTTGCCTTTCTCTTTCTTCGTCTATCTCCTCGGCACGGCGCCGGCGTTTGCGCGCAGCACGTCGCTCCAGCGACGCTTTGTACAACTCCTCAGACATGACTAAGCGGAGCACGCCTGCGGCGCCCCGTGTATCCTCTCCTAGCGAACGCCCTCACGCGGCGGGCCGAGGAGGCCGTCACGTGGTAGCCGCCGCGCCGAGCGAAGGAACGACTACGGCCGAAGAGACGAATTGGGGCCCCTGCTCTCCTCTGGTCGTGCCGTCACGCTGTCACGTGGTCGTGCCACGTCACAGCGAAGGAACGACCACCACCGACGGCAGAAGAGTGCTAGCAATATTGCTGTCGCAATAAAAATTCAGGGGGCACAAGTGCTGCAAGGCGAAAACTTTTCCGGGCGCACTGTTTGTTTTTATTTTTATTTTTCATATTTTGTAATTTTTATTTTTCATTTTTGTTCTTTTTCTCATTTTTATTGTTTTTATTTTTATTTTCATATCACATTTATTTTGTTTTTATTTTTATTTATTTTCCTATTTTTATTTTTACTTTTCCTTTCCTTCACTTTATTCCTTTTATTTTACTTGTGAAACCCATGCATTCACTAGATGCGCCTTTATTCATGCTCAAACCTTGAGCCTTCGTGGCCTAGTGTTAACGTCTCCGCTTCAAATGCCACAGGCCCTGGTTCTATTCCCAGCCTCGGCGCTGTTTCTTTTATGCGAAGCATACTAAAATAGCCCAACCCAGCTCCTCGAGCGCGGTGGTGTCGTTACCATTGACCTTTCGTGACCTCCATGTCATACCACGTGATGCGTGACGTCACAGCAGATGAAAAACGGGGGCCCAACTCGCGCTGTCGCGCGAGGCGTCGTGACCAAGGATGACCACGTGTGCGTGACGTCACAGCAGATGAGAAACGGAGGCCCAGCTCGCACTATCGCGCGAGGCGTCGCGACCAAGGAGGACCACGTGATGCGTGACGTAACGACATAGGAGAAACGGGGCCCCAGCTCGCGCCGTCGCGCGAGGCGTCGCGACCAATGTGTTTCCTGCTTCTGCCGCTAGGTGCGCTGCAGTGAACACGTGATGCTGGAGCGGCGGTATACAAGGGGGTGCGCCTGCCTCTGCTAGGCGTACACGGGATAGAGATGCCTCCTGGAGACAGGGCTGCTCGTTGGAATGAGAAGCATAAGTTGTGGCATGCTACAGAGACTGATGAAGAGCGTGAAGAACGTCTAGCCAAGCGGCGTGCTCGATATGCAACTCGGCGACAATATGCTTCGCATCTGACTAGGCTTAACCTAAGCTAAGCCTCAGCCATTTTTTAAGCAGTGACGCCAAAAGGCGGACAAATCTGCCGACGCGTCTGTCGACATCGCTGCCGACGCGTCTGTCGACACGGCTGCCGACAGCATCTGTCGACACGGCTGCCGACAGCATCTGTCGACACGGCTGCCGACGCGTCTGTCGACACCGCTGCCGACACGTCTGTCGACACGGCTGCCGACAGCGTCTGCTAACGACAGTATGAGGCATTAAAGGCTTTCGCCTTAAAAAAACTGCTGAGGCTCAGCTTGGCTAAGCCTGGGGAATGCGAAGCATATTAGTGGCTAGGCTTGGTAATACATGACTTTCCTTGGTTGAATACTTGGTCATTTTAATACAACCACTAGAAGCCTTCGTCGTGGGGGAAGACAACGGCATGGCTACAGCGGAACGCCGACTAACCCCGAGACGCGCGTTGGGTGAGCGCCTGGATTGCCACGGAAGCCGCGTCTGCCTGCCCGGTGGAGCGAGCGTTTCACCTACACCGAGTGTGAACGCGCGTTCGAAATGCGCGGGAATGCGCGGGTGTGACGGCTAGGGGTCCCACGGCGACGGCGCGAGGTGGAGGCCGGCTCTCTCATCCGATGTCACGTGGTGTGACGTCACGGTGTCACGTGGCGTGACGCCTAGGGGTCCCACGGCGACGGCGCGAGGTGGAGGCCGGCTCTCTCATCCGATGTCACGTGGTGTGACGTCACGGTGTCCCGTGGGGGTTTCACGGCGACGGCGTGAGTGGTAGCTCTAGCAATATGCTTCGCATAAAAGAAAAGAAAAGACGCGCGTCGCAGCAACAACCGCGTCCGAGATAAGCGGCAGAAACCGCGCTCGCTCCACCTCCTCCACCCGCTGCTGCGTCTCAGCGCGGCTCTCTCATTATAGCCGCCGGTGACCGTTGTGGCAGCCAGGCGTTCCTCTGCTTCAATAAGGTCACGCCACAGGCCACGTTCGGATTGGCTCGAGCAGACGCTAATGAGGAGGGGGAGGGAGGGTCTACGCCGGTGAGCCAGGATGACTCGTTGCAAGCAGTGCAATGGCGGCGAGTCCGGGCGTGCTTTGCGCTACGGCGGGCGTACCTCTCTGGTTTCCAGAGAGGCCAGCGGAATGAGGGTTCAGGCACAAAACCAACTAGCCTGCACGTCTACCTTTCCAAACTATTTCAAAACTTTAAATGTTTTAAGGCTCTCATCGACCTGTACGCCAACGACGAGCACGCGCGGTACGTGGACGCGGCCGAATACCAACGGAACGCCTTCGCAGCGGTCGTCATAGAGGCGTCAACCGGCGCCACGAGGACGGCAGCGAGCGTGAGCAGCGCGGGAGCAGAACAAGCGGAGGAGGTGGCCATCGCCCTGGCCGACGCCGACGCAGACTGCTACACGGTGCTGAGCGACTCGAGACAGACGGTGCGAAACTTCGCCAAAGGCCAAGTCTGCAGGGCGGCCGAGCGCGTACTACGAGCGACTAAACTGCAAGACAGAAGAGTAAGGATCAAGTGGTTTCCGGCGCATGCGGGCGACGCGTCGGAACGCAGTGCGAACCACAATGAGACGGCACACGCAGTGGCGCGAGCGCTAGCCAACCGCGCCCCGGCAACACACCGTCCGACGTGGTTCGGAGCCAAGGACCGCATGACCGACTACAGCGAAATCACGAAGGCCTACCGCCTGGCTCGCAGGACTCTCCCACCCCCGCACCCGAGGCTGAGTCGAGCGGAGGCGGTACTACTGAGACAGCTCCAGACCGGATCGCTACCGAGCCCGGGACTGATGCATCGCATGTACCCCGAGACCTACCCGACCGATACGTGTAGAGTCTGCCGGAGGGAGCCGGCAGATCACACACACATCTTGTGGGACTGCATCAGAAATCCAAAGGAAGCAACATCAGGAACAATCCCGCCGCGGCTGGAGGCAGCCGCGAAGTGCAACGACCATGACCAACAGCTATGGGCCGTCCAGCAGGTCCTCGGGGCGCTCGAAAGGCAGGGACCCAGCGAGCCGGCAACGGCGAGCGGAGACCCGCGCCGAGTAACGGCAGCCTCGTAGACGACGTAGGCCCTCGTCGGGGGGCGCGAGCGCCCAACTGCAGGCACAAATAAAGTTTGCTCCAATCCAATCCAATCGTTGAGTACGCATCCTTGTTTCAGGAGAGTAAGCTGCCGGGCTAGTTGGTGAAGCATGTTAAATTGAATTCAGCGCAAAAAAAAAACAGACAAGGGACAAAGAGAGACACACTGAGACAACACGAGCGCTAACTACCAACTGTTTATTCATGCTGAAGTACAGGGGATATATAGGAAGGGAATGAAGAGCATGCGCGTAGCGAGGTACAGATAATGCACATCCGTCAAGCAAACGAGTTAATCAAAAAACGAATCTAAAAAAGCACATTCAGATGAGTATATGTGTACCGACGTGTCGCTGACACAACGTTCGGACAGCTTTCTGATATAATAAGCTTCTAAAACGAGCCTTGCCTTATCATTACTGCTCTTGCCAAGAATCGTGGTCTTCTCTAATCCCGCCCTACATTTACACGAAGCAAGGTGCCGCACAAGATTCACATTCGTGTCGTTATTTTCTATGTTATTTGGCATGCTCCCGTAGAGAGAGAGAGAGAGAGAGACTCTTTAATGAAGAGCAGAGAATTTAGCCGGCGTTTAAAGATCGCTGGCATGCTACTCTGCGTAGGGAGGGGAATTTGGGAGATAAAGACAGGAGAGCAGAGTGGAAGAGGTAAAAAAAAACGAAGATAAAATGCGGCCATGAAATGGGTACTAAGGATGCAATGGCGAGTATTGATGTAACCTATGGAGTGATGGAGTGCATAGTCCGTCAAATGGGCTGACGAAGTTCACTGCATGAAGAATGCATGAAGGTGACGTGCAAGTGAATTTAAAGCTTATCGAGATGTCCAATGTCTTTTAAATATGTGAATAGAAAAGTCATTGCAAGTCTCTGTTGCCTAAGGCAGGCTAAGGGACCTAAAACTTTGTCCATTGTAAGGGGCACTGAGCAGAGCTTCTGCATGCAATGTTCATAGTACGCACGCTCGTTAGCATATGCAGGGCACTCAAGCAAGATATGCTCCACAGTTTCTATCGCGACACAGTTGTCACAGTGCGGACTGTCCATTTGTCTAAAACGGTATCGTAAGCCGTTTGTATATGCAGCATTAAGACGAAGTCGATGATAAAGTGTTTCCAGATGTCGAGGAATTCTGGGTGAGAGTCTTGATCTAAGATGTGGGTCGATTGAGTGAAGAAATTGGTACTGATATTGCGGCAAACTCCAAAGCCGATACATTTCTTCGGAAGCAAAACTTTTGGCCACCTGGGACGCATCAGATTTCGTAAAAAAAGTTCTAATGTATCTCCGATGTTGATGGCCCTTACGGGCCGCTTCATCTGCTTTTTCATTAGCCTGAATGCCACAGTGAGCAGGTACCCACTGAAATGTTATGCAGTGGCCTGCGGCAATAGCTAAATGATGTAGATATCCGATGTCCAGGGAAACTGGCTGGTGATTCGTTTTCTTCAGCAGGTTGGCCAGGATCTGGAGAGCTGCTTTCGAATCGGTGAAGATAACCCAACGGTCGGTGGTTCGGCGCAGGATGTAAGAAACAGCTTCCTTAATGCCGTGAAGCTCAGCTGTCGTAGAGGATGTCCTCCGCTGAAGCCGGTAAGAAAGGGCATGGCCTGTTGAGGGCACATAAAGGCCACATGAAGAGGTTTCTTTAGTAGTTGAACCATCGGTGAAGATATGGGTGTGCTGCCTATATTCCTCCGTTAAGTAGGCGAGAGTAGTTTGCAGAAGCGCTGCCTGTGGCATGCGGCTCTTTGCATTCACACCTGGAACAAACTTCTTCACCTTTAGAGGAGAAAGTGTCCATGGAGGAAAGGCCAGAGGTAGTAGTTTCTGTGGCTGATTAATAGTAGGGATGGGCAGGAGCTGCACTGCCGCTGTATTAAACAAGGTTTAAACAAGGTACCATGAACACATGTCGCGCCGGTGCAGGTTTCGCACCAAGCTTTGTTCTCCCTCTGACTGTAGGGCGGATGCATAGCCCCAGACGGAAAAGTGCTGCCCGCAGAGGATATGCGGTTAGAGCGCTCGTCTACTGAGCCGCAGTGCATGCGAGACGCAAAAGGCGCCCCTGCGTTCTGCGATGTCAGCGCTAGAGTCACTGGCGCTAGTGGTCTAACTAGTGCTATAGGTGGTAGAACTTATTCTAAAGCCCTCAAATGCCCCACCTCCTTCTCTATTTTCTTTCACTCCCACCTTCCTCCCGTCCCGCACGGCGCGGTTGAAGTGTCCACCGAGAAATGCGACAGCTACCGCGCCTTTCATTTCCCCACAACCAATCATTGACCAGTTGAGAACAAGCAAAGCAGAGACATTGTTGTCAAAGACAGAGACTGAACACATGGCTGTCAATAGAAACGCTTCGTCGCCCGCACCGCAACACGTGTCTCCGAGCGCCAGCCTGCGCGTGCCTTCCGAGCGCGAATACGTGTGGCGTCGTCTTCCTCCGCCCACTGTCGCTGTGGGCTCCTCACAACAAAAAGAAGGCACTCACGTATACGGAACTACAACACCACACAACCAATTAATGCATCAGCCAACACATGAGGCAGTTCGTTATTCTCTACTACAAGCGTCGTCGGCTCATGCGTTTGTAAGCGCTCCACAACCCTCAAAAGAATGCAAAATGCGGGGCATTCACCAGCACTTCTTTCTTGATACGCGCATGCAGCGCAGTGTTTTCCTTCATATGCTTATTCTGTTTCTTTTTTACCGTAACACTCCACAGCTATTTATTCTATAAACGTTCCAGATTCTGCGCCGATCTCAAAACGTACGTCTGCAACATTAGACGCTTCCACAGCAACACATCGGTTTAGGGATTACCGCAAAAGCCTTTCAAATTGAATATTTAATTAACACTGCCATAAATATCGAATCTCAACCAAATACTCAACTTCAAACAAAAAACACCTGACCGCAACGGTAAATACTTTTCACTCTCAGTAAAACTAAGAGCTTTCAGCTCAAAGCAAAAGAAGAAGAAAGTGCACTCCGCAATGGCGAAAGTTGTTCTGATGCAACTGTTATTCGCAAGCTTTCTTTGTAAGTCGACATCCCAACCCGTCAAGTGTGACACTCTCGAGTGGTCTTCCTCTGCTCCTTCTGATCACGAAGAGAACGCCACATTAACAGCGAAGATAGATGCTGCCTCCAGTGGTGCGACCCTGACGTGCACCGTCAAATCGTCGGAGAAGATCGTCGAAATGTATGCTGTCGTGGCCAAGTTCCAAGCAGCACCACTAACCAAAGCCCAGGATGTTTTGAAGGGCACCTTCTCCGCGTTCAGCCCAACCGACGGCATGACGGAAGCTACGTGCGCAGCGTCGAACCAGAAATACGCTAAAGGCGCCCACCCGTTGGAATCTCAAGAGCTCACCTTCAAGTGGACTGCAGACAGCACACTATTTGCCAGCGGTCCAGTCGAAGCGCAAGTACTTGTTGTGATCTGCCAAAAAGCAGGACCGAAAGTATCCTGCTCAAAGATACTTACCTCCCAAAAAGCAGATCTTACAAACGCCGGTGCACCACCGACCCAAGTTACGGAACCCGTCAAGTGTGACACTCTCGAGTGGTCTTCCTCTGCTCCTTCTGATCACGAAGAGAACGCCACATTAACAGCGAAGATAGATGCTGCCTCCAGTGGTGCGACCCTGACGTGCACCGTCAAATCGTCGGAGAAGATCGTCGAAATGTATGCTGTCGTGGCCAAGTTCCAAGCAGCACCACTAACCAAAGCCCAGGATGTTTTGAAGGGCACCTTCTCCGCGTTCAGCCCAACCGACGGCATGACGGAAGCTACGTGCGCAGCGTCGAACCAGAAATACGCTAAAGGCGCCCACCCGTTGGAATCTCAAGAGCTCACCTTCAAGTGGACTGCAGACAGCACACTATTTGCCAGCGGTCCAGTCGAAGCGCAAGTACTTGTTGTGATCTGCCAAAAAGCAGGACCGAAAGTATCCTGCTCAAAGATACTTACCTCCCAAAAAGCAGATCTTACAAACGCCGGTGCACCACCGACCCAAGTTACGGAACCCGTCAGGTGTGACACTCTCGAGTGGTCTTCCTCTGCTCCTTCTGATCACGAAGAGAACGCCACATTAACAGCGAAGATAGATGCTGCCTCCAGTGGTGCGACCCTGACGTGCACCGTCAAATCGTCGGAGAAGATCGTCGAAATGTATGCTGTCGTGGCCAAGTTCCAAGCAGCACCACTAACCAAAGCCCAGGATGTTTTGAAGGGCACCTTCTCCGCGTTCAGCCCAACCGACGGCATGACGGAAGCTACGTGCGCAGCGTCGAACCAGAAATACGCTAAAGGCGCCCACCCGTTGGAATCTCAAGAGCTCACCTTCAAGTGGACTGCAGACAGCACACTATTTGCCAGCGGTCCAGTCGAAGCGCAAGTACTTGTTGTGATCTGCCAAAAAGCAGGACCGAAAGTATCCTGCTCAAAGATACTTACCTCCCAAAAAGCAGATCTTACAAACGCCGGTGCACCACCGACCCAAGTTACGGAACCCGTCAAGTGTGACACTCTCGAGTGGTCTTCCTCTGCTCCTTCTGATCACGAAGAGAACGCCACATTAACAGCGAAGATAGATGCTGCCTCCAGTGGTGCGACCCTGACGTGCACCGTCAAATCGTCGGAGAAGATCGTCGAAATGTATGCTGTCGTGGCCAAGTTCCAAGCAGCACCACTAACCAAAGCCCAGGATGTTTTGAAGGGCACCTTCTCCGCGTTCAGCCCAACCGACGGCATGACGGAAGCTACGTGCGCAGCGTCGAACCAGAAATACGCTAAAGGCGCCCACCCGTTGGAATCTCAAGAGCTCACCTTCAAGTGGACTGCAGACAGCACACTATTTGCCAGCGGTCCAGTCGAAGCGCAAGTACTTGTTGTGATCTGCCAAAAAGCAGGACCGAAAGTATCCTGCTCAAAGATACTTACCTCCCAAAAAGCAGATCTTACAAACGCCGGTGCACCACCGACCCAAGTTACGGAACCCGTCAAGTGTGACACTCTCGAGTGGTCTTCCTCTGCTCCTTCTGATCACGAAGAGAACGCCACATTAACAGCGAAGATAGATGCTGCCTCCAGTGGTGCGACCCTGACGTGCACCGTCAAATCGTCGGAGAAGATCGTCGAAATGTATGCTGTCGTGGCCAAGTTCCAAGCAGCACCACTAACCAAAGCCCAGGATGTTTTGAAGGGCACCTTCTCCGCGTTCAGCCCAACCGACGGCATGACGGAAGCTACGTGCGCAGCGTCGAACCAGAAATACGCTAAAGGCGCCCACCCGTTGGAATCTCAAGACCTCACCTTCAAGTGGACTGCAGACAGCACACTATTTGCCAGCGGTCCAGTCGAAGCGCAAGTACTTGTTGTGATCTGCCAAAAAGCAGGACCGAAAGTATCCTGCTCAAAGATACTTACCTCCCAAAAAGCAGATCTTACAAACGCCGGTGCACCACCGACCCAAGTTACGGAACCCGTCAAGTGTGACACACTCGAGTGGTCTTCCTCTGCTCCTTCTGATCACGAAGAGAACGCCACATTAACAGCGAAGATAGATGCTGCCTCCAGTGGTGCGACCCTGACGTGCACCGTCAAATCGTCGGAGAAGATCGTCGAAATGTATGCTGTCGTGGCCAAGTTCCAAGCAGCACCACTAACCAAAGCCCAGGATGTTTTGAAGGGCACCTTCTCCGCGTTCACCCCAACCGACGGCATGACGGAAGCTACGTGCGCAGCGTCGAACCAGAAATACGCTAAAGGCGCCCACCCGTTGGAATCTCAAGAGCTCACCTTCAAGTGGACTGCAGACAGCACACTATTTGCCAGCGGTCCAGTCGAAGCGCAAGTACTTGTTGTGATCTGCCAAAAAGCAGGACCGAAAGTATCCTGCTCAAAGATACTTAGCTCCCAAAAAGCAGATCTTACAAACGCCGGTGCACCACCGACCCAAGTTACGGAACCCGTCAAGTGTGACACTCTCGAGTGGTCTTCCTCTGCTCCTTCTGATCACGAAGAGAACGCCACATTAACAGCGAAGATAGATGCTGCCTCCAGTGGTGCGACCCTGACGTGCACCGTCAAATCGTCGGAGAAGATCGTCGAAATGTACGCTGTCGTGGCCAAGTTCCAAGCAGCACCACTAACCAAAGCCCAGGATGTTTTGAAGGGCACCTTCTCCGCGTTCAGCCCAACCGACGGCATGACGGAAGCTACGTGCGCAGCGTCGAACCAGAAATACGCTAAAGGCGCCCACCCGTTGGAATCTCAAGAGCTCACCTTCAAGTGGACTGCAGACAGCACACTATTTGCCAGCGGTCCAATCGAAGCGCAAGTACTTGTTGTGATCTGCCAAAAAGCAGGACCGAAAGTATCCTGCTCAAAGATACTTACCTCCCAAAAAGCAGATCTTACAAACGTCGGTGCACCACCGACCCAAGTTACGGAACCCGTCAAGTGTGACACTCTCGAGTGGTCTCCCTCTGCTCCTTCTGATCACGAAGAGAACGCCACATTAACAGCGAAGATAGATGCTGCCTCCAGTGGTGCGACCCTGACGTGCACCGTCAAATCGTCGGAGAAGATCGTCGAAATGTATGCTGTCGTGGCCAAGTTCCAAGCAGCACCACTAACCAAAGCCCAGGATGTTTTGAAGGGCACCTTCTCCGCGTTCAGCCCAACCGACGGCATGACGGAAGCTACGTGCGCAGCGTCGAACCAGAAATACGCTAAAGGCGCCCACCCGTTGGAATCTCAAGAGCTCACCTTCAAGTGGACTGCTGACAGCACACTATTTGCCAGCGGTCCAGTCGAAGCGCAAGTACTTGTTGTGATCTGCCAAAAAGCAGGACCGAAAGTATCCTGCTCAAAGATACTTACCTCCCAAAAAGCAGATCTTACAAACGCCGGTGCACCACCGACCCAAGTTACGGAACCCGTCAAGTGTGACACTCTCGAGTGGTCTTCCTCTGCTCCTTCTGATCACGAAGAGAACGCCACATTAACAGCGAAGATAGATGCTGCCTCCAGTGGTGCGACCCTGACGTGCACCGTCAAATCGTCGGAGAAGATCGTCGAAATGTATGCTGTCGTGGCCAAGTTCCAAGCAGCACCACTAACCAAAGCCCAGGATGTTTTGAAGGGCACCTTCTCCGCGTTCAGCCCAACCGACGGCATGACGGAAGCTACGTGCGCAGCGTCGAACCAGAAATACGCTAAAGGCGCCCACCCGTTGGAATCTCAAGAGCTCACCTTCAAGTGGACTGCAGACAGCACACTATTTACCAGCGGTCCAGTCGAAGCGCAAGTACTTGTTGTGATCTGCCAAAAAGCAGGACCGAAAGTATCCTGCTCAAAGATACTTACCTCCCAAAAAGCAGATCTTACAAACGCCGGCGCACCACCGACCCCAGTTACGGAACCCGTCAAGTGTGACACTCTCGAGTGGTCTTCCTCTGCTCCTTCTGATCACGAAGAGAACGCCACATTAACAGCGAAGATAGATGCTGCCTCCAGTGGTGCGACCCTGACGTGCACCGTCAAATCGTCGGAGAAGATCGTCGAAATGTACGCTGTCGTGGCCAAGTTCCAAGCAGCACCACTAACCAAAGCCCAGGATGTTTTGAAGGGCACCTTCTCCGCGTTCAGCCCAACCGACGGCATGACGGAAGCTACGTGCGCAGCGTCGAACCAGAAATACGCTAAAGGCGCCCACCCGTTGGAATCTCAAGAGCTCACCTTCAAGTGGACTGCAGACAGCACACTATTTGCCAGCGGTCCAATCGAAGCGCAAGTACTTGTTGTGATCTGCCAAAAAGCAGGACCGAAAGTATCCTGCTCAAAGATACTTACCTCCCAAAAAGCAGATCTTACAAACGTCGGTGCACCACCGACCCAAGTTACGGAACCCGTCAAGTGTGACACTCTCGAGTGGTCTCCCTCTGCTCCTTCTGATCACGAAGAGAACGCCACATTAACAGCGAAGATAGATGCTGCCTCCAGTGGTGCGACCCTGACGTGCACCGTCAAATCGTCGGAGAAGATCGTCGAAATGTATGCTGTCGTGGCCAAGTTCCAAGCAGCACCACTAACCAAAGCCCAGGATGTTTTGAAGGGCACCTTCTCCGCGTTCAGCCCAACCGACGGCATGACGGAAGCTACGTGCGCAGCGTCGAACCAGAAATACGCTAAAGGCGCCCACCCGTTGGAATCTCAAGAGCTCACCTTCAAGTGGACTGCAGACAGCACACTATTTGCCAGCGGTCCAGTCGAAGCGCAAGTACTTGTTGTGATCTGCCAAAAAGCAGGACCGAAAGTATCCTGCTCAAAGATACTTAGCTCCCAAAAAGCAGATCTTACAAACGCCGGTGCACCACCGACCCAAGTTACGGAACCCGTCAAGTGTGACACTCTCGAGTGGTCTTCCTCTGCTCCTTCTGATCACGAAGAGAACGCCACATTAACAGCGAAGATAGATGCTGCCTCCAGTGGTGCGACCCTGACGTGCACCGTCAAATCGTCGTCGAAGATCGTCGAAATGTACGCTGTCGTGGCCAAGTTCCAAGCAGCACCACTAACCAAAGCCCAGGATGTTTTGAAGGGCACCTTCTCCGCGTTCAGCCCAACCGACGGCATGACGGAAGCTACGTGCGCAGCGTCGAACCAGAAATACGCTAAAGGCGCCCACCCGTTGGAATCTCAAGAGCTCACCTTCAAGTGGACTGCAGACAGCACACTATTTGCCAGCGGTCCAGTCGAAGCGCAAGTACTTGTTGTGATCTGCCAAAAAGCAGGACCGAAAGTATCCTGCTCAAAGATACTTAGCTCCCAAAAAGCAGATCTTACAAACGCCGGTGCACCACCGACCCAAGTTACGGAACCCGTCAAGTGTGACACTCTCGAGTGGTCTTCCTCTGCTCCTTCTGATCACGAAGAGAACGCCACATTAACAGCGAAGATAGATGCTGCCTCCAGTGGTGCGACCCTGACGTGCACCGTCAAATCGTCGGAGAAGATCGTCGAAATGTACGCTGTCGTGGCCAAGTTCCAAGCAGCACCAGTAACCAAAGCCCAGGATGTTTTGAAGGGCACCTTCTCCGCGTTCAGCCCAACCGACGGCATGACGGAAGCTACGTGCGCAGCGTCGAACCAGAAATACGCTAAAGGCGCCCACCCGTTGGAATCTCAAGAGCTCACCTTCAAGTGGACTGCAGACAGCACACTATTTGCCAGCGGTCCAATCGAAGCGCAAGTACTTGTTGTGATCTGCCAAAAAGCAGGACCGAAAGTATCCTGCTCAAAGATACTTACCTCCCAAAAAGCAGATCTTACAAACGTCGGTGCACCACCGACCCAAGTTACGGAACCCGTCAAGTGTGACACTCTCGAGTGGTCTCCCTCTGCTCCTTCTGATCACGAAGAGAACGCCACATTAACAGCGAAGATAGATGCTGCCTCCAGTGGTGCGACCCTGACGTGCACCGTCAAATCGTCGGAGAAGATCGTCGAAATGTATGCTGTCGTGGCCAAGTTCCAAGCAGCACCACTAACCAAAGCCCAGGATGTTTTGAAGGGCACCTTCTCCGCGTTCAGCCCAACCGACGGCATGACGGAAGCTACGTGCGCAGCGTCGAACCAGAAATACGCTAAAGGCGCCCACCCGTTGGAATCTCAAGAGCTCACCTTCAAGTGGACTGCTGACAGCACACTATTTGCCAGCGGTCCAGTCGAAGCGCAAGTACTTGTTGTGATCTGCCAAAAAGCAGGACCGAAAGTATCCTGCTCAAAGATACTTACCTCCCAAAAAGCAGATCTTACAAACGCCGGTGCACCACCGACCCAAGTTACGGAACCCGTCAAGTGTGACACTCTCGAGTGGTCTTCCTCTGCTCCTTCTGATCACGAAGAGAACGCCACATTAACAGCGAAGATAGATGCTGCCTCCAGTGGTGCGACCCTGACGTGCACCGTCAAATCGTCGGAGAAGATCGTCGAAATGTATGCTGTCGTGGCCAAGTTCCAAGCAGCACCACTAACCAAAGCCCAGGATGTTTTGAAGGGCACCTTCTCCGCGTTCAGCCCAACCGACGGCATGACGGAAGCTACGTGCGCAGCGTCGAACCAGAAATACGCTAAAGGCGCCCACCCGTTGGAATCTCAAGAGCTCACCTTCAAGTGGACTGCAGACAGCACACTATTTACCAGCGGTCCAGTCGAAGCGCAAGTACTTGTTGTGATCTGCCAAAAAGCAGGACCGAAAGTATCCTGCTCAAAGATACTTACCTCCCAAAAAGCAGATCTTACAAACGCCGGCGCACCACCGACCCCAGTTACGGAACCCGTCAAGTGTGACACTCTCGAGTGGTCTTCCTCTGCTCCTTCTGATCACGAAGAGAACGCCACATTAACAGCGAAGATAGATGCTGCCTCCAGTGGTGCGACCCTGACGTGCACCGTCAAATCGTCGGAGAAGATCGTCGAAATGTATGCTGTCGTGGCCAAGTTCCAAGCAGCACCACTAACCAAAGCCCAGGATGTTTTGAAGGGCACCTTCTCCGCGTTCAGCCCAACCGACGGCATGACGGAAGCTACGTGCGCAGCGTCGAACCAGAAATACGCTAAAGGCGCCCACCCGTTGGAATCTCAAGAGCTCACCTTCAAGTGGACTGCAGACAGCACACTATTTGCCAGCGGTCCAATCGAAGCGCAAGTACTTGTTGTGATCTGCCAAAAAGCAGGACCGAAAGTATCCTGCTCAAAGATACTTACCTCCCAAAAAGCAGATCTTACAAACGTCGGTGCACCACCGACCCAAGTTACGGAACCCGTCAAGTGTGACACTCTCGAGTGGTCTCCCTCTGCTCCTTCTGATCACGAAGAGAACGCCACATTAACAGCGAAGATAGATGCTGCCTCCAGTGGTGCGACCCTGACGTGCACCGTCAAATCGTCGGAGAAGATCGTCGAAATGTATGCTGTCGTGGCCAAGTTCCAAGCAGCACCACTAACCAAAGCCCAGGATGTTTTGAAGGGCACCTTCTCCGCGTTCAGCCCAACCGACGGCATGACGGAAGCTACGTGCGCAGCGTCGAACCAGAAATACGCTAAAGGCGCCCACCCGTTTGAATCTCAAGAGCTCACCTTCAAGTGGACTGCAGACAGCACACTATTTGCCAGCGGTCCAGTCGAAGCGCAAGTACTTGTTGTGATCTGCCAAAAAGCAGGACCGAAAGTATCCTGCTCAAAGATACTTAGCTCCCAGAAAGCAGATCTTACAAACGCCGGTGCACCACCGACCCAAGTTACGGAACCCGTCAAGTGTGACACTCTCGAGTGGTCTTCCTCTGCTCCTTCTGATCACGAAGAGAACGCCACATTAACAGCGAAGATAGATGCTGCCTCCAGTGGTGCGACCCTGACGTGCACCGTCAAATCGTCGGAGAAGATCGTCGAAATGTACGCTGTCGTGGCCAAGTTCCAAGCAGCATCACTAACCAAAGCCCAGGATGTTTTGAAGGGCACCTTCTCCGCGTTCAGCCCAACCGACGGCATGACGGAAGCTACGTGCGCAGCGTCGAACCAGAAATACGCTAAAGGCGCCCACCCGTTGGAATCTCAAGAGCTCACCTTCAAGTGGACTGCAGACAGCACACTATTTGCCAGCGGTCCAATCGAAGCGCAAGTACTTGTTGTGATCTGCCAAAAAGCAGGACCGAAAGTATCCTGCTCAAAGATACTTACCTCCCAAAAAGCAGATCTTACAAACGTCGGTGCACCACCGACCCAAGTTACGGAACCCGTCAAGTGTGACACTCTCGAGTGGTCTCCCTCTGCTCCGGTTACCTATCAGAAAAAGGATGATTTAACAGCGACGATAAATGTTGTCTCCAGTGGCGCGACCCTGACGTGCACCGTCAAAGCGACAGGAAAGATCGTCGAAATGTATGCTGTTGTGGCCAAGTTCAGAAACGGACGCAGAAGTAGAAGGCGCGATGTTTTGAAGGGCACCTTTTCCGGGTTCTCTCCAAGCGACGGCGTGAAAGAGGCTATCTGCGCAAGATCAAAGGGAATATACGTCAAAGGTGGCCAACCTTTGCAAGCTGAACAGGTCACGTTCCAGTGGGCTGCGGACAGCTCGGTTTTACGTAGGTCTGGTGTTCAAGTGCAAGTGCTTGCTGTGATCTGCGAAAAAGGCGCGGGTACCAAAATAGAGTGTTCAAAAATACTCTACTCAACTAAAGCACCTCTTCCGTCGGCGAACCCAGATGGCGATGACAACAGTGGTTCATCATTTTTCTTGAGCGCTCTTGTTGCGGGATTTCTTGTTGTTCTCACCTTGCTTGCCTTTGGACTCCCGGGAAGACATTTGATTTTAGTCGCGTCTTCCCTACATTAAAGTCTTTTGTCTGTTAGCTTTTGCTGCGATTTTGTATTTCATTTCTGGAGATGGGAAAGCGCTGCATTTCAGTTGTCCAGTAACAGGCACCGTTCAATGGCTTCCCTTTTTCGGCGAGAGTCTTGTTCGATGCGCATGATAACGTCAATGAAGGCACTGATTTGCTTTGTTTGCCTCCTGAAACCTATTGCATGTGAACACCAGAAAGAATTGTGTTGCGTGTGGATTTGGAAGGTTTGCTTGCACAGCCATTCCATTAATTTACACATTACAAAGTCCTGTGCGTTATTTTCCCCGTTATCTATTCATGGGTGTTTTCTTTGCCGTTTCGCGGTTGTTCCTTACTATCATTTTTTCTCCCATGCACTAGTCTCTAGAGTGTATCATTGCCGATTACAGCGAATTTTGTGCAGTGATTTTCTCTCGTTTTAGGCTGTGCTTTCATTCAATGGGTGCACCCTGCGAGCGTTTTGCAACCGCGTTTTAATGCAGGCACGCTTTCACCGTTGCCATGTTCGCTTCACCGTGTCAGTGAATTATTCTCCTTCTTGCCGTCCATGCCACTATAAATATCCTGAAAAGGAAATCAGTAATGGAATTATAAGCCACTTCGATGTTATCACGTGACCACTTCGTGCACGTAGCCCCTACTCCCCGCCAGCCCCCTTACTGACGGTCACACTGACTGCATCGATGCTTTTACAGCGCAGTTAATGCCCTGTAAGAGCGGGAGGAGAACATCGAAGGAGGAGGGTAAGGCAGAGCAGGGGAAGACTGCGTCACATACTCCTATTGGCCACAAGGTGCAGTGACGTCATCATACAAAAACTTCGCTTGCGGGTGCAGGTGCCCCAATTGCACGTTCCTCTCTCACGGGATAAATAGCTGTAACTTTCCGCCACAGGTTCGGGGGAGGCTGTCGAGTGATAAGTGAAGACGACGACAAAGACACAGGAGCCGCTTCGCATTACCCTGAACCCTTGAAGGGTACAAACTCACTCGCTGAATAAGGTTTTCTATCCATCCAGCGTCAAGGATGGGGCGGTGGTCCCCATGCACGTGTTACACGGTACTGATCAGCTCTTTATCAGAGAGGCGGCACTGTGCAAACAAAGAGATCTCACAGTCATGTGCTGTGCGAAGCCGCGGCACTTTAATCCCAGGTCGCTACTTTTAGTCCGGAGCCCTCCACTTTGGCGCCGTTTCCTTATTTCCTCCTTTCAGTCACTTTTCCGTCACTACCATTATGGTCCTGTTCAGATGTCCACCGAGAAGTGAGAGAGTTACTGCTCATTTCCCGATAGCTGCTTATTACTACGTATTGTTCGAAAGCATGGCTACCCTCCCCTTTCCCAATAATGGTGATAAAAACATTTTAGTTGGAGCTTAAATTTGTGGTCCGTTTCCTACACTTGGAACCGCTCTGGTCCTCGCGGTCAACTGCTGAACTTCCGGGTCTGGGCTGGACACCATCTGCTCCCACTACTCAATCGCCGGTTCTTTTGTCCGTTCTATTTCTGTGCTGCTTTGGCATGCCGATACCATTTAGTATGGGTGCGCCTCTATGCTAATGAGTCCGCATTGTGGCTCATAGTCTTCTGGGTAGATTACATAATGTCTTTTCGGGCCTGAGTATGCTTTAAGTTTAGTTACCTCCAGGTACACCTTTTCTTTCACTTCTTCCGCCGAGCGTGCTGAAATAAAAGATCGAAGCACTGCACGGTCAATAACTGGTGCTAGATAGCATTACAAACACAAAATCACTTGGAACATTTTTCTGTGTTTATTGCTCAGTGCCGACTGTCAGTTGCGAACAACTATCCCGTCTCGCAAACGTTCATTTAAAAATTCTGTGGGCCGATATAAAGGTTTCAGTTTTAGTAGAAAGGTACTGAACATCACAAAAGCACGGAAGTTAGCAGAGTAAGCTCCAATGTGTAAACGCCCGGCCCTCCATTCCATCGCTGCGCAGATCATCCTTGCATTTTTGGAACAACAAATAATATAAGTCACGGCGCTTCTCAAATCCAGGCAGGTTTAGTTTTTTTCGCTAATGAAGCAGGGTTTCTAAACGGTAAGGGAAAAAGAAACCGATTGAAATTACGCATTGCGGAGCAGCTGTGGCGCTTGAAGGACTGGTAAGGAATGCGACGAACACAACATGCATGTTTTGAAACGAGAACTATATGCCAACTGTTCATAGTGACCAGACGTCTAGACTTGACCGTAAACTTAGACACTATGACCGTACCATATGGGCGAGGCCCGTGCACACTCGCAGTCATGGAGCTTAAAGCCCCTAAAAAAACTAAAGTAGCGACAAGACGCCCTCCCTCTTCGCTCCTCCTCCCCCGCGCGCCGGGCGAACGACTTTTGTTTTCTTTGTGATTTCATGTAACCGCGGTGGCGACCTCTAGCCCGCTCCGCAGGAACTAACGCCCCTTTTGAATTGGTTGCGCTGGATTCCCGTACTTGCCGAGTTCTTCTCTATGTCTTCGCATTAGCCGTGCGTTTCGCTGCATAAATACATCGGTGACTTAGGAGAAACATTTGCATGCTTCACTGAATCGTCTAAAGGCAAAAATGAGCACGCATTGGATTGTTTTGGTAGAGCCGCACGTGCGCCGTGTCCGGGTGCGCCGAGCTTTATGCGGCGTGCCAAGTTTGATATCGAGAGTGGGGCGTGCATTGAACGTGACCGTGAATCACGAGGCCGTAGAATGAATTGGCGGTGATCTGTTTTGGTGAAGAGGAGTATGCAAACAGAACGACAGAACGGATGCACAGGTTTGACATTCGAAAAGACACCTTCAAGTGAAGGCATTCTAAATGCCTGT